>NC_141063.1:41347385-41559885 GCF_041138505.1 Cibotium barometz
GTTAATGGGAGGACTGGCTGTTTGGCTAATGGTCAGCTAATGATGAGCATGTGGATGTAATCTTTAATATCATCAGATGCTGCTGTTTATGGGAAATCTGGAACTCCCAAAATTGCATTGTATTTCAGAAAGCCTGTGATACTGGAATGGATGTTAGTGGATTGATGCATAAAGTGGTTTGTATGTTTGATTAACAGAATTAGTGGAGCTCAGTTGTTTCAATTGATTTAGTCTTTGCAGTGTACTATTATCTAAGCTTTTCCCAAGGGGGGTCATTTGCAGACATACTTGGCTATGCCTAACATCTGGGATATTGTTGTGTAGGGTATCAGAAAGCAAAGGGTGAAGATCAAGACAACTTGGTATGGCCCTAGAACACAAAGGTGGTATAAGAAGGTCAAACAAGCTAGTCACACTTTTGTGGCATTGATTGAGAATCCTATGGGGTCCAGACCAACTATTAAAATATGGTTTCAAAAAGGGGAGATTTTGGAAAAACAGACCCCTGGGGTTGCACATCTGAAGCTTTGATAGAAGCATGCATCTTATTGGGATATCACTTATCTTAGGGGGAATCCTCTTTTGTTTCAGAGGATGATAGATGGGATTTGATATGTAATCTGTTCAATGGTGACTGTGGGTTTGGAAAGTTTATGCAAAGATGTCTTTTTCTTATTATAATATATATATTATTGGTCCCAAAACAAAAAAAAGAGAAACATACCCTCACATGTGCATGCACAGACACATGTAGACACACAAGTGCTCACACATACACACATGAATGCAAGCAAAAACTTTTTGTCACAGCAAAGTGGGGGTCACATACTAGTTTGAAATTAATATGAACCATGTAACGGTCTCTCGGTATTTGTTAGGATTTCGTCAAAACACATAAGGACGTCCCCGCCAATTCTCTTTGAAACAAAAAAAAGAAAAGAAAAAGGGAGAATGCCCATTTTTCTACAGATATGCTGGATGATGAGGCTAACCCTGCGATCATCGCTATGGAGAAAGGCCGCAGAAGCAGGGTGGACGAGGTAAGCACCGAAATCTGCATTAGCCTATTCTCTTTAACTTGAAAAGCTAAGCCACGCTGTCCGTCAAAGTAGAAAAAAAACCCTAAAAAGCATCTGCGGAGGGACGCAGAAAGAATCTGCAGAGCCGTAAAATCAGTCGAGCTAAAACAGGTTGCCCTCAGCCAAATGATAAAGATGCATGTATAAATGAAACAATCAGCCTTAACATATTGACATCATGGAAGAAGAATCTCTTCAATCAGAGTGAGAATTTATTGCAATTTTTCTTATTAAATGATGGTTGGGGTGGGCAAGAGCCGCAGCCAATATCTGCTGTTGAATGGGACTCGGTCTCTGTCTTCTCGCTGCACATGGGTTGGTGTTGATTGCTGCATTGTGGGCTTGGGAGTGACGCCTTGCCTAAAGAGCCTCAAAGCCTGGCTAATCAACTGTGTGGTATGGGTCTGTTTGGCCTGCTTAACGCTAGAGTACGTGGAAGCGGAAAGGGTTTGGTGCTCCCCTGATACAATACGAGCAGGTGGGGTCGGTCAGGATTCACAAGTGCAGTAAGGCAATCATGGTGACATGGGTTTTTGGAAGTGATAGGCTTTTGCCTCGGCCTGGATGCAGCGTTGGTTTGTCTTTTTCAGGGCCCAGGGCCCAGGGCCCAAATAGTTATAAATGAACAACCAGTTGCACTGCCTTAAGCTTTGTACACGCAGCACTCAGGAAGAAATTTTGCTTTTCATTTTTATTCACATTTTTCCAAAGTCTAATCCAATACGGTTGTTTGCAGTTCTTCCCTGCAAAGAAGAGTAGATATTCTAAATCTGACACTTTACCGACGACCAAGTTGGATGTGCAAGCCCGACAAGGAATTGACTCACTATCTCCTAGTAAAAGAGGAACCTTAGATGATTATTTAGTTACTACCCAAGGCAGCAGGTCTCCACTGGTAGCACAAAAGTTGATAAAACTCCAGATTGTAGATGATCAGTCCTTGGAAAACAGGGAAAAGCCCGAGACATGCAGGGGAAAAGGTATCAAGGACAAACCACTTTTGGAAGAAAATCAAGGACAACAGGCATGCAAGCCAACACTGTTTTCTGTACGACACTGCTCTCAAGAAGCCCCTCAAATATGCAGCTCAAAGACCAAGGAAAGCCAGAAGTCAATTATAGGCAAGGGTGAGAAAAGGTGCTTCAATGAGACTTTTGTTGCAGATAATGTACAAAAGTCTAAAAAGTCACGTGCTTCACCAAGGCAAGAAGGTGAAAGCAAGGAAGGTGAAGGCGACATAGCTTTTGGAGCTGAGAAAAATAAGCACAAGCACGAGCTTACGCAGTTCGCTAATGACTTCCTTTCAATTTGTTGCAGGTATTTCTACTGGTTAAACACAGTTAGTTGTGCTCTAGAGTCTAGAGGGCGTTAAGAGGTAAACAAACGGTTTATGAAGCTCTGTTGATGGAACTAACACTCTCTCTAAGTTTTTGCAGTGGTATTGTCTCAACAAAGACATTGTCTCTGACAGCATCTTTGAGCGGTTCACCTATGCATAAAGATAGGGAAACATGTATTAAACGGGACATTGAGAGTGACAGGGATGGGCTGATGGCTTGTGTCTTGGAGAGATTGGATGCACAAAAGAATGAGCATCCTGATGTTGCCATTGTGTCAAAGCAGCTTCAGGCTACTTGTGGTGGAAACTCAATGGAAGAATGTGCCAAAAATTCAGATGACCATGGCAACAAACTGGACCTATTGACGAACATGCGGAGGAGGGGAATTGCTGCCGTAGTACATGTTGATGTGAGCAACACCACAATTGTGTCTAGCAATGTCAAACCACTTGAAGCATTAAATAATGTTGCAGCTGTGCCTGGTGGCAGTTTCGAGTCTCCCAAAGTAGCCAATCAATCAAGTCGTTCTTCTCTAAGTGGTGAGAAGAGGAAGATTGCTACTACACCACAGACAAGCAGTGCTGGTAGACAGAAGCGGACTCCCAGGTGGAGCACTGGAAACTCTCTATTTTCTCCTGGTGACGAGTTTTGGGATGAGGCCATACACTGGGCTGATGGATTGGTCTCAACCAAGGTTGATGATCTTGCAGAAATCAATTCTACTGAAGCTATGTGTGTAAATGTGCACATTAAGAATCCTAGGGCCAACCTAGATCCTTGCCTTCAGGTTTCTTCTGCCAAACAGCCTGGGGGGAAAGTAAGTAAGGACAACACTGTACAAAAGGATTCAGACACCTCTGTGAATGAACGGATCTCTGTTTTTTCTGTAAACGAATCAGATGCTAAACATGCCAGCACTCCCCAGACGGACTCCTCAGGACCTTTGCTAGTAAGGAACACTTATGGTAGGGCCAATTGTGGTATGAATGATGGTTTTAAGGTTTTGGGCTCAGAAATCTCTCCTTTGCCAGTTCGGAGGTTTGATTTTACAAGTCATGACAGCATTTCAGACCATGCCGATGGCACTAAAGGAGACACAATCATTGAAAATTCATCTTGTGAACTGGTTGAAAAAGCCATTGCAGGAGAATTGACCAGTTCAGCAATGATTGTGAGGGAGGTGACACAGGGAGAGAGCCACAAGCCTGGTGCAGAACAGTTGGGGAGTGAACCACCCAAGGAGATAGAGAGAACTGCCCAAGCAGAACCGCTCAAGGTGATAGAGAGTTCATCAAACCGCATACAAGTAATGGAGGAGGCACTTCTTAGCTTGCAGGGTGGCGATGAAGCCCTTCAACCCGTGAAGGCTGATCTAGTAGAAGCTGATTTGATTGCTTGCGAATCCAGCACTTCTGAGAAATGTCTTGTGGAGAATGTTGGTGCCAAGAAAGAACCTAGCATGGCAAGTAATGATGCGGATCTCACGCCATCCTTGCAAAATACAGGTGTCCTGGAGATGAAGCATGAGTTCAGCAATTGGCTTCCAGCCCCAGTTTGCTCTGTTTATACAAAGAAAGGGTTGAAAAAGCTCTATCCCTGGCAGGTTATAGCCTTAATGGAGTCAAGTCTGCATATTTCATTATTAAAACGTTTAAGTGCATTTTTGTAGCTTACAAATCATTGCTGTAGGTGGAGTGCCTACAACTTAATGGGGTATTAGAAGGCAAAAACCTGGTGTACTGTGCATCAACCAGGTATATTTCTTGTAAGAGCATTCCTGATCTTGCTTCTTTAGCTTTTACGACGAGGTTGTTTCTGAACAATTTACATTGTCTCCCCTTGTAGTGCTGGTAAGAGCCTTGTTGCAGAGGTTTTGATGCTGAGACAGGTTTTATCAACAGGAAAAAAGGCCCTTCTTGTCCTGCCATATGTATCGATTTGCTCTGAAAAGGTAAACTTGGCAATGTCTCATTTATGCTTTCGACATGATATTTTCAAAGCATCTACTAGAGCACAAACCTCAGAGGTTTAAGGAACCTCTGAGTTTGAAAGTGTCTGTGTGGTATCTTGAGCTGTTCGTGACACCTACATGCATCAATTGGGCTTCCTATGAGTAGCTGAGGCACTGTACAGGGTACACTATGTGGATTACAGGCCATTGCGAGCTCGAAAGGGTGAGTGTCAAGTCAGACAGGGATGCACAATGGTGGTGTAGGTACATGTCTCAACCAGCACAATTGGCTCTTCTGTTTTTTGAAATCCATTTTTCGGCAGCGGCTATTGCTGAGCCTTGGGCCAGGGCGCTTCAAACATGCCCTGCTACACACATTGCACCATGTGTTCTTGCCCAGCATGTTCATAGGACAAATGCCTCTGGTCTTGGATATCCTCCAATGACCTCTCTCTCTCTCTCTCTCTCTCTCTCTCTCTCTCTTTATCAATAGGTTCCACAATGGCCTGAACATACCGCTAAACCCTGAAAATAGTAGACATGAAACATGCACTTGATGTCTGGTGTTGATTATAATTGGGGGATATGGGTAGTAGCTGGGTCTTTATTCTGAGTGCGTGGCTAACAATGTTTTCTTTATGAAGTTTCATTTTTGTAAATAATTGAAGACAGTACTATAATTGTGGAAGAAATGTTGTACTTGTGACACGTCTGAGTAGCTTGGAAAAATTGCTTTGTTGGGCTAAAAGCTGTTGGTTATCCTAATGGTTTATACCACATATTCTCCAGGCAGAACACTTGGAGTCACTTTTGGAACCCCTTGGCAAAAAGGTTAGCAGTTTCTTTGGAACTCGTGGGGGTGCTTCTCTCCCAAAGGATGCAGCGGTAGCAGTTTGCACTATTGAAAAGGCCAATTCTTTGATTAACAAACTGTTGGAGGAAGGGCGTTTACCAGAGTTAGCCGTGGTTGTCATTGACGAGCTTCATATGGTATGTGTATTTATTCCATAACAGTTCAGCTAAACCTGACAGGAAAATTGATGAATCAGACTCTCATGCCTTGTAGTATCTGTTTGCTAAGTTTTCCTTTGTGTTGCAAACCTATTTACATACTAATTTTGTCTTAAAACAGGTTGGTGACAGGGATCGAGGCTATCTATTGGAGCTTATGTTAACAAAGCTAAGATATGCAGCTGGGGAGGGAAAGGATGCTGCTGATAAAGCATCTGAAGTTGGTGATAAAGGTTCTGGCTTACAGATTATAGGCATGAGCGCCACGATGCCAAATGCTGCAGCAGTTGCTAACTGGTTGCAGGTCACAATCCAGCCTCTCATTTGTAGTGCCTCTAATTTAGATACTTCACATGAAGCATCTACATTAGTAATGCACTGAATCTAGCACTTTGATGCAGGCGGCTCTCTACGAGACAGAATTTAGACCTGTTCCATTAGTTGAGTACATTAAAGTGGCCAATTCAATCTATAGCAAAGACATGAAGGTTGTGCGGACAATCCGGAAAAATGCCGATTTGGCAGGAAAGGATCCTGACCATATTGTGGAGTTGTGCCATGAGGCGAGTGAAGGATTGTAATCTTAAAGATGGGTCCCTACAAATCAAGTCATGAGGTGTGCTATCATTAGGTCCAGGATAATATGAGATAAGCCTGACTAATTATCCAGTTTACAATTCTTGCAGGTGGTACAGGAAGGGCATTCTGTGCTGCTCTTTTGTTCGAGCCGTAAAGCATGCGAAACATCTGCAAAGCATGTCGCCAAATTTCTTCCTGCTCATGCTATAACATTGCGTAACACTACCTCCGGGCCAGAAAGTGCAGCAGTTGTATTGGAGGAGCTTCAGAAGTGTCCAGCAGGATTGGACCCTGTGCTGGCTGAAACTCTACCAAAGGGTGTTGCATATCACCACGCAGGTCTCACGGTACATATATGTTATGAACTCCATTAGATTTGTCCTGTAAATAGAGAGCCTTCTTGACATGCAGTGGCTGTGAATATTGTTAGACCGATGTTCTGATTGAATTTTGTTAGGTTGAAGAGAGAGAGATGGTGGAATTATGCTATCGGTCTGGTATCGTTCGGGTCCTCACAGCCACATCAACTTTGGCTGCTGGAGTAAATCTTCCTGCCAGGAGGGTTATATTCAGGCAGCCTAGGATTGGGCGTGATTTTATTGATGGCACAAGGTACAGGCAGATGGCTGGCCGAGCTGGACGAGCTGGCATCGACACAAAAGGCGAGAGTGTAAGTTGCTATCTGTTCATGTCTCATTTGGTTGAAATGTTTCTACAGCATGGATGTATGCCTGGCTATGCAGGAGGAAGATGCGAATTTAAGAGCTAGAGCAGCACTTTTTGAGAACAAAGGCCATAGGATGTCATGATGTGTGAGGGTTTGTCTCCTTGAGCTTAGGGTAATCCAGCGTTTGGCATAGTGCTTGCGATTGATCTCTTATTGTTACAGATGTGTTTTCTTTTCTATTTTGGAGGTGAATGGTCCTCATTTTTTTTTGAAAGAACAGGAAAGTATGTTATCATGGAATATATAACAGCTGCTCCAGGGCTTGGAAAACCCTGGATTTCTGTCTTCTTGATCCTGCAAAAGCGGCTGCCCTAGTCCTGCAGAGCTGGGAAATTCTAGGTTTCAAAGTCTTGCTTGTCTTGTCATCCCTATGATGATGGAACACTTATTTTTAGCCTGCCTTGTTTTTTGTAGGCAGGAAACTTAGAGGATGTCCCCATCTTCTTGTCCTTCTTATCTGAGTTCTTGCAGGAAAGTATGTTATCATGGAATATATAACAGCTGTTCCAGGGCTTGGAAAACCCTGGATTTCTGTCTTCTTGATCCTGCAAAAGCGGCTGCCCTAGTCCTGCAGAGCTGGGAAATTCTAGGTTTCAAAGTCTTGCTTGTCTTGTCATCCCTATGATGATGGAACACTTATTTTTAGCCTGCCTTGTTTTTTGTAGGCAGGAAACTTAGAGGATGTCCCCATCTTCTTGTCCTTCTTATCTGAGTTCTTGCAGCCTTCGTAATGTGACAGCCTCCGTAATGTGACCTCCCCAGTGCCCACCAGCTGTCATGCACCCGCAGACCATCGGAGTTTCCAGGCAGTTAATAGATGCTTGACATGGAGCTTCTTGGCGATGGCTAGCTCTTAGATAGCAGGTCTCATGAGGTGATTGGTAGCATGATGCAGGAGGGTGACCTTTGAGCCTCCTTTCTCATTTGGCCCCCTTGTTCCTTGTGTTCTGTCTAGTTCAATAGTTATATAGACCTTGGAGGTCTGCATTAGAGGTATTTTTTCCCCCTAAAAAAGAGACTTCTATTTGTTGGAGGTGGCAATTCTTGTAGCTACTCTCGGGTTATCGCATTACTAGAAGTTGTGGTGGATTATCCCATATGCAAGAGCATGGGAAGTTGAAGAACCATATATAGGGTGTGGTGGCACTTTGTCATAGATATCTCCTCCGGCCGGGTTTTTTGGGGGAGCAACGGAAAGGAGAGGGGAGCCTAGCCACCGATGTTACTCAGTGCGGGCATGGGGAACATATTCTTCACTGTTAGCTTGTTGAGCGCCTTGTAATCCTCACATAATCGTGCAGACTTATCTTTCTTTTGGACAAACAGGATGGGAGCGGCAAATGGTGAGGAGGATGGTCGGATAAAATCGGACCATAGTAACTGAGCTAAGTGTTGTTCCAACTCGCTCTCTAATGCCTTAGAAAGGCGGTAGGGAAACTTGTTGGGAGGTTCTGAACCAGGAACCAACTCTATGCGATGGTCGTCAGGTCTACTAGGTGGGAGAGTGGGCGGGAGGTCTCGTCTCGCAACATGTTGTAGTATTGAGACAAAAGACCAGCCATCCGTTGCTCCCTTGTGGGTGCTACTTGAACTGCATTAGACTAAGAGTGGACATACAGTAATGCACATTCTGTTCCTTTTCTGATCGCTCTTTGGGCTTGAATGTGGGAAATGAGTGAAATGCCAGGAATGCTCCGATCCCCGCAAATCATGAGCGGCTCAGGAAAGCCTTCAACGATGGTGAAAGTGTCCTGCCTCCAATCAAGAATGGGTGCATACTGTCTAAACCACTGGATCCTGAGGATCATGTCACACCCTAAGAGAGGGGAGACAATGAAATCCCGCTGGAATGTGGCCCGCTGAACTTGAAACTCAAATTGTAGAGCTTTATGAGTAATGTGTGTACGTAGACCAGGGGTAAACCCGTCCACATCCAAATGATAAGGAACCAAGGTACAGCTCATCTTGGTAGCCAATTGCGGAGAGATGGCATTCTCGGAACCGCCCATGTCGATGAGGACAATGAACTGTTGTCCCTTTGAAGTGCCATAGGCACGGATGAGAGCCTTTGTCTTGTCCTCAACCTCACCCTCCTGCTTATCATCAAATACCACTGGTGGCATTGAATTCAAAGAGGGTAAAATCTGAACGGCATTCGAGGCTGATGGCGGAGGTGTGGATGATGCTACGGTTGCTACTGTGGAAGTGGATGCCTTAGTAGACTTTTCAACCTGGAGTTGAGGGCAATCTTTCTTCCCATGTCCCACAGTGTGACAGAAGAAACAATGGTTCTCTGTTCATCAGGTTGGAGATAACCTCCAGTTATGCCCTTCTTAGCTTTTTCCTCAGGAGTCTTGTTGGGTGTAGAATTTTTCTTATTGCTCGATTGACTTGAAGAATTTTTCTTTTGGTCCTTTTGGTCTTTGCTGTTTTGAGCCCCCTTACCCTGGGTAGATGACTGCTGTTGGGGCTTTGGGGTAGACTGTACCTGCTTGGGCTTACCTTTGTTCAGCATCAGGTCCTAATTCTGAGTGAGGGTCAGTGCTTGTGCATAAGTCTGAGGCTTTAAATTTTGCACTTGGTACCTAATGGTAGTGTCTAGACCTCGAATAAACTGCTTGAGCTTATCTTCTTCCGATATGTCCAACTGTTGGGCCAGTGTATTGACCTTGTTTGAATAGGTCAAAATAGGGGAACCACCCTAAGTGAGTTTGTAAAACTCATCCTCAAGATAGGTCATGTACTGTGGTGGAAGAAAACGGGCTTTGAGATCAGACACGAAGGTGTTCCAATGAAAACGGACTTGGCTTGTGATGGGGTCTGTGTGAAGTTGTGACCAATGCTGCCACCAAGTAACAGCTTCCCCAGTGAGTTGGGGGGTTGCCACATGGACTTTGTCTTGTGGATCTGTGATTTTAGCTAATGGAAAATGTGCTTCAAATTGAGTAACTGTAGCATGATCACACTTACCATCATACTTACTAAAATTTGGGGAGGTTCGTATAATGGTGGAGAACGAGGAAGGTGCTATCTGATGAGGGAGAGCTGCCAGAATTTGTGCCATTGTTTGTTGATTTTGGATTTGCACAGCCTCCCAGTCGAGTCTTTGCTGGAACTCTCAATCGGCCTTCTTTCTGCGGCATTGGTCTTCCTCAAATTTGCGTTTGGCTTTCCTATCCCTTTGTTCCTTTGCACGTCTCTGTTCGTTTTCTTCATTTGCTTTTCTTTTTGCTTTGTCGTCTTTTCTTCGTTGTTCTTCAATATGTAGTAGGACCTGTGCCAGATCTGAGACGCCTTCTTTGGGCTTCTCCTTTTCGGCGGCAAGTTGCATCTTTAGAGAATTTATTTGCTCCATCATCATTTTCAGGAGCTCTTCTGTGCTTGGTGGAAGCACTTTTTCTGTTTGAAAGATTTGTGCCTCCATTCCTTTTTGCTGGCTTTCTTCGTGATGTGATGTTTCTCCCGACATGGTGGAGGCTTGGGTTTCTTTTCCCGACCGAAGTATAACCATCCACTGGATGCTCACTTCTTTAGGTAGCCGAGTTGGGTTACCAACCTGATGCTCTGATACCAATGTTACATGCACCGAGGTTGATCGTGATAATGCGCAATAGGGCCTTCTTTATACCTTTATGTGGTGAGAATATGTAGCATCAACTTTAGAGAATAGGGAGAGAGTAGAGAATGTAGAATGTAGAAGATGACACCGGATTGGGTCCCAATACCCACTGAAGGCCCCCGCTGCAAGCAGGAGTATTTGCTTATATTATTCTTTGGAGAAATGCTGTACAATGTTGAGTACAAATGATATGAATGCCCAATGCAAGGACAAGGAGGCCCAAACGTCGGCAGAGTATCCAGTTATCCCGAAGCTCTGCTGAAGACTCTCCTTGACCACTGATGCAAGTCTAGATGACTGAAGGACTGCACATATGCTGGCTGAGATGTAAGGGAATCTTCCTTGTTGCCTGGAGATGAGTAGGATGCTGCAAAACTGAAGTCGTTTCTGCTGAATACCTGAATGATGTTGCTGGAAAAGGCCATGCCTATTTGTACTTCCTCTATCAGCAGTCGACTGCCTCTAGGAGGCTGTCGACTGATTCCAGAGAGGCCATGACTTAGAAAAGCCAGTCGGCTGCAGGAAGACACCCTCATGACTGCAGGATGCCAGTCGGACAGCATAAAATGTTGGTCGGGTATTTTATTCCCTATCAGCTGGTCAATAAACGCTGGCACAGCAGTCGGCTGGTGCAAAGGACCTTGTTGGCTGCAGAAATGCCCATGACTGCACATGTGCACAGTTGGCTGTGCAACAAATGCTAGTTGGGTGCTGCTCGACTGCGAGGCAAGGCCTTGGCTGCCTTGGGGTTGGCCTTAGGGCTGGTCCCCCTACTATGTGGATGCACCTACAATGCTCTACATGCATCTAAAGCTAAGGCTGACACATACATGCTCCTGAATGATGCTTTCTCCAAGTGGGTCAAGAGGCTGACACAACTGACTGACCTCTAAAGATTAGAGAGACTGACCTACGTAGCTCGTGCCTGATTGTCCCTGGATGAGGGCTCACAATGGGGTCACGGCGTACGACAAATAATCCTAGAAAAGGTTCTACTTCTGTACAAATGCTGCATTGAAGATCATGCCAGTGTGTCATTGTGTACCCTAGACTCCAGTGCAAGGTGCCCGTGACATACTCCATTCTCTGAAGGCGACCCTGTATCGGCGAGCATCCGCTTGATGCCATGCTCCGCACAAAACCACACAAAAGCATTAGAAGAAAACTCCCCTCCTTTGTCAGCCCGAACAATCTTCACCTGCAATCCAGACTCCTTTTCCACTAAAGCATACCAATCCTTGAACTGAGCAAAGGCTTGGTCCTTCTGTGAAAGAAAATACACCCATGTGAACCTGCTACAATCATTTAAAAGCAGCATGAAATGCAAGGATCCTCCCAAAGATGGGGTTCGCATGGGTCCATATAAGCTTGAATCAACTCCAGAGGTTTCGGCATTAGAAGAAAACTCCCCTCCTTTGTCAGCTCGAACAGTCTTCACCTGCAATCAAGACTCCTTTTCCACTAAAGCATACCAATCCTTGAACCGAGCAAAGGCTTGGTCCTTCTGTGAAAGAAAATACACCCATGTGAACCTGCTACAATCATTTGAAAGCAGCATGAAATGCAAGGATCCTCCAAAAGATGGGGTTCGCATGGGCCCACATAAGTCAGCATGAACCAACTCCAGAGGTTTCGAAGCCCGCTTGGTAGCCTGCTTCTGAAAATACTCCTTATGCTACTTCCCACGAATGCAAGAACTTCAATGTCCCTGCTTGTTGGCAACATTTGGCCAGCCATCCACCATCTGGTCCCGGAAAGCCCGCCGTAGCGCATCCACATTCAAGTGGCTAGAATAGAAATGCCACAAATCATTGAGCTGAGTACCTATAAGAGAAGAGAGTGCTGAGAGTCTGTACATCCCATTCTCCACTTCGCCTTACCAAACAACCTGACATGTTGCTTTGTCCTGGATAGCAACAAAATGCTCATCAAAATCCACCCGCATGCTAGTCTTGCAAACCTCATGCAATGACAAAAGATGAAAGCCAAGAGATGGGACATAAAGAACCCGAGAGGAATGCTTCCCTCCTCTGCCATCGGGGAACGATCTCTAACCTGCGCTCACTGTGAATTGGGATAGTGGACTTGTCACCAATAAAGATGTGACCCTCACTGTGAATTGGGATAGTGGACTTGTCACCTGACCTGTTTGCCTTCGAAAATCCTGTAACAACTCTCGGGAAGGAGTCATGTGCCTGGAAGCACCACTGTCTAGAATCCACTCTCGAGTATCCGCAATGGTGAGACCAATTGCCTCCTTGCTCGAAGAAGATGAAGCTCCGGTGTCCATAATCTCCAAGTGCACAAAAGCTGGAATCTTTGCGGTTGCACAGCTGAGGAATCAGCACCTTTCTCGGTGCTCCGCTGAGGACATTTCCTCCAATAATGACCCTTATGGCCACAATGGTTACAGGTCCGCTTGGCCTTCAAAGCATCACGCTCTGAGTCGGGTTTCTTCTCAGAAGACTTCGCCTGTGTTCCTAGCTTGAAGAACCTCTTGCTGAAGAGCCTGGAGTTTGTTGATGTGCTCTGGCATCGTCGAAGACTTTGGAGGATGCATCACTCGCATCTGCACTTCCAAGGAAATCCTCTTCATGGGCAATACCCGACTGTACAATGAAGCCAAGTGCTGCCAAATCCCTTGAGCCAATGTCATGTGTTTGATGTGGTTGATCACTTGGGGTGTGCAATTAAGGAAAATGAAAGAATGCATATGGGCATTGACATGATCCCACAATTGTGCTTGGGCCTCCCGCTCTTTCTTAGTGGATAATAACTAGTAAAAGCTCCTCCTCCTCCTACTACGGCCTTGGAACTCCAACCAGAATGAAATCAGCCAAATCATAATACTCCAAGACAGACTCCATCATTACCTTCTAGATGCCATAGTTGTTCCCGTCCAACTGTCGGTCCACTGGGAACGTCGGGAGGGTGGGGATCTTCACATGTTTCTCTGCCATCTCGAGCAAATCTGCCATCTCGGGGGTTCACATGGTCTTGTGATGGGAGCGTGGGTGGGAAAAAAAATATGAAGAAGAGGCTGCACCTAAATGCAAGGTACATAACTCTCCCCTGCACCTGTAGCTGAGCATCTTGTAGGTCGCATTCTCTGAGTCTCCCCCAAAGGGGAGAGGGTACCCTTGAGGGGGGACTCGTTCCACCAACAGCCCTCTCCTTTATCAGCAGCAACACATGGAAAGTAAGAAGTCTTTTGCCTCAGTCACCGCTTCACGATTACCGCCCATTCCTCCACCCGTGAGCAAGCCGACACCATGGGAAGCCTACCTCATGCAAGAACTGAAGAAACTCCAGGGAGAATTAGCAGCACTGAAACACGAGACTATCAAGAAAGATGAACAAATCAACGAACTGAAAGTGCAAGTGCAAGCCATGAAGACGAAGCAAGAGGAAGCACGAGAAGGACCCATACCTACAACACTACAAACAGAAACGACAAACCATGTTTCAAAGGTAAATTCAGTTAACTCACAAGATTTTGTTAAAGAAGTCATATCAGCGGTCAAAGAAAAGGAACGAATGGAAAGTAACAAAAAGGTAATCAGAGTCGGTGGTCTTCCTCAAGGCTGGGATAGGCCAGACATAGCTCAAGAGCTTCGAGAAGACTACATATTAGATACAGATGTACTTATAGCACAACTGAGCAAAGTAGTCCCCTTCGTGGACTTAGGAGACCCTATCTCTATTATAGTAAAGGGTACACAGGCAAAAGTCTCCTATATGGACAACAATGAGAAAATAGCAGTGATGAAGCAAACAAGGTCTCTCCAAGGAACAAAGGTATGGATAGCTGATGAACTCACCCCGCTACAACTCAAGAACAAATCGGCAGAGCTGAATAAAGTTAAAGAAGCAAGAAAGAATGGCAAATGGGCAATATATAGAGGAGGACAAGCAATCATTAAAGAATTCCGTACCCCACCCCCCTCAAGAGCAAATCCATCCATGTATTTTGAACCTCAATTTCGAACTAGATGCAATAGAACCCATTGTAACTTAAACTCTTATGAGTCTTAAGAGTTCATTTTGAGTTATTTTTTTTTCAGTTTTATGCCTCTTTGGCATCGATACCCAGAGTGAAATGTAAATGGATGTACCTGATCTGTCCCATAGGTCGGATTCGGCCTCCCGTGGACGTTAATATAACTTTCTTTCTTCTTTCTTT
Source organism: Cibotium barometz (assembly GCF_041138505.1). Lineage (NCBI taxonomy): Eukaryota > Viridiplantae > Streptophyta > Polypodiopsida > Cyatheales > Cibotiaceae > Cibotium > Cibotium barometz. The sequence goes on from NC_141063.1 coordinate 41,361,875, forward strand.
CTTTCTACCTTCTTCTCCACGTCCCTCACAGCCCAGAAATACTCCAATTAGCACCAAACGCAGCAGTCCCGAATGTTCGTCTCCAAAGCTTCAAGCCACCTGGGGCTCTGATACCATGTCAGAATGAGCAGCGGAAATGAGACAAAAACAGAAGCGCAGAAATGCTAGAGAGTGAAGTGCTGTATAAACTCTACTGTACACACAATATCCGGTACAAGACAAGCGGGGGGGGGGGTGGTATATATACCACCTGGGGCTGCTGGTCGGCCAGTGTAAAACAGGCCGGCAGCCCCAAGAAAAGCACACGACTGAGATATACTCCAGTCGGCCAGCAAATGATGCAAATCGGCCAACAAAACAAGTCGGCCAGCAACAAAAAAGCAAGTCGGCCAACAGAAATTCAGTTGGCCACCTCCTGGCAGCAAGACTCCTACAGCTGACCAAGGAAAAAAATAGAGCCCCCCCCACAACTAGCAAAACTGGGGAAAATATGGACAACGAGGAAAAATGGAGAAACTCACACGGGTGGGCACACCCACAACACTGGCCTTCACTCCCTATAGTGTAATATGGTACAGAGAGGAGATGACTGCTAACAGGAGGTCGATGCTCTACCTTCGAGAAAATGAAACGTGGGTTGTATATCCAGTCATCTCCCCTAACCGAAGTACACCTCTAACATGAACTAAGTAAGAACAAAGAGAAAAATATTGATTGGTGAAAAGTAAGAGGCTCAATAAGCTTGCATTGACTTTCTCCATGTACCTTATTTAGAACTTTTAAAGTGATGTATTAAAGAGGCCCAATGAGCTAGAAGCCTCAAAGGACCTTATGTGTCAACTAAAAAAGAATTCTAAATCATACTTTGTCCTTCTCCATGTGATGCATAAAAGAGACCCAATGAGCTTGAAGCCTCAAAGGATTTTATGTGTCAACTAAGAAGAATTTCTAAATCGTACTTTGTTCTTCTCCATATGATGCATAAAGGAGCCCAATGAGCTTGAAGCCTTAAAGGACCTTATGTGAAAACTAAAGCTTATATTTTCATTCTTTACATTCTTTGGCTCAGTGCCTGGAAGAAATCCTCTAACAATCATCTTACTTACACTGCACTTCTTGTGGCATACGCCAAGCTAGGACCGTGTGAAACGAGGCCTTCTTTATACTTGAGTTTAGTGAGTCTTTAGCAATCCTTTAAACAGTATACATGAATTGAAAGATGTAGTCGAGACGACACCAAATGGGGTCCCAATTACCCACTGAAGGGCCCCCCTCTGCAAGCAAGAGTATATGCTTTATTTCCTTTGGAATACAAGCTGAACTGTGTCCACAAGACTGAGTGAACAAACTGACTAACTGACCGCCAAACGCAAGGACAAAGTGACCAAATGTTGGGCAGAACTGTGTATAAGCTTTAGGCTACTGTGAAGCTATCTTCAAAGAGAATACACCGGCCCGAGACCGAAGGTTGGTGTGCTGAGAACTCTAGGAAGAGACTGAGCTTTGGATGCCTCGGGCTTGAAAGCACAAAGAATGCTGAAATTATACAAAGGCAGGCTGCCTAAGCATACATGTTTGACTTGAGAATGTAGACTTGAACTTTTATCTGATGATTTATGGACTATGGCAGGCTCACCTTTTTATATGTCCATAGGGTGCTGGTCGGCTGGTTTATACTGCTGTCGGCCTGTTTAATATTTGCCACGACTCGGTTGAATAGCATTAAATGTTGGCTTGGTCGTGGGCTTTCTTGGCTGCTGGGGCTGGCTGCATCAAACTTGGCCGACCGCATGCCCAGGCCACACAGAAGGCTGTCGACTGTTGCCCAGGTCACTTCAAGGGCTATCGACTGGGTCTAGTTGATGGCTAAGGGTATTTATTATCCGTTGCAAGGCTGTCCCCTCCATGGGTTGGCCTTGGGACTGGCCCCTGCAACTAACATGCTCTAATGTATTCTAACCTAAGGTTGACATCTACATGAGGACTACTTGTTGAATTCTCCAAAGTGGGTTAAGAGGATTAACTTGACATTGACCTGACAAACCTCTATGGCTAGGAGACTGACCTACATAGCTCGTGCTTGACATGTCCCAGACTGGGGCTCACAAAGGGGTCACGACATACGACAAAATATCCGATCAAGGTACTACTTTTGTACATGTTTCTTGCACTGTTGATGAGCTAGTGTGTCACCGTGTACCACAGTGCATGGGTGCAAGTGACATTCCCTCCTGCTTAGCTTGGCGGCAGCTTCATGGCTTTGAGGTAGTCCGCCAATAGCTGTGGATACTCAAGGAAGGTTATTCTTCGTTTAGCCAAACGGCTTCATGGGTCCCTCGATCTTTGAACTTGGTATAAAATTGGCGAAGTCGTCATCCGGAACCATGCTTCCAACGATGTAGAAGGATTTGCGTGGGCTCTATCACTTTTGCTTCATCAACCATTTCTGGTTGCTGCTCTTCTGGGACATTCTGCAATGAAGGTCCGATATAAGGCTTTATGTCACATGCACTCTGCACTGTAGTGCATGGTGACAAGCTGGCTCATCATCAGCAGTGCGACATTTGTACAGTATTAGTTCCATTCAGGATGATATTTGTCGTATGCCGTGACCCCATTGTATATCCTCAGTCCAGGATAAGTCAGGCACGAGCTACGTAGGTCATTCTCAGCCATAGTCAGTCAGTCAGTTAGTCTAAGTCCCTTAACCCACTTAAAGAGACGCATTCATGCATATACAGTCAATAGAAACCTTAGGGTTTGCATCAGAAAGCATTCTGCATATTGCATATCATTCATGCATAGCATCTAGACCATTGCAGGAACCTTAGATAGCATCTAGGAATTATCCAGGATTTATCTAGGATTTTTTTGGTATTTTTCCCATCATTTTCAAGCATTTAATGTTTATATAGCAGTCGGCCAGCATCTAGTGCCAACCGACTAGCAACATCACTAGTATAAATAGAGGCTTTGCACAATCATCTATTCATTCATCATATTCAGCAAGAGAGCCATCAAGCGCTTGTCATCCTCAGCATAAGGAGCATAGGCGATTGCAGTTTCAGCCATCTCTCTTCAGCGTTTGTCTCCTACAGTCCTAGGCGCCTCAAACGCATGAGCATTCAGCCATCTACATCAGTAAAACGCAGCAGTTCAGCATTCAGCCTTCAGTCCATCTTGCGTTTTTTGCATCCATGCAGTTTTCAGCATTCATTCATTCATTGTTTTGCTCCAGCCACTTGGTGAAGGTAAAACGCAGCATTCTCATTCATTTATAGCATTCATATACAGTCTAGAACAGTCCCAAACAGCCCCTCTCTCAGCCCTAGCTTTGCATCCCTCCCTCATACCATTGGGAAGAGTGCGTAGGCTCGAGATTGGACATCTTTGGTGCTTCTACAGTAGTGCACAGTTCAGCCCAACACTTAGTCTTCAGAGGTCTTGCGTTTGGCTTATCGTCAGTCACACCGTCAGTCTCTTTAAAGATAATAAAGCAAATACTATCTCGGTAACGGGATAGGGGGCCCTTCAGTGGGTAATTCGGGACCCCATACGGTGTACAGTTCTCATCTCTCCCTCTCATCTCTCTAAGTTTGAAGTTAAAGTGGATTGCTAAACTCGTGAAACTCAGGATACAGAAGACGGTGTGAGCATTTGTGTGAGAGGATCCTCCAATACGAAGACTTCCGCTGCATATTACATTGGTATCAGATTCAGCTTGTCCACACACACTGTATCCTAGCGTGAGGGCATCCTTGGATGGTCAAATTGCGTTCCGGCACGACCACCGACTTCATCATCATGTCTACAGAGGAGAGTACTCATCAGTCGGAAGACGTCTCCCCCGAAGGAGACCTTGCTCTTCTTAGAGCTCAGAACCTGCTACTCATGGAGCGTCTCCAACTCTTGGAGGCAGCAACAGCACGTCCTCCTTCGCCTCCAACAGCACCCGACTACATCTCCCTCTTCTTTCAGATGAAACAACAAAGGAGAGAGGACGAGGCCCAAAGGAGAGAAGAAAAAGCAGAAGCAGAAGCTAGAAAGCAACAAGAAAGAGCAAAAAGACGGGACTATGAGGAAGCCCAACGCAGGATCGACGAAGACCGGCGTCAGGCTGAACTCACTGCTCGTGAGCACCAACGAGAGCTCTATCGAGAACGTATGTTACTCGAGCACCAAAGGGAAAAGGAGGCCATTCATCTTAGATACCAGCACCTCTCTTCAGCATCCCCAATCTCAGGTGCGACCAGCCAGCAGTCTACAGCATCAACTACTGTCATTCGAAGTCAACCTAATTTCAGTAAGTATGATGGTAAGTGTGATCATTTAGCAGTAAATCAGTTTATTCATCAATTTAGTGCTCATTTTCCATTAGCTAGGATCACAGATCCTCAGGATAGAGTCCACGTAGCAGCTCCCCATCTCACTGGTGAGGCAGTCACTTGGTGGTAGCATTGGTCTAATCTCTATACAGACCAGATCACAGGTGTCACAGCTTTCAGCTTTTGGGATACCTTTGTCCAAGACCTGAAGACCAGATTCCTCCCGCCCCAGTACATGACCGGTCTGGCAGATGAGTTCTATGGACTCAGACAGAACGGATCCCCAATGCTTCAGTTTTCCGGCAAGGTTATCACTTTAGCACAGCAGTTAGGGTTATCTGCATAGCCCAAAATGAAGCAATTCATTTGTGGATTGGATCCTAACATTTGGTTCACTATTCGTAACTTTGAACCCAGTACATATGACCGGGCTTTGACTCTCGCTCAGAATGAAGAAATGAAGATGAACGGAGGCAAGCCCAAGCAGTCATCTTAGTCCAGTACCAAACCCCAGCAACAGCAATCCACTGCACAGCCAGGGAAAGGTAACACATCTTCTAAAGATGCTAAGAAGGACGACAGTAATAGCTCTAGTTCAGGGAGTAAGAAAGACAAAGAATCTAAGTCTAAGAAAACCCCTGATGAAAAGGCTAAAGTAGGCATTACTGGAGGTTATCTTCCTCTAGAGGAGCAAAAGAAGTATCAGTCAGAAAATAGATGTTTTTTCTGTCACATCATAGGGCATGGTAAGAAGGATTGCCACAAATGGCAAGCGGAACAAACCGCTAAAGCCCCTTCTGCCACAGTTACCACAGCCTCCCCAGCTCCTCCAGCCCTGCCTACTACCACCAATGCGGTTCAACTTTTACCTTCTATGCATCCTATGCCATCAGTGGTATTTGATGCTAAGCAGGAGGGTGAGAGCGATGTTGCACAGAAGAGCCTCATCCAAGCTTATGGCTCTGCCAAGGGCCGACAGCTTACTATTCCTGATTGGGGGCAGGACACTTTTACTATTTGTAAAGGTTTTCCTGAGCCTGTCATGATTCGTGGGGATAGAAGCATTCTTGGCATCCCATTGATTTTGCATCTCTAGGCCAGACGAGCGATCTGCAAGGGAGCAGAAGGAGCCCTACTTTATGTTCAAACAGCCTCTACCTCATTGGTAGCATCCATTTCATCTTTGGTCCCTCAATTAGCAAACGTCCTGTCCAGACATTAGAACATTATGCTCAGGGATGATCTCCCGCCCAGTCTCCCACCCTCTCGCCTTTTTTTTTTTCCGAGAAAAGATCCTTTCATTAGTTATGTAAAAAACGCCCATAGGGCTACAAAAGAGATCTCTCCTGCTCCTAACAGAGAGAAGAGCAGTGAATACATCATGGCAGCCCGGGAGACTCTCCCTAGGTGCTGCAAAATACAAGCATCAGTCTAAAGGACTGAGCGGCTAAATCATACAATGGGGGGGGGAAAAAGCCAAACAGGTGGCCTGTAGTGCCAACGGGGGGATCCCGTGTGTAGGGTGTAGAACGGGCCGCAGTGCCAAGTGGTATGAAAGGCCTGGCGCCGTAAGATCGCCTCATCCGAGTCTCCCCGGATGCGGTCGTACTGTCCTCGCAGGGTGTGGATCAACTCCTGCCAAATCCCCCGAACAGTCTCTGCTGGTGGCTCTAATCTCCCCTCAAAGGCCGTAAAGCACCGGGCCCTCCAGGTGAACCAGATGGTAAGGCTGCTGAGGAGCTCCCATCGTAAATCCCTCTCCTGTGTCCAGCTGGCGGACGAGAAATCCGGTGCCGGAACCAGGCGAGGCTGGCCCCTAATAAATCTGATGGCCTGACTGCCCTGCTCCATCTCATAGCCCATAGCAGGCCCTGACGAAGTCCACCAAGCCGCGGCACCCCACGTAAAAATACCCTCTGGAGAGAGGGGGGCTAGAATACGCAGCATCCGCAGCCAAATCTGCTGTGCCTGAGGGCAGTCCCAAAGGCAATGTCTCTGTGTCTCCATCGGGTGGCCGCATCTGGCGCAGGCCGCCGGAAGACCGCTGTAAACAAGCCAAGTGCCAACTGCTGAGCCCCTGTGGGCGACCAGCCACTGAAAAGCCGAGATCCTGCGGGCCTGTCGACTAGCCCAGAGCCGAGCCCAGAAATCCTCCAGGAACGCCTGTGATAGTCCCTGCAATCGCCAATGCCCCGCTGCCGCTGGAGAAACCGTCCTCCTCGCCGTCAAAATATGCCGTCCCAGCCGAACAGTATACTGGAAAAATGTGATCTCTGTGGCCTCAAGGGATGCATAAGGATCATGCCACTCGTACTCTCCTGGGTCCCACTGTAGCCGGGCCAAGGGGCGCGCTGCATATGCCCATATGCGCCAATCCGGGAGCACGTCAGCAGGGTCAGGGTCAATGTGCCACTTCCGAGAAGCGGCAGCCACTACCCGAATCCTCTGAAAGGTGCACTCTGCAACCAAAGGCGACTCCACCTCCACTCTCTGGAGTCTGCCCTCATCCTGAATCTCATAATAGAGGCATCTGCCATCCTCAGTGCTAGCTCTGACAGCAATCAGGATCTCCAACTGTGTAAAGGCTCCCATCCACCGTGGGGCCACTGGCTCGAGAGGTGTGAACCACTCCTCTGTAAGTGCCTCCTGAATATCATCCCTCATAATCAACCCCCCTCTGAAGTGACTCAGCCTCTCCACCTGGGTCTCCTCTGGTAGACTGCAGAAAGCCTGCCAGTCTCCGAAACTACGAGCTGGGCCAGCCGCTAAAGGTCCCCAAGCTAGACGAGGCCGAGAACCCAGCATATGACCCTGCTCTGTACGAACCGCTGGGCTCCAGATGAGCGGCTGCCTGGCCCGCTCCTCAACACAAGAAGGAGGCCGCTGAGAGAGCCCCGGTCTCAGCAGCTCCCAAGCTCTCAGGATACTCAAAGCAAATCTGTCCTCCCATCCTCTACTGAGGCCTGTCCTCCTCATCTCTATGAAGATCCAGCGAATCTCTGGTGCCCAAGTACCCCCTGCAGGAGGCGCCCGGGCCTGCAGTCGCTGCAAGAGGAGCTCTTTCCAAGGCTCAGCGCCTGGAAACAACCCCCGAACAATAAGCTTCCCCAATAAGGCTCTACTCTGATCGACTGGATCTATAATGCCCAAACCGCCCTGAGCCAGCGGAAGTGTAATAACTGCCCATGCAACCTTTGCCCGAGCTGGCTGACCGTCCCGCCCAGACCACAGAAAGTTCTTGATCAGCCTCTGTACCTGGCTGATGCAAGAGCTCGAGAAAATCTAGCAAGACGTAATGTACCACATAGTCGCTAACAGCACCTGATTTGCCACCACCACCCTCCCAGCCAAGGATAGTCGAGCTGTACTCCAATACAATAGCTTCTTCCGAATGCTCAGAAGAAGCGGGGCAATCTGCTGCTCTGGTGACAAATCGAGGCCAATCTGGCATCCCAAATACCGCACTGCTGTGCCGGGAGGAATCCATCTAAAACCGGGGTCCGGGCTCCATGTCGGAGTGGGAGCACTACTGATCCAAAAGGCCACTGTCTTGCGCCAATTGATCAATGCTCCCGAAGCTGCACTAAAAACCTGGAGCGACTGCTCTGCCCGAATAAGATTGGCCTCTTGGCCATGCAAAAATAAGCCCGTGTCGTCTGCAAACTCAGCATCAAGCAAATCCTCCCCCCGGACTGGGAGCTGAAGTCCTCTCAAACCAACCTCCTCTGCCGTCAAATACATACTCATAGCCTCCGCAAAGAAGAGAAAAAGGAAAGGGGCGAGAGGACACCCCTGACGGACTGATCTGGTCAGCTCAAAACTCGGCCCCCGACCTCCTGCAATCAGCACCTGGCTGCGAGCTGTGGAATACAAAGCTGCCACCCCTCTGATCCATCCTGGCTCAAAGCCCAGGCGTAGCATAGTGCCCTCTAAGAATCCCCAATCAACTCTATCGTATGCCTTCTCAAAATCGAGAAGCATCACGACCAAGTCCTCGCCAAGAAACCTAGCTCGGGCCGTCGCCTCCCAGAAAGTAAAGATGTTGTCAAGGATACTGCGCTCCTTGACAAATCCTGTCTGGGTAGCATGAATCAACTCCCCCAGGAAGGGCTGGATCCTCAAACTCAAGGCCTTTGCCAAGACCTTGTAGACAGTATTGAGGATCGTAATAGGCCTCCAATGCCGAATATCATCTGATACTCCCTCTCCCTTGGGGATAAGATAGATCAAGCCCTCTGAAAAGCTCTGCGGCATCACCCCAGTGTCCAAAACATGCTGAAAGCCCCTGCGGAGGCCTGGCCCCAAAAGGTCCCAATAGCGCATAAAAAAGGCCGGCGTCAGTCCGTCCTCCCCTGGGCAACTATGTCGCGGCAGGACCCTCAAGGCCTCGGCAAGCTCAATCTCTGACAGAGGCGCACCTAGAACTGTGTGCATATGGTCTGTGACCCTCCTCTGCACATGGGCCCACACAGTCTGTCTGCATACATCTCGATCCTCAGTGGCTGGCTCCGCTGAAAGCAAGTCACTATAAAAAGCAGTGGCAATGGCTCTGATCTCCCCGAGCTCAGTAGCTATCGATCCATCCGGTCTACCAAGCTGGCGAACCCCTGCTCGCGCATGACGGGGTCCAGTAATCTCAAAAAACTCCCCAGTCACTCTATCACCAAGCTGCGTCCTCTGAGAGGCCTGACGACGATAGTAAAACTCATGTCTCTGCTCCTCTGCCTCTCTAACCTCCTGGCGTGCCTGGCTCAGCTGGGACGCCACCCACTCACATGCAGGCTGCTGCTCCTGAAGGCGCTGTAGCGAAGCAAGGTTGCGTCTCAGCCGTTGCTCCCGCTCGCGAATCTCTCCCAGTCGTGTCAAAGCTGCAGCGTGTAGAAAAGAGCTAAGATCAATGAGTCCCTGGGCACACTGGCCCGCTGCATCCTGGTCAGAGCACTGACTATCATACCAGATCCTCTCAATGTCCTCAGCGAGACTGGGGTCTGCAAGTACCCTCTCTGGGATCCTCAACTGCAAGCTGGGCTCCCGTGTCCCCTCCTCCAAAGTCAATATGACTGGCGCATGATCTGAAAATGAGGTGCCAGCAAGAATGCCGACGGAGCCCCCTCGCTCCCCCAACCAATCGCCCACATAAAAGCGATCAATCCGAGATAGATTAGTCCCTCCCTGCCGGCGATCCGACCGAGAGAAACTAAGACTGTCCTGAGACCGGGAGAAAGCCCCATGCTGCCATGCATCAGTGATCCTCAGTGACATACAAAACCGGTCCCAAGCTGCAAGCTCCGTGCCGTGCACTGTAATATGACTGCCTCCCACTCTATCTGCCGGGTCCTCAAGCATGTTGAAGTCTCCCCCAACACACCAATGTGCGGCCTCTGGCAATGCATCTGTAACCTGAGTCCAGAACTCTGCTCTGGCACTAGCATGATTGGGCGCATAGATGTTGAGCACACCCAATAGCTCATCATGCATCCTCAGAATGACATACTGTGCTCTACCAGGCACAATGATCCCTCGATCCACAATGGCCTGCCGCCATGCATCTGCAATAACCATGCATACTCCTCCCTGTCCACCCAAAGGACCAAACCCTGCAGACCAGAAAGTGTCCCATCTACCAGGCATCACCGAACCATATCTCCGGATCCTGCTCTCACCCAAGTGGTGCTCCTGCATCATCAGAATGTCAATACTGCCACCAACCAGGCATCTCTGTAGCTCCTGCCTCAAGCAGCCTCTATAGCGTATAAAGTGTGCTCCGCCAAGGCCCTGTACATTCCATGAGATGATCCTCATGGATGTCCTACTGAGGTGGATGCTGTCTCAGCCGTGCGGCGGGCCTTCGCAAGCGGCTTGGATGGAGAGTAGTCCCCATCCGAACGGCTGCGAGTCTGCCCACCCGGTGTACTGCAAGAATCCCGGATCAGGCGCCAGTGGCTGTGACCCATGGCGACTGCCTCCTGCTCTGACATAGTAACCTCGTGTATACTCACATATCCTGGGTCGCGTACCAAATCTGCAACTATGCGCACGACCAAATGCCGAATCCCGGATGTATCCACACTCCCGGGATCCAAGAAAAAATGAGCCAACTCCCAAAGTCGGCCTATCACATCTGTAACCTCCAAATCGCTCATGTGATGAGAAAACTCAACTGCCTGAGTCTTCAACGTGCTTAGAGCGAGCTCTAGAGTCCACTCCCGGTCACAAGGTCCACATAGAGGGAACGAGAAGGCCACCGCTGAGTCTAGTGCCTCCTCCCCGCGGGCCGGAGGTATCACTACATGCACTCGGATGGGTGCTGGCAGCCTGGCTCATGGGGGCCCTCTGCTCCAAAAAGCCGTGTGAAGGTATAATCAAACGCCTCCGAGCGCTGCCGAATGCCGAGGCGACTCAGCCGACTGCGGATAGATGAAATCCGTGAGGCTCTAATCGGCATAGGTCTCCTCTGTGATGCTCGAGCGAGGTCAGTGCTCAGCGCCCTCCGGACTGCAGGTGAGCGCCAGGGAACTGCCAGGACCTCCCGGGAAGGCGAGGCGGGCGGAGGGGGAGGAGGGGGAGGCGAGGGAGGAGGAGAGGGAGCCGCTGCCGAGACCGGAGCGGGGGCGGGAGGAGGCGATGGTGGAAGCGAGGCGGTGGGAGGGGATGGGTGTGGGGGAGGTGAAGGAGGGGGAGCTGGCATCTCCTGGTCCTCGGTCGCTGCAGGGGTCTCCTCCTGAAGGGGAGCAAATCTGTTCCTCACGGGAACCCAGTGAGGCTGAGACTGTGGCTGCTGCTGCAGCGGTATCTGGGCATGCTGCTGTGGCTGTCTCCCTCGACGGCGCCCCTGTCCAGGCTGCCACTCCGAGGTCTCTGTGGCCTGAGCAGGTGTCCCTGAGGCAGCCTGCCGAGCCGAATCTGTGGGCGGGCCATCCGTGGCCTGCTGCTGTGGTGAGGGCCGAGGTCTCCTGCGAGGGCAGGCCTTGGCCAAATGACCGACCTGCCTGCAAATGAAGCACTGGTTCGGGAGCCCCGAGAACTCCACTCTCTGATCTATCCACCCCCCCCCTATCCTAGGTAGCTGAATGACCTTAGGAAGGGAGGAGATGTCAGATACCAACACTCTGACCGAAGGTAGCCCAGCTGCTCTGGCCACCACTGAAGCTGCTGAGGGGCCCGTCTCAAGAACCGAGCCCACCAATGCTCCGAGCCTGGAGAGGAGCGGAAGATACTCCCGGCGGAGACCAGGGAAACAAACTGTAATATGGAAGAGGCGCTCTCCCTGCTCCGCCGCAGCTGGGTCAAATCCATGCTGCCAAGGCCTGAAGAAAGCCCGAGCACCCCTGATATCCAGAGGACTCATGGCAAGGACCTTGGCAACGCTCTGGGCGGCCTCGAACTCGATCTGATAATGTCCCCGGCCCAAGAGCTGTACATCCAGGATCTTGCCCACATCTGCAAGAAGGCGAGCCTGAAGTAGATCCCTGATCTCCCCTTTGCTGGGGCGAGTGCCGACTATACGGCAGATGGTGGAGTGAGCCTGAAGGCGTTCCACCTCTGCGGTGAGGCTCGCTTCCTCTTCCGGCGAAAGAGAAAGCTTGATGGGGATGACCTCAGGGGCGGGCGAGGGGGCTGCGGAAGAGTCCCTCTGAGGCGAGGCGGGAGGAGTCTCCATCAGAGTCTGAAGCTCAAGCGAAGGCGAGGCGAAAGCGGAAAACCTGCAAGAAGCGGGCTGCACACCAAGAGGCGGAAGGACGGATGACAATGAGGAAAAAAACAAAAACCCTCAAGGGGTGAAAAGCAGCACGACAGAGGAGGGAGGGGGGGGGGGCGAAAAACGGGAAAAAAAAGGCCCGGAGGGGGGGGCGGCGACAAAGCGAGAAGGAGGGGGGCAGGGCGCTGCTGGAGGGAGGAGGGCGTGAAGAGGCGAAGAGGCGGGGGGGCGAAATGGCGGCAGCGGGGAGGGGAGGGCGAAATGGCGGCAGCGGGGAAGGAGGGCGAAATGGCGGCAGCGGGGAAGGAGGGCGAAATGGCGGCAGCGGGGAGGAGGGCGAAATGGCGAAGAGGGGGGGAGGCGAAGCAGCGAGGAAGGAGGGGGGGGCGGCGCAGCAGCGAGGAAGGAGGGGGGGGCGCAGCGGCGAGCAGGGGGGAGCAAGCGGGGGGCGGAAGGCAAGCAAAGGCCGCGAGGAGGGGGGGGAGCGATGGCGCGCAGAGCAGGGTGGGGCGGGAGCTTCAGCGAGCGGGATCCAGATTGGTTGAGATTTCCCCTTGCTTAAAAAAAAAAAAATCAAAAGCTCTTGTATTCCTCCCACCCTCTCGCCTTGAGGACCATCACATTGATTTGGTCCCTGGATTAGATCCTCCTAGCAGGTTTCCCTATCGTCTTTCCAAGACTTTAGGGGGCGACTTAAAAAAGCAGTTATCTGAGCTTCTCCGAGCCGGATTTATTCGGCCTTCTTCCTGACCATTTGCTGCACCTATCCTATTTGTCCAAAAGAAGGACAAGTCTGCACGCCTCTGTGTAGATTACAGGGCATTAAACAAACTCACCATCAAGATCAAGTTTCCTATGCCAAGGATAGAGTACATTTTGGAGTGTTTAGACGGTGCTTAGTTTTTCACTAAGATCGACCTCAAGAGTGGTCACCATCAGGTCCGCATTTTTTGAAGCTGACATTTTATAAACAGCTTTTCGGACAGAGCGTGGGCACTACGAGTTCGTAGTCATGCCTTTTGGGCTTACAAATGCACCCGCAACCTTCAATAAGATGATGTCTAGGATTTTCGCAGTCCACATTGGGAAGTGTATTTTCATATTCCTTGATGACATACTAGTCTTCTTAGCCATTGCGGAGCAGCACAAGAAAGATATGGAGAAAGTCTTGCAACTTTTGCGAGATAATCAGCTCTACATAAACGCCAAAAAGTCTGTCTTTGGTGTTAAAGAAGTTCAGTATTTGGGCTATATCATCGGTTCCGATGGGATTAGACTGGATCCATCAAAGGTTCAGGAAATCTTAGATTGGGACATTCCTAAGACCGCCCAAGAAATCCGCTCATTCTTAGGTCTTTGTCAGACCTACAGTACCCATGTCCATCAGTTTTCCAACCTTGTAGCACCTCTTACACCGAGTTGCTCAAGGGGGTGAAGCTCGCAAGCAAAAAGTTTCAGTTACAGGCAAGGCACTTGATGCATTCCGTGCACTCCAGAAAGCTGCCTCAGAAGCGCCTGTATTAAAGTTAGCATCTTGGGATGAACCTTTCGAGGTCATTACCGATGCAAGCAATGTAGCCATAGGAGCAATTCTCCAGTAGGACAATAGACCCGTGGCATATTACAGTAGAAAGTTGGATGTCACCGAAAAGAATTATTCGGTATATGACAAAGAGCTTTTGGGTATGATCAGAGCACTCAAACATTGGAAGCCTTTTCTTTATGGACAGGTTTTCACAGTGAAAACATACCACCAAGCACTTAAGTGGCTTCAAACTATGCCCAGTGTCCAGTGGAGTGATCGACAGGCCAGGTGGAGTCAACTCTTCCAACAGTTTGGAGAAATGATTGAATATATCCCTGGTAAGCATAACCCAATAGCAGATGCTCTTAGTCAAAAGGCCAGCATCCAGGCAGTCCAAGAATCTACCATTCTCGAAATCACGGGGAAGGACTTAGATAGTATGAAAGACCAATATGTCGACTCCCCTGAGTTTGGTACTCAGTACAGTTTGGCCCTCAACTCTGAGCCAGGCCATTATTCCATCCAGAATGGTTGGTTGTTCTTCAAGAACCGCCTCTGTGTCATTCAGGAAAAGCGTTCCGCTCTTCTCCATGATGCCCATGACTCCTTAGTTGGAGGACATAGGGGTATCAACTGTACCCTCAAGAAATTAGAACGGTCCTTTTATTGGCCAAAGATGAGGTGTGATGTCTATGCACATGTACAAGCCTGTAAGATTTGTCAAAAAGTAAAGGTTCCACAAACAAAGAAGACTGGTTTACTTCAACCTTCACCTATCCCCGACGGACCTTTCATCGACATATCTATGGACTTTGTAGGGCCTCTACCAGCATCCACCGGATCCCGTAACACTTAGTGTTTCACCATTGTGGATCGCTTTAGTAAATTCTGCATGCTTATCCCATGCAAGCATATGCCACAGTCGAGGACGTAGCTCGTCTGTTTCTCAAGCATTGGTACCCAATTTGTTGTTTGCCTAGCACCATCACCTCAGATAGAGATTCCAAGTTTACCTCGCATTTCTGGAGGGCATTATTTGAAAACTTTGGAACTAAGTTGCAGTTGTCTAGTGCATTCCATCCGCCGCAGACAGATGGCCAAACAGAAATTTATAACCAGTTGGCCTTTGATGTTAAGTCATACTGTCATGACCAGTAGTCCAAATGGGAACATTATCTTCTATTGGTCCAAGCTGTTTTGAACGACACTCATTCATCTAGTGTTGGATGGACTCCACATGAAGCAGCCTTTGGTCGCCGTTTCTCTTCTCTTTTGACGAGATTGGTGTCTCCATCTCTAGAGGCTAATAAAACCACGAAAGCATCGAGTCAGTCAAGGACCGCATGACCAAAGCACAAGAAGCATATATCAGACAGGCGAATAAGTCTAGACGAGATGTCCACTTCAAGGAAGGGGATTGGGTCTATCTGCGTATCATGAAACAAAGATTAAAACAAGTGGACAAACGTTGTCCCAAGCTTTCATTCCGTAGTTTGGCCCTTTTCCAATAGTTAAGAAGTTAGTGATGTCTCCATGAAGTTAAAGTTTCCATGTTTCTTGGCTAAAACCATATGTTTTCCATGTTTCTTGTGGCTAAAACCATATGTTGGTCCAGAAGTGTTTGATGTTTCAGATGAGCAGCAGCCAGACGAAGCAGAAGTCATTGAGTCCGAGCAGATCCTTCTTCATCGTTGGAAGCATGGTTCCGGTCGACGGATACGTCAGTTCTATATGAAATTCCGAGATTGAGGTACCCACGAAGCCGTATGGCTAGACGAGGAGTTCTTTCAAGAGTATCCCCAGTTGTTGGCGGACTACTTGGAAGCGTTTTTGTTGTTGTTAATGTGGTTTTTAACATTCCTAGGGCTTGCACATAGAGTGTATTAGGCTTTTTTTGCTTCCATTGCATCAAAAAATGTAATAGAATGCAAATTTTAGTGATTTTTAGCTCTCTTTTGAGTTAAACATAGAACTAGAATCATTAATTTTTGGTTGATTTGTATGTTTTTTGTTTGATTTGTGTGCATTAGAGTGTTAGCAAGCATTAGGAGTAGCTCGATCCTTTAAAAAGTTTCTTAAAACCATCAACAAACCCTTGAAATCGATTAATCTTCTTTAATTAATTGGTTTTTGTCATTAAGGGTGATTAATCTAGTTCAAGAGGTAAAAAATTAAAAAATGTGTTTTTTTGGGGTCGAAATTGATCATGTGAGAGATCGAAATTATTGTTTTTGAGTGTTTTGAGAGCATCTAGATGCATAAAAACACCTAATTACATCAATTGGATGAAATTTTCTCTCTTTTGCTTAATTTTGCATAAAGAGAAGAGCTTATGATGACATTATGAAGTTTTCCAGTCTAGGGGACATCCTCCTAGCTAGAGATTTCAATGCCCGCACCGCAGGTGCACAGGTACCCTTCTTTGAGACAGATGATCCCATGTACCAGGAGATTGACAGGGTGGGTACGGATCTGGAGCGGACATCACATGATACAGCAGCCGGCACAGACTATGGAGAGTATCTCTTAGCCCTCGGCGGGGCTCATAGGCTGGCCATTTATAATGGCTTTGGCTAGATGACCTAGATCCAAGTCCTTCACCTCCTACTCCTTCGGACATGGAGCCAGTACAGTGGACTATCTAATGGGATCCCTCTCTCTGATCTCACTCATTCCGGAGTTTACCATCTCTCCTCGCTCCACCGGTGTTGCAGCCGACCATGCATACCTGGCCTTCTTCTGATCACGTCTACCACATCCTTTCACATCCCACTTGATGAGCTTACCACACACCTCTTAGCCACCCTCCATACGTCCGCTGCAGTTGCCTTCCCGCACTCGAGAGCCACGCCTACATTACCAGGAGGGACTGCCCCACAGAATAGCTGGTACGACGAGGAATGTTGTGATACCTGAGCCCATCTACATCGGGACATGGTCCTAGGATCCACCACTCACCAGTAGGCGCGAGTGATCTTTCGACGTCTCACACAGAGAAAGAAGAGAGCCTACCTAGCTAGGCTTGAGCAGGAGCTATACCAGCTATTTCTTGGAAGGGACTGTAAGGAGGCATGGAGGATCGTATAGGATCATCGTCTTTCGACTTCGATTACTTCACCCAGCACCTGGCACACCTATGCCACCTCTCTCTACCATGCCCCCGAGCACCCAGCTCTCCCCCATCCACCCGCACCTTGTCCCCCACACTCCTTTTTTCACCTCAGCATGGTGAGAGATGCTATTGACAGGATGAAGACTGGGAGAGCACAGGATCATGATGGACTTTTCATTGAGCATTTCTCCCATGCTAGGGACACACTAGCCCCTTCACTAGTTCACATGTTTAACAGGGCTTTATGTGAGGGCTTCCCCGTCAGCTGGTCATGGAATACTATTGTACCTATCTTGAAAGCAGGTGACCCCATGGACCCCAACAACTATAGGACTATCATGATTGGTCACACCTTGGCCAAGATTTTATGGTTCGATTTTGGAGCATGAGCTTAGTAGATGGTCTGAGGAGCAAAGACTCAGAGCACCGGGGTAGGCAGTCTTCAGGAGAGGGCACTCCTCCACACTAGATCATATCTTTACACTAAGGGGGATCATTGAGGAGGGGAGAGCTCACGGGCATCGGATATACTGCTGCTTTGTGGATTTCCACAAAGCTTTTGATACCATCCCCCGGGCCAGACAGATGAGGAGACTACAAGATATGGGAGTGCCAGCAGAGATGCTTTGGGGAATCATTACACTCTATGAGTCAGTCAGAGGCAGAGTACGGGCTCCAGGAGGTGACTCGAAGATCATACACAGCACTATCGGGGTGAAGCAGGGCTGCCTCTTGTCTCCTACTCTATTTGGTCTATATATTGACGAGATCACGGATTACATAGACAGACAAGGAGGACTAGGAGCACATTTGGCAGAAGTTCTGATACCGATCCTCTTGTATGCATATGATATTGTTCTTATTTTTGATTCACCAGAGGAGCTGCAGAGGCATTTGGATGCATTACATGCCTTTTGCGAGGACCGAGACCTCACCATGAACCTTGGAAAGACCAAGGTCATGATCTTTAACACCTCCTCACAGTGGATAAGTAGATCTGCAGTACAATTTACATACAGTGGAGAGCGTGTGGAGTATGTTACCTCATATGTATACCTTGATGTGGAAGGTGGTCGAAGCTAGATTGATGAGGGGATATGGAGCCCTTGGCTCACTAGAGAGGCAATGCTCACAAATACAGTTTTAGGAGCCGAGGATGAAGCTTTGGCTATTTGATACTCTAGTTAATCCTACACTACTGTATGGTGCCCCCATCTAGGGTCCTAGCTTATACCATAGGAGGAGACAGAGGAGAGAGCCAGCCGAGACAGATACAGAGGAGGTATATGATGGGTGGAAGCCGATGTAGAGGCCCCTAGTGGCGATGATCTCACGCATGATTAGAAGTAAGCCATCAGTGCCACATAAGATTGTGCGGGCAGAAATGGGGGCTGCATCGATAGTGACAGAGGCTCTATTCCAGACAGTGACATTGGCACAGGCTATGGGAGCTTCCACTTGTTTGATAGATACCCCCGGCTAGCCCTAGAGTCCTCAAGATAGTTGGCACTTGAGGGAGATGTAGAGTGCTGGTATGCACAGGTAGGTACTTGGTTTGGCATGCACGGTATGCAGATGGAGGCACTCCCCCCGTTCCAGTACAACATAAGAGGCCCTGTCATTTGTTCTCAGCCGCACAGAGCGGAACAAGGTTATCAGGAAGGACATTGTCAGATTGGATACTCAGAGGACATGGAGTTCACGTAGTCGTCCACTGGGGACGAAGATGGCCTTCTATAGAGTTCACTTCCTATGCTTGACAGACGATGGGTTCATCATCCGCCCACGCTACATGGACATACACCTATCCTTTGGGGTGAGATGTGCGATCGGCCAGATCCGCACCTCATCCCACCAGTTGAGAGTGGAGATTACTAGATATGGGCCTAGGGCGGCCGCACCAGAGGACAAGATATGCCAACTCTGTCATAGAGCGCCTGAGATAGAGGATCATTATATCTGCCGATGCCCTGTATACTATGAGATTTGGGGGAGGTTCCACTGCCTCTTCCAAGTTGGGTTCGGACGAGTTTCCAGGATCATGGACTTCCCGGATCAGAGATGCATGGGACTTTTTCTTCTAGAGTCCGTAGACACAGGGAGTCCTTAGTGAGATCCAGATCAGCTGTACTCGCTTGAGGACCAGCACAGAGAGCTCTCACCAACTTCTTTCATACTTGCACTCCATGGGCCGATCCACCCATCATACGGAGACCATAGGCTAGTGCAGGAGCTCAGTCGAGAGGTGTGACACACGATAGAGCCACTGAGTTATGCAGAGCTCTAGACCCCATGGCCCTCACCCACGGCCACGCCACCACAGGAGGATCCGGGCGGTCATCTCCCATCATTGCAGGACCTTCTCGCGCTAGCTCAGTTTTACCACCTTGATCACCATGTCACAGCGGCCCATGAGGGATGCATTAGGGTGATATGAGAGCTGTCTACTCATGTACCTAGATCAGATTTTAAAGTTCTAGATCTTTGTTACCTTTCTTTATTGCTATTTTGTACCCAGGATGATGCACCTCATGGATATGATGTAACCTTTTGGTCTCATAGGTCATTTTGGCCTTTTGAAGACGTTAATACAACTTTCTTTCTTTCTTCTCTCTCTCTCTCTCTCTCTCTCTCTCTCTCCCCTTTGCTCCTCCTTCCTGCAGTTATTCTCTCTCTTCACCCCCCTTCCTGCAGTCGTTCTCTCTCTTCGTTGCTCCTTTCTCTCTCTTTGCTACCCTCCTGCAGTCATTCTCTCTCTTCGTTGCCCCTTTCTCTCTTCGCCGCCCTCCTGCAGTCATTCTCTCTCTTCGCCCCCCTTCTTGCAATCATTCTCTCCTTTCCCCACCCGCCCTTGCTCAGGCCCCCAAGGCAGCAACATAATCCTATCTGTTGCTACTTGCGTCCCCACTTGCAGAGCTGGCCATCTATGGGGTCCACCAGCTGAGGACCAAAATCAATACTAGAAGGGGGGACCCCTTCAGTCCAACATGGACAGCTCGCCGGCAACAAGGACTAGAGGTGAGAAGGAGAGGCAATACAGCTCGATTTGGGCGAGCACACAGAAGATCGGCGACCCCCATATCAAAACATGCCTGACCACCATGAGAGAAGTATGCAAAATGCAGGATATAGACATTGAGCACCCACAAAAGAAGCTCGGGCAGAACAAGGATAGTGATGACCTTAGGCGTGAGTTGCGTGCCTCCATGCAAGAGGAGATGGATAGTGTCACCAGGCTGGACATTTCCCAGTATGAAAGGGGTCTGGTGGAATCCGGGATGTCTAAATATTTGGAAAGTACAAGCTTTGGGAATGGGGGATTATCGTAGAATACAAAGGACCACACTCCTAAAATTTAAGAGAGTTGCTATTTTTGGCCCGCTGCCCAACCTCGATGGAAATTTTGTTCGTGTCATTACATCTGGAATTAAGCAGATACCAAGAGTTGGCAAAGTGCCTATGACAGAATGTCTACTAGTTGGGATATTTTTAGAGGTAAAGATTATGGGAGAACCCATCTCTTAGATTGGGACATGTGGCAAGAAAGTGGATCAAAGTGAGACTAGTGGTCTCACATTTGTCAAAAAGTGGATCAAAGTGAGACAAGTGGCCTCACACTTCTCACTTCAGCTATTGTGTGGCTCTCCACTTGTCATTGTAGCCTTCTCTTGACATTTTAGCTCATGGGAGGCCGAAATCTATAAATTGGAGCTCTCTCTCTTCATTAAGAGAGACTCTCTTGCTGCGCACTAGCCTCTACCACCGTTACAAGCTGCCCTAATGATGGCTACTCTCTTTCTCTCTCTCTTGAAGGCTGCCCATGAAGAATACCGGCTTTTGGGGATTGTTTTGGAGGCTTCCATCATGAAGAAATACTGAAGGCAAAGGTATTTAATCATTTACTATGATTTTTAGCCAATGTACTTGTTGTACCAGCCCTTGTACTTATTGTACTAGTCATTGTACTTGTACCAACCATTGTACCAGCCGTTGTACTTGCTATACTTGCTTTTGTACTATACCTACTGTACCAGCCACTATACCTACTGTACTAGCCACTGAACCAGCACTTGTACTTGCTGTATCGGTTGTACCAGCCACTGTACTTACTTTACCAACCACTGTACCTATTGTACTAGTTGAATGGAGCGTTGTACTTACTGTACCAGCTCTATTGCATGAAGACCCGTGGTTTTTGGGGAAGAATCAGTACCCACACGGAGGTATATGGATTATATTATTGGCTCGGCATTTCTACAGCCTATGTTCCGGCTTGGTTGCCTCGTGTTGGGCTGTGTTATGGCATTTGTATACGGATAATCCAGCATCTCCCGTGGGGAGAGTAAGGCCCTCAAAGCTTGTACATGATATTATTCTCCTTGGGTAATAAAATACTCCAAGGGGGGGGTTGGCCCATTCCGGCCTCTATGCGGTGTCACATGTGCAAGCTCCATTTTTCAGCATTTGTGGATATTTTGTCCAGCATTTATGTTTTATGCAAAGTGATGATGGATATGTGTTAAGGCTGTGGCCATGTTTAAATGTTTTAATATGCATTGATGGTATCAACAAGTGTGTCATAGGCCCTAGTCCCCCGGGTGCCGCCGCCATCGCTGATATCCCCTTCGACGAGGCATGGAGGGTGGGCAAAGACACCACCAAGGAACGCGCACTCATCCTCAAGTTTGCGGGGTTGGAGGCGAGGCAAGTATTCCTTACCAAAAGGCGGGCACTAAAAGGAGAAAAGACTTACCTCGAAGACGATCTCACACTAACACAGGTAGCACACAGGAGGGAGTGCATGCCACGCATCTTGGATGCACGGAAGGCAGGGAAATGGACAGTGTACAGAGATGGGAGGGTGATCATCACCGAGCGACGTGCCCAATGATGGTGCGAGACCTATGAGACCAAGCTAGAGATTGCGGTTTAGAACTGCAATGGCGCCTTGAGGACAGATGCAGGTCTGTTCGAGGAGACATTTAGAGGGAGAGTCTTGGTCTTATACACAGAGACACATCAGTGCTAGGGGAGTCGGCTTCCAGAGGTGAGAGCATACAGATGGGAGTATTTTCACCCATGGTCACCATGAAACTCGTTTCGATGGCTTTGAAACTCGTTTCATGTGCACATTGAAACCATATCGTTTCATGTGGGGAAAAAGGTTGTGATTTTGTGCGCTTTTTAGCTTTTATAATTCTTTCTCTTTCCTTCTTTCATCCTATTTGTTCTTTTCTCTTTTCTTTTGTATGTCTTCTTTGTTTACTGATGATAAAAATGCTCATATCATCTTATAACTATTGGCTAGCACCTTCACATTTTATGTATATGATCGTTTCGGTCCAACGTTTCATTGTCCACCTACTTGGTGTTGAAACGTTTTGTTCCAAAATAAATCGTTTCAGCATCGTTTCGTTTCGATAGTGAAACGTTTCACAGTGACCTTGTGTTCACCGCCCACACCCACGCAGAGTAGGGGGTACCCGGGGTCGGGAGGGGTGGCTTTACTGTACAAGGAGGAGCTTCAACATGTGATACATGTGGTCGGACGGGATGAGGCCGCACGGTTTTTGTGGGTGAGGATCCAGACAAAGAGGGCCCGAGACATCTACCTTGCAGTGTGCTACTTTGCACCCTCCAATTCTAAATATGCCACCCATGGTGAGTCCCTATATCTGCCCCTTTATGGTGACATTATGAAGTTTTCCAGTCTATAGGACATCCTCCTGGTTGAAGACTTCAATGCCCGCACCGCAGGTGCATAGTTATCCTTCTTTGAGAGAGATGATCCCGTGTACCAGGAGATTGACACGGTGGGTATGGATTTGGAGCGGACATCACAGGATACAGCAGCCGGCACAGACTATGGAGAGTATCTCTTAGCCCTTGGCGGGGCTCATAGGCTAGCCATTCATAATGGCCTGGCTAGATGGCCTAGATCCAAGTCCTTCACCTCCTACCCCTTCGGACATGGAGCCAGTACAGTGGACTATCTAATGGGATCCCTCTCTCTGATCCCACTCATTTCCGAGCTTACCATCTCTCCTCGCCCCATCGGTGTTGCAGCTGACCATGCATACCTGGCCTTCTCCCTCACATGCCAATACACCATGCAACGACCTGCTTTGCCCCATCACCGTCCGAGATACCACTTCACCAGAGAGACTTCTTCCATCTATTCTGATCACGTCTACCGCTCCTCTCCGACCTCGACCCCCACATCCCACTTGATGAGCTTACCACACCCCTCTCAGCCACCCTCCATACGTCTGCTCTGCAGCCGCCTTCCCGCACTCCAAAGCCACCCCTACATCACCAGGAGGGTTTGTCCCACATAATAGCTGGTACGACGAGGAATGTCGTGATACCCGAGCCCGTCTACATCGGGAGATGGCACTAGGATCCACTGCTCACCAGCAGTCGCAAGCGATCTTTCGACGTCTCACACGGAGAAAGAAGAGAGCCTACCTAGCTAGGCTTGAGCAGGAGCTATACGAGCTATTTCTTAGAAGGGACTATAAGGAGGCTTGGAGGATCTTTCAGGATCATCGCCTTCTGACTCTGATTACTTCACCCAGCACTTGGCACACCTATGCCACCTCTCTCTACCATGTCCCCGAGCAGCCACCTCTCCCCCATCCACCCGAACCTCGTCCCCCACGCTCTTCCTTCTTTCACCTCAACGTGGTGAGAGATGCTATTGACAGGATGTAGACTGGGAGAGCATAGGATCATGATGGACTCCTCACCGAGCATTTCTGCCATGCTAGGGACACGCTAGCCCCTTTATTGGTTCACATGTTTAACAGGGCTTTATGTGAGGGCTTTCCCGTCAGCTGGTCATCGAATAGTATTGTACCTATCTTGAAAGCAGGTGACCCCATAGACCCCAACAACTACAGGACTATCACAATTGGTCACACCTTGGCCAATATTTATGGTTCGATTTTGGACCATGAGCTTAGTAGATGGTCCGAGGAGCAGAGACTCAAAGCACCGGGGGAGGCAGGCTTCAGGAGAGGACACTCCACACTAGATCATATCTTTACACTATGGGGGATCATTGAGGAGGGGAGAGCTTACGGGCATCGGATATATTGCTGCTTTGTGGATTTCCGCAAAGCTTTTGATACGGTCTCGCGGGCCAGACTGACGAGGAGACTGCAGGATATGGGAGTGCCAGAAGAGATGCTGTGGGGGATCATTACACTCTATGAGTCAGTCATAGGCAGAGTACCGGCTCCAAGAGTTGACTCGAAGATCATACACAGCACTATCGGGGTTAAGCAGGGCTGCCCCTTGTCTCCTACTCTATTTGGTCTATACAATGACGAGATCTTGGATTACATAGACAGACAAGGAGGACCAGGACCACATTTGGCAGGAGTCCTGATACCGATCCTCTTGTATGCAGATGATATTTTTCTTATTTCTGATTCACCAGAGGGGCTGTAGAGGCATTTTGGATGTGTTATGGGCCTTTTGCGAGGACCGGGACCTCACTGTGAACCTTTTGCGAGCTTCCACTTGATAGATACCCCAGGCTAGCCTTGGAGTCCTAGAGACAATTGACACTTGGTTTGGCATGCACGGTATGCAGATGGAGGCACTCCCCCCATTCCAGTACAGCATAGAGGCCTCGTCATTTGCTCTCAGCCACACAGAGCGGAACAGGGTTATCAGGAAGGACATTGTTAGACTGGATACTCAGAGGACATGGAGTTCACCTAGTCGTCCACCCACTGGGGATGAACATGGCCTTCTACAGAGATCACCTCCTATGCCTGACAGAGGATGGGTTCATCATCCGCCCACGCTACATGGACATACACCTATCCTTTTGGGGTGAGATGTGCGATCGGCCAGATCCGCACCTCATCCCACCAGCTGAGAGTGGAGACTGCTAGATATGGGCCTAGGGCGGCCGCACCAGAGGGGACAAGATATGCCAGCTCTGTCATAGAGCGCCCGAGATAGAGGATCATTATATATGCCGATGCCCTGTATACTATGAGATTTGGGGGAGGTTCCACTGCCTCTTCCGAGCTGGGTTCGGACCAGTTTCCAGGATCATGGACTTCCCGGATCAGAGATGCGTGGGACTTTTTCTTCTAGAGTCCGTAGACATAGGGAGTCCTTAGTGAGATCCAGATCAGCTGTACTTGCTCGAGGACCAGCACAGAGAGCTCTCACCAACTTCTTCCATACTTGCACTCCCAAGGGCCAATCCACCCATCATACGGAGACCGTAGGCTAGTGTAGGAGCTCGGCCGAGAGGTGTGACACACGATAGAGCCTCTGAGTTATGCAGAGCTCGACGCCCTAGACCCCATGGCCCTCACCCACGGCCACGCCACCACAGGAGGATCCGGGCCGTCATCTCCCATCATTGCAGGACCTTCTCGCGCTAGCTCAGTTTTACCACCTTGAGCACCATGTCACAGCGGCCCATGAGGGATGCATTAGGGTGATATGAGAGCTGTCTGCTCATGTACCTAGATCAGATTTTAAAGTTCTAGATTTTTGTTACCTTTCTTTATTGCTATTTTGTACCCAGGATGATGCACCTCATGGATATGATGTAACCTTTTGGTCTCATAGGTCATTTTGGCCTTTTGAAGACGTTAATACAACTTTCTTTCTTTCTTCTTTCTTTTCTCTCTCTCTCTCTCTCTCTATATATATATATATATTTTGCGATTTGCTCTCTACAGCAGTTGTCTTTCATTTCCGTTGTGCATTCTGACATGGTATCAGAGCTCCAGGTGGCTTGAAGCTTGGAGACAGTGGGAGCTTGAGGGTTTGCTGATTTGTGGTGTTGATTGGAGATTGCTTGGGTTGTTCTGGACTTGGAGATCGGGTAGAAGGCGGCCATCACTGTTGGACAACCACCTTGCATATTATTTGCAGCCTCTTCATTTTTTTCCCCACCCTCCTCCCTTCACAAGGCCTTGTGAACCCTTGAGATGGCAGACTTGCTTGAGATGGTTGAGAAGCATGTGAAGATCCCTACTCTCCCCACATTCTTGGTGGATCAACAGTTGGACGGGAACAAGTACGGCATCTGGAAGGTAATGATGGAGTTTGTCTTGGAGTCTTATGACTTGGCTGATTTCATTGTGGTTGGTGTTCCATGGCCGGAGTTGGAGGACTGGGAGCTTTTACCCTCTACTCAGAAAGAACGGGAGGCTTAGGCACAATTGTGGGATCGTGTCAATGCCTGTCTGCGTTCTTTGATCTTCCTTAATTGCACACCAGAGGTGATTAATCATATTAAACATATGACGCTGGCCAGAGGGGTTTGGCAGCATTTGGCTTCTCTGTATAACAGGGTATCACCGATGAAGAGGATCTCCTTGTAAGTATAGATGTGGGTGATGAATCTTGCAAAGTCTTTGACGATGCGGAACACATCAACATGTTGCAGGCTCTTCAGCAGGAGGTTCTTCAGGTTGGGAAGGAGATATCTTCAGAGGACATGGCCATCACTTTGTTGTCTCATTTGCCCTCTCAGTACTCAGCATTCTACTTCTCTTTGATCACCAGTGGCAGGCTTAGCACCATCACATGGGAGGAGCTTGTGCCTATGGTCTTGGACCAGGAAGAGCGTTTTACGAACCCTCCACAGGGCGGAGGTTCTGAGGCCTTGACTGGCCAATGGTCGAAAGGCCGTAACAACAACAATAAGGGCAAAGGGAAGTCTTCATTGGAGAAGTCTGCTGAGAAGAAGCCCGAGTGAGACTGTGATAAATTGAAGGCCGAGCGGACCTGTGACGATTGTGGCGAGAAAGGCCACTATTGGAGAAAATGTCCTAAGCGGAGTATCGCGAAGAGTGCTGATTCTTCAGCCTCATTGGCAAAGACTCCAGTCTTTGTGCACTTGGAGATTTTGGACACAGATGCTTCACCTTCTTCGAGCGGGGAGACAGTTGGGTTCACCGCTAGGGATACTCGGGAGTGGATTCTCGATAGTGGTGCTTCCAGGCACATGACTCCTTCCCGATAGTTTTTACAAGATCTTAAATGGAAGTCAGTTTGCATTTTCATTGGCGACAATTCCACCATACCGATTCAAAGAAAGGGTAGGATGGAGATCATTTCCGTTGGCAAAGGGGGGAAACATTCCTCTCGTGTTCTTTACGTCCCCGCACTTGGTTTTCATCTATTGTTAGTGCATGAGGTTTGCAAGATTGGCTTCCAGGTGGACTTTGAGGAGCATTCTGTTGCTCTACGGGACATGTGACAAAGGAGAAGAGTTCTCTTCTACTGCGTTTGTGCGGTTTTGTGCAGAACATGGCATCAAGTAGGAGCTGGCCAATACAGGTTTGCCTTCAGACAATGGAGTGGTTGAGTGAAAGAACCGGACTGTGGTGGAGATGGCGAGGACGATGTTGGAGCATCGTGATCTTCCTAGTCCACTTTGGGGAGAGGCTGTGGCTATGGCTGTGGCTGTCCATATCCTCAATTGATCTTCAATGACTTCAGTACCAAAGATGACTCCATTTGAGGCATATTTTCGTAGGAAACTAGATGTCTCCCATTTCCGTGTTTGGGAGTGATGCCTATGTTCACATTCCAAAGAAGTAGAGGGGGAAGCTTGACTCGAAGTCCCAGAAGCTTGTATTTGCGGGGTATAATTCTCTTTCCAAAGGCTACAGGTCGTATGGCCCGGAGTGGAACGAGGTTGTTGTCAGCAGAGATGTTGTTTTTGATGAACATGTTCTAGAGATCAGTTGCAGATCCTAACTTGTATCTCTTTTGGGAACGCGGTTTGGTCACGTTGATTATCCTTTATGTGGATGATCTCATTCTCACTAGCAGTCATGTGGAGCACATAGCAGTGATGAAGGTTGCCTAGTCAAAGGAGTTTGAGATGACCGACTTAGGTTTACTCCACTTCTTCTTGGGATTGGAGATTTGGTAGACCCGGAGGGGTTTCTTTGTCTCTCAGCAGTGGTATGTTCATGAGTTGCTTGAGGTCTTTGGGATGGAGAACTGCAAGCCTATTACTTCACTGATGGACCCGAACACGAAGCTTACAGTGAATGATCCTTGTGAGCAGGTTGATGCCTCTTTGTATCGGAAGCTTGTTGGTTCATTGATTTGGTTGCTGAACACCAGATTGGACTTGAGCTTTCTTGTGGGGCTGTTGAGCTCATTCATGCAGACGACTTTGAAGACTCATTGGGACGTAGGATTGTGGATCTTGCGGTATCTGCAGGGTACGAAGGATCTTGGACTCTTCTATGACACTAGAGGGGAAACGACGGATGGAGTCCGACTCCAAGGCTGGAGTGACTCAGATTGGGGGGGAGATCTAGACACGGGGAGATCTACATCAGGCTATGGTTTTACCCTTGGCTCAGGAGCTATTTCATGGAGCAGCAAGAGGCAGCCAACTATTGCCTTGTCGTCTACAGAGGAGGCAAAGGACCGGGCTGCTTGTGGTGTTGCTTGCGAGGTTGTGTGGCTGGGGAGGTTGCTTGGCGAGATTGGGTTTCCACACAGAAGGAGCCCACGGTCATCCAATGTGATAACCAGAGCTGTATCGCTATTGCTCGAAACCCGGTCTTCCATGCCCAGACCAAGCACATAGAGATACAATATCACTTTGTTCGTGAGAAGATTTTGGTTAGTGACATCTTGCTTGTTTATTGTTCGATGGAGGACAATGCGGCGGACCTACTCTACCTCAGGCTATGCTCCGGCAGCACTCCAGCTCACTGGGGTTAGGAGCTGAGAGGGGGTGTTAGCAGTCATCTCCTGTCTGTACATTACACACTAGGGCCTCTGTTTTGGGTGTGCCCGCTCAGTTTCGTGTCTCCCCATTTTTCCCCACTTTTCATTGTGTTTTCCCAATTTTGCTGGTTGTGGGAGGGCTGTCGGTTGTTTTCTTCTACTGGCTGATTGGTGTTTTTTTTGGTCGTGAGCAGTGGGGGGTGCTGTTGGCCTGTTTTGGGCTGGCTGACCAGCAGCCTAGTGCCATATATATATAGATGGCCTTGCCCCCCACACCTTTTGTATTGTGTATCGGATCTTGTGTATAGAGTAGAGTTTATACAACTTCTCTCTCTCTCTGTCTCTCTCTCTTGACCTACTTAGGTCGTGCCTGACATGTCCCGGGCCGGGGCTCACAAAGGGGTCATGGCATACGACAAAATATCCTATCAAGATACTACTTCTGTACATGTTTCTTGCACTGTTGATGAGCCAGTGTGTCAGTGTGTACCACAGTGCATGGGTGCACGTGACACCTCTGGGTTTATGATGTTCAATCTAAGCTCTCTATTGCTCCCTACTCTGTGCTGCTGTTGTTTTTTGTGTATTTTTGCTGAACATTAGGGTTTCTCAAAACCCAACAACAGCAAGATGGAGCTGGTCCTTCACGAGGTGCTTCCTATTGCGAGAGTGGGAAGTTAGAGGGCCTGCACATTCCATGAGACAATCCTCATGGTAAAGATGTGGTTTTGACCCCCAACCTAAGCAAACACTTAGCCGGTATGTGTGTCCGCCTCTCATAATGCTGAAGGAGGGAAAAGTCACTTTGCATAGTCTCTATATATGTGCGCAATACATGAGTGCCTTGCAAGGCATCATGATCAGATACATCTTGCAAAGCCTCTTGAGATGGCGACATGTCTTGGTGTTCGTCTTCATGATCCCCCATGCCATGTACATCCTGCATATTGTCCAACCTCAACAAGGAGGACTCAACAAAGTCATTCTGGTTTGATGGATCATCCTTATGCGAGCAACTTCATCACTTTGACCCAATACATCATCATCTTGCAATAATTGTGTGCGGGTGAAGCATGAGCCTGTGTCCGAGCATTCTCACCATAAGGGCGGCCATGAGAGATGACATGCCACTCTTGACGGAATGTTGCCCGAGACGGAGCCTTAGACTATGTTGCTTGAGAGGCACGTTTGCGCCATCTCCTATGACCCCTAGCCCTAGGGTATTCCCTAGCAAAGTGCCCCTGTTGGTGATAAAACTAACATTGGTCAGGCCTACTTGCAATCTCCATATGTTGCTTCAATAGACCGTTAGGTCCCGAAAGCAGCACTGTCACGAGCAAGTACCATAACCTTGGGAACTACGTCCCGCCGAGGCAATGACCACCTAGGCGGTAGAGGTCAGCAAGGTAGGAATAGGTGGCGCCTAAAGGAACAGCCCAAAAGCTGACCCAATGGCATCTAGCATTGGCCAAAACGCTTGTGGAAGACTTGGGAATATGGGTGTAAGAGAAAAGAGGTTCCGGTCTTCTTCAACATGGTCGAAATAGCTGGTGTAAGGGAGATTTTGACTAGTACTAATTATAATTAGTATAGATGATGATCAAGGGTTAAAGCTAGAGAAGGGGCTTTGGATCTAGGCTCTGATACCATGTTGGAATTATGGAGGCTTGAGGAAGACGATTGAACTCATGGTGCAAGCATGGACTTAAGCTAAGCTAAAATGAGATTAGTACCTAAATCACGTGCTTAATCAAATGGACACCATAATGACACAATGAGATAGGATAATAGTGGTGTACTTTTGCATTTGATCAATGCCTTTAAATAGGTTAGAGTACAATGGATTAAGGGCATGGTTAACCCTTAAACAAAACCCTAATCTACCCTTGAAGTGAGCACCTCCCAAGATCTCCAAAATTTTTTTAGATTTGGGTGCAAGTTGAACCTCTTCCCACTTGCAATAGGCGCATAGAATATGCTGATTTGGATTCTCCTTTGATTTGACCATAATATATCATATGTATGATGGCTATAAGTCCTTTGAACCATATGCCAATATCCCCAGTGTCCCATGTATGATGTTTTGGTGTATTATTTCAACAGTATGGTAGGGAAAACATCTTTCTCGGGCCCCCTTTAGCACCTCCGAGGCTGCTTCCTTTGCATTGAAGTCCACGTGGAAGAAGGCTCTCCCAAGCAACCTCACGTCTTTGAAGTGGAGTGTGAAGTCAGAGGGCAATGCCACAAGTACCCAATCACGAGCCTGGAGACGGGATGGATGGGACCTGGCAACGAGGATCATTTTGGCATCTTTTTCAATCTGTGCAAAGAGGGTCACGAGCTCGGCTTCTATAAAATTAATGGTTTGCCTGGGCAAGGGGGGAGGGGGGGGGATTGATTAGCCATGATGCTACTGAGCGAGGAAGAATTGAATACAAAGAAAAACTTTCCGATGCTGAGAGTGAACGGGAAAGGGAGGGGGAAGGCCCAATACCAAGGCCGGGCAAAGCAGGCCAAGGTAGGGCATCAGGAAGAAGCGGCGGACAGGGGGAAGAAGGTGCAGCACAGGGGAATGGCAGGCAGCAGAGGAGGGTGGAGCAGGGAAGGGCGGGCAGCAGAGCGGAAGACGTGCAGCAGAGGAGGGGGGCGCAGGTGAGGTGGGCAGGGATGCAGGCAGGCAGAGGGTGCACAGAAGAGGGCGAAGGAGACTTGAGAAGAGGGTGAAGGAGACAAGTCTCAATAGGCAGGGAGCTCGCAGCCTCACACTCTTTTGTTTCTTGTTCTTGCATTTTAGAGGTTTTCACTAGGTCTAGAAGCCGCTCGTCGCCAGGAACCATATTACAGCCTACCTCATAAAGTGTTGCTAATTTATTCTAAAAGAGTGTCTTCATCATAAAGGTCACACTGTATTATCCTATGTGGATCAATACAATCTTTGTCCACCACTAAGACGGGGTCTATAACTACTACTTCACCATTAGCCACTGAATCTTTGTGTGCACCATCCAAGTCTTAAACTAATGATATCAAAGACAATGGAACTAATAGAATTTTTTTTTTGGTGATGAATCATAACTGAAACATTTTCCACTACACGGACTAGTGGTACCTCACGTTCATGAAAAACTCATACTATGGAGGAGGCTGCATTGAACATTTTTAGTCTAGCTCTCCTCCTGGTGAAATATGGCACGGCCTTCACAGTGGAACCTTCTACAGTGATAATTTTTCCAGATTGCTCCACGTAGAGGCCAGGTTTTCTGTAGAGACTCCATAAAGATCACGGTTAATTGCATCAGAATGAAAAGAGTTTTGTTAGATGGAATTACCACTCGCCTACATCTATGGTTTGGTCTGAGCCTGCTAATGGTCCTGTAAAGATGGACTTTACTAATATATTTTCCTACAGATTTCCAGAGACACCTTACTCCATGAGGGTTTGTCATTGGTCTTGTTTGCATTGCAACATAGCAAGTGAATCCTCATTCTCATGAGCTTGCATGCCCTTCCATTCCTTCCTTCCCATTCTATCTCCCAGTTTTCCATGTGTTTCAGTCCTCAGATTGGTGAATTCTTGGGCATGTCAAGCGTCTGTTTCCATGCATGCAGATTTCAGCTATGCATCTTCTGTTTCACTGATTTTCCCTTGTTCTGTTTCTTGGCCAGATTCAACAGCTGGTTTACAGCTTTTGTTAAAAAAACTTTTTAATATATCTTACTGTAGCTTTCCTTAACTTCCTCAATCTTGGATATTTGCAGATATTGATTTGCAAGCCAGAAGAGTTGAAAAGAATGTCTTCCTTGCTGAATGAGGGGTGCAAGCCTTTGCTATCGTGCCTTGCAGAGGATAAAAACGGAATGACTCGTGCTATTCTGGAGGTAGTGGCAGGGGGCATAGTTCAGAGTGCAAACGATGTTGAACGCTATGTCAAGTGTACCCTTTTGAACTCCACTCAATCATTCCAAGAGGTGGTAAAGTCTGCACAGGACTCATTGCGTTGGCTTTGCCATCTTAAATTTCTGGAATGGGATCAAAATACAGAGCTGTTCAACAGCACTCCTTTGGGTAAAGCTGCATTCGGGAGCTGCTTGAGTCCAGAAGAATCATTGGTATGGACTAGTTTCTTAAAAGTCTTGGTGTATTTCAGAGGTCTTTGGGGGCATGTTGCTCTCTCTCTCTCTCTCTCTCTCTCTCTCTCTCTCTCGCTCCATGATAGAGTTACTTCATGATGTATTGTTGACTGCTTTGGTCTTTTTTGGACGTTAATATATTACTCTCTCTCTCTCTCTCTCTCTCCTTCGCTGCTCGTGCTGCGCGCTGGCGTGATGCCTTTGCTCCTTCGCTGCTCGCGCTGCGCGCTGGTGGTCTCCCTCGCTCTCTCGCGCTGTTCGCCGCTGCTCTCGCTGTTTGCGCTGCCCTTCGTACCTGGCGTTGCCCTTCGTACCCACCCCGCCCAAGCTGCCCTGCTTACACTGCGCACCCCTGCTGTACTGCGCTGCTGTGCTGACCTGCTTGCGCTGTACTTGCGCTGCCAGAAATACTGCGTGTCCGCCCTGCGCCCCTGCTTCCGTGCTTTACACAGGCGCGCACAGGGGCGCGCGCTTCCCGTCCGCCTCTGCTGCTCGCCAGGCCTTCCCTTTTCCCACCCGTACACTGCGTGTCCGCCTTCCAGGCGCACACAGCCGCACTTCCCCTCCGCTTCCCCGCACACTCCGTGTCCGCCTTCCCTTCTCCCACCCGCCCTTGCTCAGGCCCCCAAGGCAGCAACTAGGGGAAATAACACAATGAACCTACAGGAGCTGGAGGCATACATCAAGACAGTGGAGGACAACACCAAGAAATTACTGGGCGAACAAAAGAAGGTGCTGGACAGGGTTCTGAACCAACATGAAAAACAGTAGGAAGGCCTCTGCAAGGAGATACAAGGAAAGAACAACAGGATTGAAGAACTGACAGCCCAAGTGAACCACCAGGAAGAGGTGATTCAGATGTTGAAAGAGACCCAGCTGCAACAAACAGGAATGCCAGAAGCTGCCCCAATGATAGGGGAACTCTGGGCAGAAATGGAAGCCCTTAAGGCTACGGTCAAGGACCACACAGTGGAGGAAGGGGAACTGAATATTCAGGAGGGTTTAAGGACTGACTTGGAGCAGTTGAAAGCTAAGAGTGATAAGCTGTGGGAAGAACTGCAGACCACGAAGAAAGATTGGGTGGAGGTGGTGAAGAAGCACAAACCCCCGCAGAGCATCATACATGAGACTCTCGAGGAGGAGAAACACAGGAAGGATAGGGCCCTCCATGACAGGCGGGGGCTTCCCCAAAGGAGGATGCCATGACACTTGGCCAAATGCTAGGAGTGGACGGGATCACCCCCCCCTTTGCAGACACATGGAGGGCAGGAAAGGATATGACATGAGAGCGACCCCTCATCATTAGATTCCCTGATGCCACCAGCAGACAGGCCTTCTTAGATAGGCGGGCTGCTCTCAAGTGCACACAAGTGTACATGGGAGATGATCTCACTCTATCACATGTGGCACACTGACGTGAGGCGATGGTGACTGTTCATGAGGCCCGCAGAGCAAGCAAGTGGGCTATCTTCAGAGATGGTAAGAGTCATTATCACTGAGCGTCGTCCCAAATAGGGACGCGGGGTCTATGAGACCAAACACGTGGGGTTGGCAATATGGAACTGCAATGGCATGCTGTGGCCGAATCCAAGAGGCTTGAGCGTGAGCGAGATTCTCACAGGCAGGGATGTCATTTTTTTACAGAGACTCATCAGAGCCCCGAGAGGGGCTTACCATACATAGCCGGGTATGAGTGGGAGTCAGCTTTTCTAGGCGAGACCCGCACATCAGGAGGAGTACGTGGCTCGGGGGGGGGGGGGGGGGGGTAGTTGTCCTTTTGAGATCCCATCTCCGACAGATTCTCAGCATTGTCCGGAAGGACGAGGATGCACGATATCTTGGGTGCGGCTACAGCTTAGCAGTGACAGAGTCATCCACATTGCTGTGTGTTATTTTGCACCATGCCACTCCCCTTACGCCGCACAGCATGGCCAGTCACCGTACTTACCATTATATGAGGATATCATGGAGTTCTCACAGTTGGGGGGAGTCCTCCTACTCGGGGATTTCAATGCCAGGACAGGAAGTCAGCAGGTCCCACTACTCGATCTAGACGACCCTATCAGACTACAGGAGCTGGACATCACTGACACAGGTCTGCAACGATCATCACAGGACCGTGAGGAGGTCACAGTGTCCGGGAGATATTTCTTAGAGCTGTGAGCTGCACATGGTCTCGTTATCTATAACGGGATGTCCCGATGGCCCTCCTCCGACGCCCTCACCTCCTTCCCTCGCTCAGGAGGTACTAGCACTGTGGACTACCTTATGGGATCTCCGGCTTTGGCACACCCTATCCCCGATTTCTCCATTCCGCCACCCCCTTTTGAAGCTGACCATGCCTACCGCTCTTTCACTCTTACCTGCACACCACCCGTCCCTCCACCACCTCCCCCCATCTCACATTACACTCAAGTCCTCTTTGATCACGAGCTTGACCTTGTTTACTCCAACCACATCTACCGCCAACTCCAGGATGTGGAACCTACTGTCCCCCTATCCACCCTCACAACACAACTCACCACCATACTCCACACATCCGCCACAGCTTCTTTCATCTGCACGCGGCGGTATACCACCAAGCCACCTTGCGGTTCCATGCCCTAGAACTGTTGGTATGATGACGAATGTCAGGCCACACGCTCCCGTCTTAAGCATGAGGTACGGATTGGGCAAATCACGAAGCGCCAAGCGCAATGGATTTCTCAACGGCTCACCCAATGCAAGAAACGGGAGTTCTATGCTCGGAAAGAGGATGAGTTATACCGACTTTTCTTAGGGCCGAACTGCAAAGAGGCATGGAGGAAACTCTGAGAACATCGCCCGCCCACACCTATCACCTGCCCAGACACATGGCACTCCTATGCACGCTCCCTCTATCATATCCCCCATCAGCCAACCCTACCCCCACCACCAGACCCCCGCCCCGCCCCACCACCTCCACCTTCTTCACTAAGGGCATGGTCCTCAAGGCCATTCGTAGACTACGCAATGGGCGAGCCCAAGATCATGAGGGACTCACTGCCGAGTACATCTCGCATGCCCATGATACCCTA
This sequence comes from Cibotium barometz, assembly GCF_041138505.1. Taxonomy (NCBI): domain Eukaryota; kingdom Viridiplantae; phylum Streptophyta; class Polypodiopsida; order Cyatheales; family Cibotiaceae; genus Cibotium; species Cibotium barometz. The sequence continues at coordinate 41,397,462 of NC_141063.1, forward strand.
GCGCCCCTACTAGCCTACATGTTCAAGAGCGCTTTGTGAAGGATTTCCACCCTCTTGGTCCACCAACACCATCACCCCCATCCTCAAAGCCGGAGATCCACTTGATCCTAATAACTACAGGACAATCATGATTGGCCCACAGATTGGCCAAACTCTATGGATCAGTGCTAGAGGCGGAGCTCAGTTCATTTGCAGAGAGCGAGGGATGTAGAGCCTCAGGATAGGCTGGCTTTCGGAGGAGCTACTCTACCCTTGACCACATCTTCACTCTCCGTGCCATCATCGAGGAGGGTAGAGCACGACACCAAAGGATTTATTGCTGCTTTGTGGATTTCCGCAAAGCTTTTGATATTGTACCCCGAGCCTGCCTCTTACACCGTCTACAGGAGATCAGAGTCCCATCTGACATGGTTTGGAGCATCATCGCCCTCTATGAGTCCGTCACCGGACGAGTGAGAGCCCCAGGAGTTACATCACAGGAGATTTCCAGCACCATTGGGGTGAAACAAGGTTGCCCTCTATCACCCACTCTTTTCGGCCTCTACATTGATTATCTATCTCGAGCTTCATTGATGGATTAGGCGGGGCTGGTCCCACACTGGCAGGCATATTGATCCCCATACTACTTTATGCAGATGACATCGTCCTCCTCTTAGACTCGGTCGAAGGGCTTCAGAGCCAGTTGGATGCCTTACATGACTTTTGCACTCATCGGGACCTCTTTGTTAACCTTGGTAAAACCAAGGCAATGGTCTTCAATACCTCTCGCCCCGTCACATCCAGATTGAGCTTCACATATAGAGGGGATCCTGTGGAGATTGTCTCATCCTATGTCTACCTTGGTGTCACTTTCAGTGGCCCATGCTTTACCATGCTTCCCGCAGCACATGCTAGAGTGATGCGGGGATATGCAGCCTTGAGCTTACTTGAGCGGCAGGCAGTGCTTCCAGGCACATTTCCAGGAGCCCAGGATGAAGGGCTGGCTTTTTGACACCCTCGTCACACCAGCCTTGATGTATGGAGCAGCTTTCTGGGGGCCAGATTTATCCGATGAGGATTGGCAGCGAGTTGAGAGGCCCCAGGTCATGATGTTCTCCCATATGATCCGCATCAAACCATCAGTCCCACACCAGATTATCCAGGCAGAGTTTGTTGCAGCCTCGATGGTAGTGGAGGCACTCTTCTAGACAGTCACGTACCTTCATCGCATCAGTCACATGGATCCCCATAGGTACCCGAGGCTTGCCCTGGACTCCTCCAGACAGCTAGCACTTGAGGGACACTCTGGAGTATGGTATGCACTAGTTTCCACTTGGTTCTCAGTATATGGGCTCTGCATGGACCGCCTACCCCCCCTTCAGTACAGTTCGGACTCCCCTTTTTTCCGGCTGTCTCACGAGGATACCGACCGGGTTATCCAGTTAGATCTTCTTAGCCTCTACACACATTGCACATGGATCACACCCCTGGAGCTCCCCATGAAGATGCACTTTTACAGACTCCACTTCCTCACACTCACTGAGGATGGATTCATCCAGCAGCCGGGCTACTTGAGTGTTCACATGTCCCATGCCATGCGGATTGCGATTGGCCAGATACGGGTTTCTTCCCACCGCCTCAGAGTGGAGACAGGTAGAGCTGAGCGCATCTTTTGAGCTGGGAAGTTTGTACGAACACTTAGAGAGGAGAGGATCTGCCGACTATGCCACACACACAGAGGTTGAGACGGAGGAGCATTATATATGCCGTTGCCCAGTATACTATGAGATCCGCGGGAGGTTTCACTGTCTATTCATGAGGGATTCAGTCAACTCTCCAGGATCATTGACTTCCAAGACCAGCGTTGCTTGGGCCTCTTCTTGCTTGAGCTCCGCAGACACAGGGACACCTTCTTGAGACACAGGTCCCAGCCACCCAGCCCCCTCTCTCGGCAGCCAACCATCACCAGTTTCTTCCGGACAGAGGAGGTGGACGACACCGACATAGTGGATCTTGTGGACCCTGCACGAGCTGCTCTGGACCTACCTCACCCGAAAGGAGTTACCTCGGACCAAGCCTCTGCACTCCAACGTGCCCGATGCCCTCAACCCCCTCCGTCGGCCACGATCACCTCATCAGCTCTTGATCCAGGACATGCTCCACCACCATGTACCTTTCCACGTGACATAGCTGAGGGAGACCTCTCGGCCATACTCTGTTGGATAAATGTAATCCCAACTCCTTAGTCCAATTTAAATGTGGTTGATAGGCTAGTGGTCAGTGGTTGGTGTGTAAAGCCTACAAATGGTTGGTGCATGTTGTTCATGCAACTCATGCAACTAAAAATAGGGTAGAGGAGTCTCTAAATAAGGTACAAGTCGTGATCAAGTGATTATGTAAGTTTGGTTCATGTCTAATCACAATTAATGTCTTCTTGTGTTAATCTCATATCAATTTTCTGCATATACCAATTTTTGTCCCTCAAATTCATGATGTCTTGTACAATCTTTGATCCACCTTGAGTATGTTTTGATCAATCTTCATAGCTTAGTTATCATATCTAACATACTCGTCAACCCCATGCTTGACATTTTGGAGAGTGGTATACCATCTACTCGGAGCTGATGTTGCTCCCATGTTTTTATGTTCTTAGTATTCATGAGACGAGTTTCCATGGACAGTTTTGTATCACCCCAGTGAGATAGCTATATTTATGTTTTCATTCTATTTTATTTTCCATTCCATGATGAGATATGCCATGGACATTATTGTGCCACTTTGGTCTCATAGGCCCATTGGGTCTTTAGTAGACGCTTAATATATCTTTCTTTCTTTCTTTCTCTCTCACTCCAAGAAATGGAGCTAGTGAGGACCCTTCTCTCAGACCTCCATTACAAATTTTTTGGTCCACACCCATTCACTTTCAGAGGTTGCCATCCAGACACGTGATTCTCCAGTCCCACGCACTGGGGGGTTCCATTATGAGGGCCAAACATCCTGGACCATGAGCAGCAAAACGGTGTGACAGAGGGAAAAAACATGTCTTCTATGGAGATGGAGATGGCACGATGCATGGTGAAAGGGCAAGATTTGCCTCATAGTTTTTTGTTGGAGGCCGTTATGTGCACCACTTATTTGCTCAACATGTGCCCCACCGAAGCCTTGCGGACATCATTGATGCTTTATGAAAACTTGGAATGTCAAGAAGCCCTCAATGGCTTACATGCGTGTCTTTGGGTGTCTTGCTTATGCTCTTGTGCTTGAGCAACACTGTAGTAAGCTTGTTGATAAGGCGATCAAATGCATTTTTGTGGGATACGATTCGGAAAGTAAGGGGTATAGACTCTACCATCCGGCAACAAAGCAAATTTTGGTGAGTAGAGATGTGGATTTTGTAGAGAACTCAATTCAGCCCATGCTTTTATGCAAAAAAACAGCAAAGTGTATATCCACAGGAACTTTCCTTGTCCAATTTAGGTCAGCCACGTTTACTATGAAGCAAACTCAATTAAGTGCAAATATTTTTCCCAATTGGTTTTCTTATGTGAGATCTATGCCCGTAGAATAGCCTTCATGGTTTATTAAAAATTGACCATCCATTTGTGGATGGAATGATCTCTTCAACTAGACTTTAAGCAAACATGGCTCACCAAAAGTGACCCATGAACCTCTCATCATGATCATCACGATGCTTTAGGTAATCCATATACCCTAAATAACCGTTTAACAAATATTTGGCTATTTATGAATAGACTAACCAAGATGGTTACCTTTATACCAATCAAGGTTACAAATGTGAGAGCATTCTTGTGCTCAACAGGGTGCTAAAATTTAGCCCCTAACAGTTGCAAATCAGCCCCAGTCAGCCTGATTTACAGCCCACAAATCAGCCTATAAATGAAGCTGTTGTGGAAGAAGTAGATGAGGAACAGATAGCCATTTAGGAGTCCGGACGGGTGCCTAATAGGACACATGTATGTTCTCATTACGTGGTAGCAGATTGGCAGCTCCTTTGCCTAGCAGGACACGTGTATGTTCTCATTAGACATCTTGTTATTATGTGCATCATGCTCTCTTTGCCGCACATGCAATGCCGAGGAGGGGTGGGAGAGACAAGCCAGACTGCACTCCATCTTGCAGAGAAGATGACCATCACCCTTACCACAACAGATATTGTACTTGGAGGTAGTTAAATGGTTTCATGCACGTCGACTGTAGATGGATCGTCTCCCCCCCATTTCAGTACAGCGTAGACCCCCCCCCCCCCCCCCCATGCGGCACCTCGATCTCTCGTCGCATGAGCTCACGATATGAGATCAACCGGATCATCCTATTGGATCTACTCGGCTTACACATACGCCAGACTTGGGTGTCATCATCAGAGATTAGGATGAAATGTGAGTTCTACTTGCATTTTTTGAGAGCAACTAGGCCTGGATTCTTTGAGATCCCGAGGTACATGTAGATCCACATGTCACATGCTATGTGCATCGCAATTGGTAAGCTCAGAGTATCCTCCCCACCTCTGAGTAGAGATTGGTAGAGCCAAGAACATCCCACTAGAAGAGTGGATATGGAGAGAGTGCACCATAGGGCAGGCAGAGGACGAGGCCCACTATATGCTCAGATGCGGAGATTTCAATGCCTCTTCCGGGAGGCGTTCAAGCCACTGGCACAGGTGATACAATATGAGGACCACGAATGTCTCGGCAGTACCTGATAGAGCTTAGATGACATAGAGACGGAGTATTGAGAGGACATGCTGAGAGACAAGGCCAGCCCATTCAAGATATTGCCAAGAGATCCATCATTGATATCTTCACGGCACGAGCATCCACGTCAGCCACTCACACTGACACCTGTGCATCTACATCATCCCATTCAAGATATTGCCAAGAGATCCATCATTGATATCTGCACGGCACGAGCATCCATGTCAGCCACTCACACTGACACCTCTGCATCGATATCAGCCCATTCAAGATATTGCCAAGAGATCCATCATTGATATCTTCACGGCACGAGCATCCACGTCAGCCACTCACACTGACACCTTTGCATCGACATCAGCCCATACGAGCCGTACACATGGGCCATATTTGTGTCCTAGAGAAGTCTTAGAGTGAGCAGGCTTGCTCCATCTTATGTGCCAGGCGCCCCCGAACCAGTGCACGGAGGATCTCCACCACACAGAGACAGATCCGTGAGATTCTCCGCAGACATGACATGCCCTCACCATAGCAACATCTTCCATCAGGAGGCTCATAGAGTTATGTTTCAGTTTTCAGTGTTCTTTTTTAGTTTTTCCATGGCACAAGCATCCACATCAGCCACCCATGCTGACACTACTGCATTGACATCAGCTTATACCAGCCATACATAGGGGCCATATTCGCGTCCCAGAGGAGTCCTAAGTGGGTAGGGCTACTCCATCCTACGTGCAAGGTGCCCCCGACCTAGAGCATCGAGGATCTCGACCACTTAAAGACGGATCCATGAGATTCTCCGATGACATTACATGCCCTCAACATAGCCACATCTGCCATTAGGAGACTTATAGAGTCATGTTTCAGTTTTCAGTTTTCGTGTTCTTAAAAAAATAAAATAATATTGTTTCTCCATGTCACTGTATACCCATGGTATCAATGTACTATTCATGGTCTCATAGGCCCTTGGGGTCTTTTGTAGATGTTAATATATGTTTCTTTCTTTCTACCCTCAAACCCTATCACATAGGCATGAGTGTTTTACACTCAGCAGGGGCAGCGGGATTATATAGGACCCTGCCCACATACACGAGCACAGGATCCTCTGGCGTCCAATATCACCAGAGAGAGCGCGATTCCTTTCGAGAACCAGACACCCCCCACGACATTAATCTCTCTCTCTCTCTCTCTCTCTCTCTCCCCCCCCCAACATCCCCCCCCCCCCCCCCCCCCCCCTCCCCCCCTGCCCACCCACCAAAAGAAGAAGAAGAAGATATTATTCGATGCCGCCACAGGGAGGCACCACCACAGGAGGTGGATATCATAGCACTATATTCCAGCTAGGACACGTGAGGTGGTTGTTTCTGCGTACTACATTGTATACACAGGGTTCACAAAGTATGTAGGCCTTGCTTTTTCTCTTTTCACGTTGTCTTGACATCTAGTTTTTACACATGGATTACATGTAACATCTTTTTGGTCTCGTAGACCCTCCACGGGGGCGAACACTTGATGTCTGATATTGTTGCACTTTATGTGTAGATAGTCTTTGAAGATCTGGCCAAAGCTAGAGAAGCGTTTGTTCTGGCATCGGATCTTCACCTTGTGTACCAGGTCACACCTATATATGTTGAGCTCGAACCAGATTGGAGTCTCTACTACAAAAAGTTTGTGGAGCTCTCCCCATTAGATCAAGTGAGCGAACATACTGTCCTCTTTCTTTCTAGTGAGCTGACCTTTGTTGAGGTCCATGAACAGGGTGTTTAAAAAATTGTCCTTGGCCATCCGTTGTCAAGCCGTGACACTATTTTTCTGATTTGTAGGCAGTTGGAAATCGGGTTGGTGTAATGGAGCCCTTTTTGATGCGCATGGCACATGGAGCTCCTATTGTTGAGATTCGGGGCCAGATTACCGGGAAGAGCCCCAGAAGAAAGGGTGCCTTCATTTCATCCGTGATGCGTGGTAGTGGAAGAAATAGTCCAACAAAAGTGACAGTAGAGCAAACACTTCGAGTTTGCAGGCGCTTTTACGTGTCACTAATGCTGGCAAAACTCATACAGGTACATTTCTTTTGATGAGTGGCAAAGACTCATGCAGTGTAATCATGCTTTGGGAACTATTCTTGCCTCTTCTTAAGATTCCTTATTTGTTTACAGGCACTTCCTGCTTTGGAACCGCTCTAAAGTTTAATTATGTGCAGGAGGCACCATTGATGGACGTTTGTGAATCGTTTAAGGTAGCAAGAGGCATGGTACAAGCACTTCAGGAAATCTCAGGGAGATTTGCATCCATGGTCTCTGTTTTCTGTGAGAGGCTTGGATGGCATGACCTTGAGGGGTTGGTCTCCAAGTTTCAGTGTCGTCTGTCCTTTGGTGTTAGAGCAGAGATTGTCGAGCTTGCAGAAATACCATTTGTAAAAGTAAGCAGGACTTTTCCTTTCCTTTGGTGGTTTGTTCTGCTACTATAGTAACTTGATTGTATTCTTGGCATTGAGTGTAAGGAATGTAAGCAATTTTATTGACTGCGGTTGTGAACAGGCATCGCGAGCGAGAGCATTGTACAAGGCAGGCCTGCGAACTCCTGAGGCTGTGGCTGAAGCTACCGTATCAGAGCTGACAAAGGTCCTTTTTGAGTCTTCTTCCTGGGCATCTCAAGGTACATTCGAACCTCTGAGACCAAGCCTGCATATTGGATCTGATGTTTAAACTGTGGTTCACTCGAATAACCACATAAAGTTTAGTATAATCATATTTCTTTTTTCTGAACAGATGCTTCACAAGCTGCTTTGCGGCATCGAATACAAATGGGGATGGCGAGAAAGATACAAAATGGAGCAAGGAAACTAGTACTTGAACGGGCAGAAGCAGCCCGAGTTGCAGCATTCTCTGCACTTCGTGCCCTTGGTGTAGATGTTCCAGCTGCCTTATCTCAGTCACTGGCAGAAAATAGTGCTCTGATCAGGAAACAAATTGAAGGGCATGAAATGCCTTTAGTTGTTGATCTGGTCGAGATTGATACAAAGGATGGCAGAACGGAGCAGAATGACCATGCAATGCTCCACAACCTTTCAGAAGTTAGAAAACCCCAGTTGAGTGAGGAGGCTCGGATGTCCTCTTCACGTAGTAATGAAGCTGCTTGTGAGATTAAACAGCATGCTTTGCATGGGAATCCTACTATCCCGGGGGGTGAGCTAAGGGACCAAATTTTGCTTAATGGCAATGATGGATTGAGTAATGGTGGTCCGTTGGACGTGGACGGTTTGAATGGGGGTTTTGATGAGTTTTTCTCTTTGTGGCAGGAAAAAAGAGAGTTTATTTTTGATTTACACTTCAATATGTCTGGTAGGGATACTGGATCTCCTGTATTTGATATCAGAGGCATAGCTATTTGTTGGGTAGGGTCTCCCATTTATTACGTTAGCTTTGGGGATGCAAACAATATGGGAAAGGATAAAGATGTGTATAAAACCATCTGTATGCTAGCAAAAGACAGGTGGAAGAAGGTAGCTATGATGTTCTGTGCAGAGGGAGTGCGAAAGGTGACCTGGAACTGGAAAAGTCAAGTCATTGCATTCAAATACCCTTCGGTTTGTGTGGCTACATCAAGGCAGATAGACCATCTGACTGCTGGAACATTCGAGCCAAGTAGTGCAAACAGACAGATGGTTGGTTTACCTGGAGTCAATTTAACAGAACCACCGGTTGATATTCGTCTTGCAGCTTGGCTTCTCTGGCCAGACGAAGAGAGTGCACAAAACCTCAGCCTTGAGCAGGTAGCCACAACTCTTGGACCTCAGTGTTATCAATTTATGGCTTTCTTGCTTGTTTAACAATGCAAGGAGTGATTATTTTTGGGCTGTTACAGTAGCTAATATTGCATGGATTTTTTGGACTTAACAAGTGCTGTGGTGCTTGTGACATTCTGACTGTCTCTTCAGGAAATTCAGAAGAGGCTTCCAGGAAACATATCAGCAAAAGCAAGCAGAGATGGCAGATGGATAAATCAGATGGGAAGGGTTGCTCACAATGGATGCTGTCGGCGTGCTGCTCAAATCCGTGCACTTCATTCGGTTATTTGGAAGTTGATAATAGCTGACGGTCTGGATCAACCACTTCTACAGCAGGAGATGCCTTTGGTAAGATGCAAACCAAGGCTTTTTGTTTAACAACTTCCTTAGTGATAGACTCATCAATGAAGGAAGTAGGTAGGTCTGTTAGCATATGTCACAGGTTTGAGGCATTCCAGCTGCATTATGCAGCTTCATCACATATATAATGGCTTTTCATCTGCAAGTCGCTGTGCACATAATTTTTTAAGTGTTGTTGCTTTCGTTTCAGGTTTTGATACTTGCAGAAATGGAGGCTCGTGGTATCAGAGTGGACATGGAAGGTTGTAAATGTGCCCGTCAGCATCTAGAAATAAAGATCAAAGAGCTTGAGAGCAGAGCTCATGAGCTTGCTGGGGTGCTCTTTTCTCTCTCTGTGCCTGCAGAGGTTGCAAGCGTGCTGTACACTCATCTGAAACTACCTGTTCCTGCTGGATGTAACAAGGGGAAACATCACCCTAGCACTGACAAACAGGCATTGGATGCTTTGAGGTATGGCCATATTTTTGGAGATAATACAAGCTTGAATTGTTTGTATCTTGTTTCTAACGGGTAGTATCCTTCCTGCATGTATCTGTGTACATAATATGTTTTGTCTATTGAGGTTAAATCTTGGTGTTCTTCTTGAAGGGGTCACCATCCTATCATTGAGGTGATTAAGGAGCATCGAACTCTTTCAAAAGTTCTTCATAGCACTCTTGGCTCAATTCTCTTCAAAGCCAGGCCTATCATAGCTGGAGAGGGTCAACCTGGTGCTAGTAAATCTATCATCTACCGTGTGAAGGGTCACTGGCTACAAACATCTACTGCGACTGGCAGGCTTTCTATGGAGGAACCAAATCTTCAGGTAAAGTTTGCATGTGTCTTAAATAAACAGATGGTTACATTCTGATATTTGATACTGTGAGTGAATTTACTGAATCCTTCTAGGGAGCACGAAGATTGGTTGGTCCAAGTTCTTAATGTGTGAATCAGAAAGTTCTGGTGCATCACACATCCACATTTCACCCCACGAGTTTCATGCTCCTCTTCTTTTTGTCCCTGTATATGTACTTAATTTACTGCTCTTCTACCTACAGCTTCTTTGGTGTGCTCATCTGGGGTGTGTGTGTGTGGAACTGTGTCAAGGACTTTGCAGAACTTTAGTTAGCAACTGTGTAGGTTCTCTGCTTAACCTCCTCAACAATGATCCAGAGTGAAAAAATGTGGTTGGACAGTTCAGCGAGGAATAGTCACGCCTAATTCTTGTCTGATGTAGGCTTAGGTCTTTTGCCTGATTACCAAGTTGTGCCTGCATTTCTGTCCCCAGTATCTTGGCCATAATCAAACCACAATAAGGGTCTACTGAGTCCTGGAATTTATGGATGGCCAGCTAATGTGGAATCATTACAAGTGATAAGGGGAGAAGAAAGCAATCTTATTTTTGTTGTTTACTGTGTGCTACTTCATTTCAAGTTCACCTCAATATACTCCATATGTATAGGCATGTATGCATGTGCGTAGATGTGTTAGGAGAAAGAGTAGCATACTGAACATCTCCATCTGGACTTTCCAGATACATACGTTTTTTTTGGGGGGGAGAGAGAGAGAGAGAGAGAAAGAAAGAAAGAAAGAAAGATATATGAACGTCTGCAAAAGGCCAAAATTGGCCTATGAGACAAACAAGTAGTACAATGATGTTCCTCCAGTCATCAAGAGGAAAATGTGGAGTGAGAATAAAATGTACAAGTATGACAACACGACCATAGGGGACTCAATGGTGGTGTACAAACGAGAGGGTGTGGATGGAGTACTAGGGCTACTAATGCATCTCTATATGCTGAAGGGGTGATACAAGTATGATATGTTATCTACTCCTAACTCCATCTAGTCCCATAGTGTGGGTACAATATGTCATACATCCGATCTGAGGATGCCGTAAATGTCTGGAACATGCGTTCTGGATCAGAGCGAAAATGTGCCAGCTGCTCCTGGACCTCCTGCTGGTGTCGAGACTGGATGGCCGCGATCTCTCTGTGGTGTAGCCGTGGTGTCTGGTAGCCGGCTAGTCTGGGTCGTCACCTAGCTCGAATCTCCTCCGCTCGCTGAGATGTCACTCCCAATGTGTGTGGCTGGGCTACTGGTGCCAATCTCTGGAAGAAGTCCATCAAATGGGACTTTCTTCCTCCGCTATGATGTGCGGGTGTCTGAAGTAAGATCTCCCTGTGTCTCTGTAGTGCTAGTAGTAGTCTGCCTAGCTGTCTCTGGTCCGATCTCTCCCAGATCTGTCTAAGTGATGTGGCCCCTCTAAAAACCTCAGGATAGCATGCCCTGATCTCGTGCAAAGCACCACACTGGCAAACAAAATGCTCCTCTGTCTCTACCCCCGTCTGGCATAATCTGCAAATGCGCTCTGCTCGAGGGATGCGTGCTGCTCTCCCAGTCTCGATCTCTAGTGGTGTGATGAGACCCTTAGTCGCCCAATGGCTACTCTGGCTCCATGTGATAAGTGGACCTCCAAGTATCGCGGTCGCTGGATGAAGCCGTTTGTGGAGGTGCTCAAGAAGTGGTCTCTCTAGTAGAGCATCTTCGTCAGGAGTGGCTGACTGGGAGATAGCCAAGTCTCCTGTATGTGGCCCTGCCAAATGTCATGTCTCATGACTCTGTTCCTCTCTGTCTGAGAGAGGCGTCTGTGTGGTGCAGCTAGGTCATACTGTAAGGGTGGTAATCTGTCAATATCAATCTTGTGTGATGATATCCACTGTACCACCTGGGAGTACCATGACCACGTATGTCCCTCCTCAGCAAGCTGTCTGGATGCCTCAAAAGCAGCCCGAGATACCCGATTTAGTGGGAGCTCCCGCATCTTGTGTATAAAAGATATAGGCTGGAACATGGCCTCTACGAACATAGGTGGTACAGCAAACTCCGCTCGAAGGATATCATGTGGTACTGAAGGTTTGCTGCGGATCACCCGTGAGAGCATCAAAATCTGAGGGCGCTCTATCTGTGTCCATGAGGATGTAGCCAAACCTGGTGCCCATACTGTTGCTGCATACATCAATGCTGGAGTAACTAGTGTATCAAATAGCCACGCCTTAGTACGGGGCTCCTGGAAGTGTGCCTGGTGACACTGGCGTTCCAAAATTGCTAGTGCTGCGTACCCTTGTGTCACTCTGTCTTTGGCTGCCTGTGCCATAGAGAATCTCCCTGATGAGCTGGTAAATGTGACCCCAAGGTATACATATGAGCCCACCACCTCTACCTGTCCCCGGGCGAGTGTAAGGATAGTTTGGCATCTGACTGCTGCTGATGTATGGAAGACCATAACCTTGGTTTTCTCAAGGTTCACTGTGAGTCCTCGCTCCGCACAGAAAGTATTTAGGCCCTGTAGATGCCTTTGTAGCCCTGTCCGAGTATCCGACACAAGAATGATATCATCAGCATATAATAGAATGTGTACAGTCGTACCCGAGATGTCAATCCCAGAGCCTCCTCCGTGTATGATGTAGTCTGGTACCTCGTCGATGTATAAGAGAGAGAGAGAGAGAGAGAGAGAGAGAGAGAGAGAGAGAGAGAAATGAAATGATGGCTGGCATGTGCGATTGCTGTGTGATTGCTGCGCGACTGCATCTGTAATCTCCAGCATCACTCGCCTTTCGATTCTCTTCTCTGTTCATACCCTACTAAGCGTGTGTGTGTGTGTGTGTGTGTCTGAGAGAGAGAGAGAGAGAGAGAGAGAGAGAGCCCAATCTTTAGACTACGCAGGCTCTTAGAGAGAGAAGACAAGTTTGGAGAGAGAGCTATCCACAGAAGGAGCTCGCGTCGTTTGTCGCGGCTGCGTCTTCAGTCAGCTTTCCAAATCTTCCTACCGAGCTGATACAGTACAAGGAACATGGTGCTGATTTAGGGTTTGCAGCTACTGATTTAGGGTTTGTAGCTGCTGAATTAGGGTTTGCAGGTGCTGAATTAGGGTTTTCAGGTGCTGAATTAGGGTTTGAGAGAACGGGTTTTCTTTGCTTTTGTACATGGTTTTGGATGACCTGGTTACTGCTGTTGGTCGCATGGCTGCCAATAGCCTTAACATGGATCTTATTGAGGAGATGATCGAGAAGGATGTGGGTTATGCTTCAGATGCCTCGTAGCAACAAAAACGTCAAAGGCTTGATGTTGATGCAAGCTACACTCCGGTGAATGTTGGAGAGAATGCAGAGGAAAGTTCTCAGGTACCTTCTCCGGAGTTTGCACGTTTGCTGCAGATCACTGGTGAGCTTCTGCAAGAATATGTGAAGGCAAATAGCGTGCAAATGGCTGCAGTAGATAATGGTGGTGTGGCTGATGTATGCATGGAGACTCCTTTGTTGCTACAACAGCTAGCAGATTTTCATGATCGTGCTGCTATCTTCTTCTTTACTGGGCGTATTCCGTTGTTGCCTCGTCTTAGAGCATGGTTGGTGGGCCGCTTGGTGTCGCCTGAGGCAGTTGAGGAGATTTATGATGGTCCGAGAGGCTTTCATGAAATACTTTTTCGCACTTCGGAAGCCGGTAGGGCAGTCTTGGAGCAGGTATGGGCAGTTGGTTCATGTGGTTCCGTGGAAGCCTATGGCAGAGTACCAAGATATGTTGCGCCAGGCTTGCCTAGTTTGGGTTGAAGTGAAACAATTCCCACCAATGTTTTGGCGTGTTTTACCAGGTCTCATGGGAGGTATCGGTGATGTCTTGGTGGTGCCTCGAATGACATCTAGAAAAACCGAAATCGTCTATGCATGTTGTGGGATACTGGGAGACCTAGGCCGACACATTTGCGTGTCAAGATGGCTGGGCTGCAACCTTTAATGTATGAATTGAGCAACAACCTTTAATGTATGAATTGAGGTGGGATACATTTGCTGGCCACTGTTTCAAATGTGGTGAGATGGGCCACTTTGTCTCCGAATGTCCTAAGAAAGAACAAGTTGTTGCTACCAAGGATATCGTTGATGGGCAGTTGCCCATGGAAGATGAGCATGATGCTCCTTTACATGATGCCCAGCACATGGATGTACATGTGGATGTTGAGAATGAGGTTGAGCAGCCATGGGTGGAAGTACGTGGTAAAAAGACATGATTTGTTGCCCCGCGGGGGGATTTCTCAGATGCTGTTTGGCGGGGGCCTTTGCGTACTCATCAGGGGCCCTTACATACATATGCTCGTCGCCCTTTGGGTTCAGGTGCCCAGCAACAGACCAGGATTGAGAGGCCGGGAGGCCAACTTTCTTAGGGTATAGGGGCTCTTGGGGTGGATAGAGTAGAACGCTATTCTATTAGAAGTCGCCTAACAAAACAAGCACAACAACAATTGTCTCTTGTGTTTGGTTCGAAGGGTGAGGTCATCTCGCCATGGGATGGTCATTACCCTTCGGCACGTGCTCGGGAACTCCAAGGGCAGTTTGAGATCACAAATACCATGTCTAAAAATGCAATGCTTCAAAAGGTTCGTGATTTGGCAGATTGTCCTGGGCCTAGTACACGGCCTTGTTGATTCCTTTTCTGGAAAGGCTTATGAAAATTGTACAATGGAATGTAAAGGGTATTTCTTCGCGCCAAAAGCAGTTCAGGCTTTGGCGTACAACTTTTTGTCATGGTTGGGATGTTTTGTGTGCAGTTGAACATAAGCAGCATAAGTTGGCTGGCAAAGCCTATGTATATAAGGGGTTTCATGTTTTCTACAACGGACATCCTGCTTCGCAGTCAGGTGTTATGTTTGCTGTTCGTTCGCAGTTTCAGCCTTCTCTTGTGATTCAAGATGTTTATGGAAGATTTCTAGTGATACAGATTGTTTGGGATGATACGCCTTTACGGTTGTTAGGGGTGTAAGCTCCAAATAATGCTCGTGCACGCCGTTTGCTGTGGAATGACTTGTGTGCTCTTTCAATCTCTCATCCTGGCTTTGTGATGGGAGACTTTAATATGTGTGTCTCCAGGGAGCAAGCCACGTCGCCTCATTTTGTAATGGATGGCCCGGAGAGAATGGCGTGGGAAGTTTTTGTCGCAAGGTCACTAAAACAAGACATGTGGTCTTGGTTGCATCCAGATGAAAGGGGTTACACTTATGCCTCACAACATTTTCGGGGCACTTATGCTAGATTGGATAGGATGTATATTTTACATCAAGATCTCTTTTTGCCAGAGGTTCTTGCTATGATGGTTGATCAGCAACAGGTTCTCTCGGATCATTGGCCGCTTGTGTTTGAAATGGTCTATCATCCTGTGGATGCATCTAAAGGCTTGTTGGGACGCTTGCCTTTGCGCTTAAATCACAGCTTTTTGGAGCATGAAGTTTTTGATGTTTATATACGACATTTCTCCACAAGAGTGTCCATGCCTGATTATCATGCTTGGCCAGTGTTCCTTACCAACATATGGTCTTGCTAATGGCTCTATACAAAAACAGCATGTGGCTCTTCTTGAGTCGCTTTTAAAGGACTTGCAGGCGTTCATGTTTACTGACTCTATGGATGCTGAAGTTGTGGATGCCATAGAATGGCTGAAAAAGGAGCTATCTAGGGTGCAGGAAGCACAATATGTTCGCTTTAAACTACTTGCACGTCTTGATGCTTTGCGGGATGCTAATTGTCAATCTCATCACTTCTATGATAAGTTGCATCAAAAACATATGCGTGAGAATATTGTTAGGCTGATGGATGCCCAAGGCAACCTTGTTACTCAACCTTCTGAGGTTATTTAGCATTGCATCAGGTTTTATGAAGATTTGCTTGCCCCTCGAGAGGATGCCTCGCCGGCTGTCCTGGTTGCAAGGGAGTCATTTTTTGTTGAAGTACGATATCAAGTTGACACTAATGTGGCGGTTCAGCTTGATGCTCCTGTTACTCAAGGGAAAGTGGAAGCTGTTCTCTCCAAACTTCCCATGGGAAAGAGCCCTGGTTGGGATGGTTTGACAAATGAGTTTTTCCGAAAATATGCTGATCAGCTTGTAGAGCCTTTGACGCTTATTTGTCAAAGGGTTTGGGATGAGGGATATATGCCTGCCGATTGGAAGTTGGGCATACTTCGTTTCTTGCCCAAAGTCCCTTTGCCTACTTCTTTGGCTCAATGGCGCCCGATCTCACTTATGGGTATTATGTATAAAATCTTTACAAAGATTTTTGCCAATCGCTTGCAGAAGGTGCTTCCTACTCTTATTCATCCATATCAATATGGATTTGTGCATGGCAGGAATATTTTGCATAATATTCTTAATGTTCAAATTGGAGTGGATTATGCCAAGGCAAAGAAGCAAGAGATTGTGATGGTGCAACTGGATCTTGAAAAAGCCTTTGATCATGTCTGCTGGTCTTTACTTTCTCAGTTAATGACAGCCATGGGCTTTGGTCCCAAAATGGCTAATTTGGTGCATTTACTTGGCTCTGGCTCTATCACGCGGATTATGCTCAATGGAGGACTTTCGGATGGTATTTCTCTCACCCGTTCTCTCCGGCAGGGCTGTCCTCTTAGCCCTCTTTTCTTTGCCATTGCCACTCATCCTATGTTATCTCGCCTAGATGCTATGGCATCGCATGGTGAAGTGGTTGGTTTGCATCTCCCTCATGGCAAGCAATTGGTTGCTCAAGTCCTTGCAGATGACACTTTTATGTTTCTCAGGGTTGAAAAAGCCAATATAGATGGAGCAATGAAAGCTTGGAATAATTTTGCATTGGCTTCTAGGTTGAAAATAAATTCAACAAAATCAGCCCTCATTGTATGCACGGAATTTAATCTTGAGGCATTAGGGTGGCAAGGCCGTGTGGTGCATACAGGAGACATTGTTCGTCATCTTGGGTATCCGGTGGGTGTGGATGTGGACCCCCAAGCGCTTCTTGGTTGGATTTCTGCTCGGATCTCGGATAAATTTGTGTATTGGAAAGCTCAAGGGTGGCCTATGCACGTGAGGGTTAAGGTAGCTCAGGTTATTATGCTTAGCATGATTTCCTATTTTTTGCCTTTGCTACCTTGCACACACAAATCTCTTCTCCGTTTGGTTGCTCCCATTCGGTTTATGCTGTGGAAGAGGAAAGGAAATATTATGGGTCAAACATGGATAGCTTGGAATCACATTACGACGCCCAAAAGAATGGGTGGGGTTGCTTTACTGGATGTCCGCTTGCATATGGTGGCGCGTAGGTGGGCGCTTTTTCAGGATATGTGTTTGCAGGAGCAGCCTTGGGTATTCATGGCTCGTGACTTGATTGAGTTGGAGGGATCGTCACATGGACGGACACGTGTGCAGGCTTCATGGTGGGACATTGTGAATGCGGCTAATCTTGTCTGTATTCGCTCATCTCACATTTTATCGCATATTCTCCTTTCTTGGCATGAAGTTCTACTATTGGCTCGGTGGGATCCTGGTCATGAAAGACTACTTTTGAACTCTTTGCAGTTCGAAACATTTGTGGAGTCGCGTGTCATTGTTTGGTCAGACAGAGATGCTTCACGCATACGACTCAACCGCATGGTCAGGTTAGGCTTGGTTAGAATCCGAGATGCTGTGATACCTGGTCCTGACAGGCCATATTCGTTTCGTCGTATTCGGCAGCACTTTAGGGTTTGTCGGACATTTCAGCCTCTATGGGTTGACATCATGCATGCAGTTGAGCCTTTTACTCCATTGCCTCGGCCATCTGCAGATCAGCCTTGGCTTGATTGGGCACTATGTAAATCTGGTGACTTGATATCACTTTCAGCTGACCAGGTCTATCATAAGCTCGTATCAGAGAAAGATTGGGTTTTAGCCAAGGCCAATAAGGTGTGGGGATTGCACAAATCTAAATCATGGTGGCAGAAAACTCTTATGCGTGGTTGGCAGTCTAAACTCCCTTACCAAGGTAAGGTTTTCATTTGGAGGATGTTGGTGGGAGGGTTACCTACACGAGATCAGCTCAGCCGTCGTAAAATTACATTGGCCTCTTGCTTCTTCTGCACGACATGCACTGAAACAGTTATGCATCTGTTCATGAGTTGTCCAGTGGCCCGTCAGATTTGGTCTTTTGTCTCTCGTGTTTGGGAGGTAGTAGAGAGGTCTACTGTTTCGGCTCATCAGTGGATATTTGGGATTTGTCCTCAAGTCATTACTTTGGACAGTGACCTTGTGATATTCCATTTCCTTAGATGGACAAGACTTTGGCATATTTGGACTACACGGAATGGGTTCATCTTTGATTCCTTGTCTGGAATACATGGGCACATTCTATGTATCCGCGGTTTGCTGCTTTGGCAGTTTTCTTCTCTTCTCTCAGCTCAGCTACTGGATGCAGATGTTATTTCGTTATGGTCTACGGCAGCTCGGCTTGCTCATCTTTGATGCTTTTATCTGGGATGCTTATTTGGCTAGGAGGCTTTCTTATTAGTGTACGGGTTTGCATGGTCATGATCCTTTAGAGGATCTTTTGTGGGGTTTTTTTTGGGGCCATAGGTTCTGTGTGAGCCATGTGGTTGATGTACATTTTTACATATAATATAAAACACCATTTCACGAAAAAAGAAAGAAAAAAAAAAGAGAAATGAAATGATATATTAACGTCTTCAAAAGGCCAAAATGACCTATGAGACCAAAAAGGTTACAACAATTGGTGGATCTGATACAATGTCTGTGTAAGAAAAGCCAAAACAACTAAACAACTAACTGAAACTGAAACAACAACTATGAGGAAAAGTAAGGTACTAGGAGCTCCTAATGGATAACATCTGGAAGGAAAACTCCAGCAACAAAGGTAAGCATCATATACATCACTATCCAAAGATGTCTCTCATCGGTCGATGGCGGATATCCTCAATGTCCTCCATGGTGAGTACTTTGACTATGCCGTGCTAGTATGGTCCTGATCCTCTGTTGTAGTCTCCGTCGGTGTCGAGATGGGCCTCTCATCTTGGGGCACCTGGACCGCCCCAGCTCTATAGCCCGATCAATCAGTGTACCTCTGGTGTGGCTATACTCTGGGGCTAGCTGCAATGCCTGCTGGCTTGACTGCTCAATCTCTGGTCGAAAGAAGTCTGTAATATTCCTCTGTAAGTGTCTCTCCCTCTCTGATCCCCTCCCTCTGAAGCAAGTATAATCTGAGGCATCTCTGATCCTGGTATCTCATGACACTGGAAATGGTCCGAAACCCTCTCTGAACAGGCAGTGAAAACGGCCTCATATCTCATAATATACTGGACAGTGACATATGTAATGTAACTCTGTCTCTGGCTCCATCTGGCACAACTGACAAATCCTGGCCTGAGCTGGTACTCCTTTGAATCTGCCAGTCTCAATCTCTAGCTGGTGTGAGGATGTGCGCATCTGACCAATAGCACACCGTACCCCATGAGAAAGATGAGTATCCATGTAGCTGGGTCTAATCACAAACCCATCCTCCGTGAGATGGAGAAGATGATCTCTATAGAAAGCCATCTTCGTACCAAGCTCGTGTGTCGGCTGTATCCATGTCCTCCTAGTGTCCAGCTGAGTCAAGTCCTGCCTGATAAGTCTGGTAATCTCTGCCCGTGTGAGAGAGAGAAAGAAAGAAAGATATATGAACGTCTGCAAAAGGCCAAAATTGGCCTATGAGACAAACAAGTAGTACAATGATGTTCCTCCAGTCATCAAGAGGAAAATGTGGAGTGAGAATAAAATGTACAAGTATGACAACACGACCATAGGGGACTCATTGGTGGTGTACAAACGAGAGGGTGTGGATGGAGTACTAGGGCTACTAATGCATCTCTATATACTAAAGGGGTGATACAAGTATGATATGTTATCTACTCCTAACTCCATCCAGTCCCATAGTGTGGGTACACAATGTCATACATCCGATCTGAGGATGCCGTAAATGTATGGGACATGCGTCCTGGATCAGAGTGAAAATGTGCCAGCTCCTCCTGGACCTCCTGCTGGTGTCGAGATTGGATGGCCACGATCTCTCTGTGGTGTAGCCGTGGTGTCTGGTAGCCGGCTAGTCTGGGTCGTCGCCTAGCTCGAATCTCCTCCGCTGGCTGAGATGTCACTCCCAATGTGTGTGGCTGGGCTACTGGTGCCAATCTCTGGAAGAAGTCAGTCAACTGGGACTGTCTTGCTCCGCTATGATGTGCGGGTGTCTGAAGTAAGATCTCCCTGTGTCTCTGTAGTGCTAGTAGTAGTCTGCCTAGCTGTCTCTGGTCCGATCTCTCCCAGATCTATCTAAGTGATGTGCTAACACACGCACCAGTCTGGCTCCCGTCCATGTCAGCAAAATACTGGCCTCTTCACATGAGACACTGGCCTGGCCTTAAGTGAACAAGACACAAAAACTGGAGATGGACCAAATGGTCGGCCAATTGGTGACATCTCCCCGGGCTTCTAAAGAGTTGTCCTCAACTGAAAAGCCTCAAGATATGCCTGCAACAACTGCGGGTAATCAACAAAATAATCCTCATTTACCCACTTGGCATCAATAGGCAAACTTCACAAGGTATCTCCTGGAAAGCTTTCCGGCAGATAGCTTTCGCTCCTTGTGAAAAACAATCTGTTCTGGCTGGAGGATCTCCTCAAGCTCTTCAATCTCTGGCGGATCTTCTGTGACAGGCTCATCAGGATCTGGCCCCACATATTTTCGAAATAGACTGACATGAAAAGCATTGTGAATCTTCCAGTGACTAGGTAAAGCAAGCCTGTATGACACTTCATTGATCTTGTGAATCACCTTGAAGGGTCCATAATAGCGAGGAGAAAGCTTAGGATATGATCCTTCTCGTCCTGGCCTCTTCCGAAGCCTAGCCTTGTCAAATTTCAGCAAAACCCAATCATCTTCTTTGACTTCCATGTCCCTTCTGTGCTTGTCAGCAGCCATTTTATGCTTATCCTGAGATCTTGCAATGGCTGTCCACACCTGACCAAAGGCAACATCCAAGTCACGAACATATTCATCAGCTGCAAATATCTCATCCTTAGTACGAAGGATGGGTGGCAATACCACTCTGCCATAGATAATCTCAAACGGAGCCTTTCCCGTGGAAGCATGGATCGTATTGTTGTAGGCAAACTCAACAAGTGGAAGATACTTCTCCCATGCAGTCTTTTGATCTGCCACATAACACTTCAATAAATCCAACACGGCTGAATTTGCAGCCTCACTTTGGCCATCGTTTGGGGATGATAAGTTGATGAAAACTCAAGCGTAGTACCCATATTATCAAATAAAGCCCTCCAAAAGAGGCTTGTAGTCCTGGGATCTCTATCCCCAACAATGGATTTAGGCATACCATGATGCTTGAAAATATTAGCAAGAAAAAGCTTTACCATATGATCAGCTTTAATGGTTTTCTTGACGGGCAAGAAATGAGCTTGCTTGCTAAACCTGTCCACAATGGTCCAAATAGCATCATTCCCATGCTGGGATGTAGGCAAATCCATAATAAAATCCATAGTAATGCTTTCCTAAGGTTGCGAGGGAATAGGCAATGGCTGAAGGAAACCTGGAGGTTTTTGCCTATCAAATTTCACCTTTTGGCAAGTAATACATGTACGCACATAAGCCTCAATGTCTTTACGCATGCTCGGCCAAAAGAAATATCTCTGAATCATGCGTGTAGTAGGCATGATACCTCTATGACCAGCAGAAGGTGGAGCGTGACATTCGTCCATAACCTTTGGATGCAAATCCTTCACCACACATAGGCAATTATCCTTCATAAGATAACCCTCGTTGATAACATAAGAGGCATGTGAATGACCAGCCATCAAATCAGTCCATATATGGCAAAAATGTGCATCCAAATGATACAAATCACGCATAGCAGATAAGTCTCCATGAGATGCCACTGAGACTGCAGCAACATAAGGCATCCTGGATAGTGCATCGGCCACCACATTTTTCTTTCCTGGAGTATGCACAATCTGAAAATGAAACATGGAAAGAAAATTTGCCATTCTCGTCTGCTTCTCTGAAAGCGTTGTTTGAGATAGAAAGTATCTCAAGCTTTGATGATCTGTCTTGACTACAAATTCAGCCCCAAGAAGATAATGTTTCCATATCTTTAAGGCGTGAATTACAGCCAAGAGCTCTTTCTCATAGATATCCATATGAAGCTCGGCATCATGCAAACGACGGCTCTCGTATGCAACTGCATGCCCTTCTTGATTTAGGACAGCTCCTATGCAATCACCACAAGCATCACATTCAACCACGAATGACTTGTGCAAGTCAGGAACAATCAATACTGGACCACATATAATAGCATGCTTGAGCTGTAAGAAAGCATCCTGTTCCTTTGAAGTCCATTTGAAAGTGATTTTCTTCTATGTGATATCATGTAGAGGAGTGGCAATCATGGCGAAATGCCTTATGAAACGCCTGTAGTACGAACATAATCCTAGAAAACTACGTACTTGATGTACGTTTTGCAATTCGGGCCAATTCCGAATGGTCTCTATCTTTGCAGAATCCATTGTAACTCCATGCTTGGATACAATATGCCCCAAATAATGAATCTCTGAAAGGAAAAACTCACTTTTCTTGGCATTGATGAAAAGTTTATGCTTCCACAACCCTTCGAATACTGTGACCAAATGAGTTCTGTGTTCCTGCTCATTCTTGGAGAAAACCAAGATATCATCAAAGAATACTCCTGTGAATTTGCGATGGGGTCGGAATATCCTATCCATCATTCGATTAAAAGTGGCAATTAGTGAGACCAAAAGGCATTACCAAAAATTCATATAATCCGAAGGCTGTCCTGAAAGCAGTTTTATGGACATCTTGTGGCACCACGCGTATCTGGTGATAACCACTCTTCAAATCAAGTCTGCTAAAGCAAGCTGAGTCATCAAGCTTATCCAAGATATCATCAATTCGCGGAATTGGGAATCTGTTCTTGATGGTAAGCTTGTTCAAAGCTCTATAGTCCACACACATACGGAATGATCCGTCCTTCTTTTGAACAAGAAGCAGAGGAGAGCAGTAAGGTGAGGAACTGGGCTGAACCAAACCTTTCTCTAAAAGCTCATTTACTTGCTTCATGATTTCTTCTTGTTGTGCAGCACTCACTCGGTATGCGGGTTTGTTGGGTGGAGAACTACTTGGCACAAGATCTTTGCGATGATCTTCGGGCCTTTGGGGAGGTAATTCACCTAGCAATGAATCAACAAAACAGTCGTTGAATGCATAAAGAAAATTCAGCCTATCATTAGACATAGCATCCACATTTTGATGATTTGGCACAAGGCTATCATGAACAAAAACCAAGTACGCTGAAAGACTCTTTTTCATTGCTTTATTAATTTGGATGTGTGATACAAGTGGGATGGAATCCCCTTCTTTGCCAGCATCAATAAAATGCATGCGGCCTTTATGCATAAAAGAAATCATATTGGACTTGTAGTCTTTGCGGGGCTCAAGCCCATGGTGCCACGGCTTGCCCAACAATACATCACATCCATTCAGTGGAGCAACTAGGAAATGTTCATTATCAAGGTAGCTCTGGATATGGATACGCAACTTCCCTATCAAGGGGGTAACCTGCACCTCTTTACCAATAAATGCAGCTTCGGCTTCAATCTGAGGTCCCATGTTCTCAACCTCAATACCCAATGCAGCGGCCATTTGCATAGAGATGAAGTTGTCAGTTGCACAGTCATCAAACATGAATAAGGCGGGCTAATCCTTGATTTGCCCCCAAGCCTTGCAAACCATTCGCTCTTTTGCATCATGACTTGTATTGCCTTGCACAACCTTGGTGTGCTTGTCCTCGTGCTTTGGTTTGCGATCTGGGCATTGTCGGAACATGTGGTCTTTGCTACCACAAGAAAAGCATTTTCCATCCTTGGCATATTGCTCTCTTTGCTCCGGGGTTAAGCCGAATTTGTTCTTCCTTGGGCCCTGATCTTTAGATGTGTTATTTTCAGCTTTACCACCCTTGTAGGTGTCCCGGAAGTTCTTTTTAGGTGGCTGTCCACCCTTTTGCAGATTTGGGACAGCCTTGTCTTTCCCCTTTGAACCTCCTTGATCCTGTTTAATCTTGAGCACCAATTGCTCCGTAGCAAGAGCAAAAGCTGTGAGCTGTTGCAAAGTATGTTTCGGGTGCAATTCAATGCCCGAACGATATGCTGGTTGCAGTCCAGAACGAAACTTCCTCTTTCTTTCATCCTCAGTGATTTGCATAAAGGGAGTCACTTCCAGCAACACTTTCCAGAACTTGTTAACATACTGTTGCACGCTTTCATTGTCTCTTTGTTCCAGCCTGTCCCACTTTTGAGTGAGCGTTTGCTGCGCATTTGGTGGCAAAAACTGAGCATAGAATTTGTCTTTAAATTCTTTCCAAGTGGAAATGGGATCCTTGGTGATCTTTTCAGTGATCCACCAATGAGCAGCAGTCCCTTTCAAAAACATGCTAGCATGGCGTACCTTTGACTTTTCAGTGAAGTCCTCATCGCTAAAAGCAATGTCGAACTGTGCCACAAATGCTAACACCTTAGAAGCATCATGTTCACCATGAAAAACATCAAATTTAATAGATTTGTCACCTGCTTTGAATTCCTTGAGCTTTCTGGCATGAGGCTCATGGTCTTCTCTTTTTCTTTTCCCCTTGTCCAACGGGGTAGCCCTATCTGCATGGGCTCCATGGGCCGTCATAGAAGTTTCATTAGGCACGGTGGCATGTGCTCCACGAACTTGAAACTCAAATGCATGTGACTTACCTGCATATGGCAATGTCTCTTCATGAGACAACTCAGAAGGCAAAATTTTTCTGGAAGCAGACCTGTCACCATGAGATACATGTCTTGCATGCATGTGACTTTCATGCCCTCCATGAGCACTAGCATACATATATCTGTCAGGCTTTGTGCCTTGTGGAGAAGATGCATGTCGAGAGGTGACTGTCACCTCTTCCTTTTGCATAAAAGATTTCAGCCTTTGAGATGCGGGATCTCCATGCTTCAAACGAGGTGGATTTCTGAATTTCAGCTCTCCGTCATCCCCCTCTTTAATTTCACCTTTGCGGAGGAGGTAGGCAAGTGCCAACTCCCTTGGTTTCTTGCCCACTTCCGGTGCCATGGATTCGAAAGTTACATCTACCATTGCATCAGCCTTCCTGGCTTCAATAGCACTTTGCACATGGGGATCTTCATGCAAAAACTTTAACTCTTGCTCTTGAGCCTGCAAAAGTTTTCTCATATGTTCCATTTCAGCCCTCATAGCATCAAGCTCTTGTTCAAGCATAACTGTCTTTCCTGGAGACAATTGATCCTTTGATTCACTATCATTAACCCTTTCAAGGGGCTTGTGTCTTCCTCGCAGGGCATCAGACCCACGAGAGGCACTAGATGGACCCCTCGAATTAGGCACTTCCAAAGGGTTGCCTTGGCTGTCCATTGTGTTTAAAGTGTGCTAAAAGCGAGATGTCCAGTACACAGGTTCGTTTCCCCACTAGGAAGAGGGAAACAACATGGCTCTAATACCAATGAAACTGATCCTGTCAAGTGGGAAGACTCTGTTGGACACCCACACGCTTAATAGCACAACTTTAAAACCACAAATTTGAAATGGACAACTTAATACAATGAAAATGGAAATGGAAAGATGAAAATGAAATTGAAATGAAAATGAAATGGAAAGATGGACACCAGCACTGGGGCCGGAACGGGCTGACCCCCCCCTCAATATATGATATAACAAATACAATGCTCCATGGGTTCCAAGAACCAGATAATGTCCATGTACATATGAAAACAGTACCAAACAAATATGCTCGAAGTCGACGTTCGAAGTAGATACTCGAAGCAGAACGACCACTAGTGTGGTCTAGTCTCTATGGTCCTGTGCTTTCACTGGACTCCGCGGAGAGTGCCTTACTGGTGTTCCGAGACCACGCACAAACAGGCGCTCTCGTACTAACGCTTGGCTCTCCCGATCTCAGCACCTTTGGACGGAGGTTCGCCAATAGAGCTTGGACTACCCGGCACCGAACGGGTGCTACGGTGGGGAATGAATCCCTTATCAGATTTAACACAAAATACTTTATTTAAATCTGAAAATTCACTTACTTGAAGGTTGCAGATTGTAGACCAATACCCGAGGTATTCGTGTGTGTAGCTACTGGAGTGGAATACCAAGATGTAGCCTCTAGAAGAAAGAAAGAAAGAAAAAAACACCGCCTATGGAAAGGAAGTGCAACAATTGTTGAAGATGGCCCACGTCTGCCTGCAAGAGAACAAGGAAGTGCAGCCTGTGTGTATGCAGCGGCGTGATAGAGAGCTCACGCGGCCTTCTGGGAAAGAAAACGAGTGCAGCCGCCTGTAGTGCAGAGTAAACAGCCGCCCATATGATAAATTGGCGCAGCTGCCTAGGCCAATACAACCGCCTGCAGTCTGCTCAGCTGTCTTGTATAGTGGGCAGCCCACGAGTAGAGGGTACAGCCGCCACAGAAGGTACAGAAGCGCAGCCTGGGCAGCATACAGGCGACTGGATGAACAGCAGCGCAGCAGTCTTGTACAGTCGCTGCCTGAATATATTGATACACAGCAGCCTGGGAAGGAGTAGAAACGCTGCATGAATTTGAGGCAGCCGCCTGTGGGGAAACATGCGCAGCTAGTTCAGCAGTTGGCTCGTGTATGTGCGCAGCCTGAAGGAGCGAAGAGATGGTCGCCGGTCGTTTCTTCTTTACGAAAGATGGTGGGAGAGCACGCCCGTGGTATCCACGATGGAGATGATGGCTTTTTTAAAAAGGTTGGAGAGGGAGTTTAAACTAATAGTGCTGGCTGGCTCCCCACGCTTGCATGTGGGCGGCCAGCTCTAAGGGGGTGTGGGTAGGTGACCATGCCCACCCCCACACTCACTTAAGTGGGGCTCCCCACCTTGGCCCCTAAGTGGGTGCCCACTCTTAAATGAATGTGAACATTTAACCTTATAAAACAAAAGGTTAGAAATAAAATATTAAAACAACATGTGCCATATACTTACCACCTGTTCACATGCACCGAAACTCGTCAGAATACAGAGCAGACTTCACGACTCACTGGCAGGCGTCCCCGCTCAGTAAGTAACACGTCAAGCGGGCAAACACAAAAATACATGTCATGCGAAAACAGTTTCAAACATGCAAAACATGTGTGCAAGTGCAAATAGTAACATGGACATATCTCCCGTTCATGGAACAAGTACAAATATATGTCGGCACAAAACTGGCACAACGTAAAACATAAAAACCTGGTCTTCCTATGGAGTGACAGTCCCATAGGTAAGACACAATTCCAGGCACGAGTCTCCCTATGGTGTGACAGTCCCATAGGCAAAACACGGCACGAATACTGGGTCTTCCATGGCGTGACAATCCCATGGGTCGAACACAGTCCAGGTCATACACGGGTGGCACCAATTTGGCTCCCGTCCATACGACACCATCCTGCTAACACACGGGTGGCACCAGTCTGGCTCTCGTCCATGTCAGCAAAATACTGGCCTCTTCACATGAGACACCGGCCTGGCTTCAAGTCAACAAGACGCAAAAACTGGAGATGGACCAAATGGTCGGCCAATTGGTGACATGAACCTTGGGAAAAGCAAGGTTATGGTCTTTCACACATCGAGACAGGGCAGGAGTCAGCTGACATTCACTCTCGTAGGACGCCAGGTGGAGGTGGTGACATCATACGTGTACCTAGGGGTTACCTTCTCTGCAGCAACCACACGCTTCTCCATGGGTTCAGCAGCCAGAGCTAGATTGACACGGGGATATGCAGCATTGGCTATGCTAGAGAGACAGTGCCACCAGGCGCATTTTCAGGAGCCTCGGACGAAGGGGTGGCTATTTGACACATTAGTCACACCTGCATTGATGTATGGAGCAGCGGTATGGGCGCCATGCCTTGCTACCCATTGGTGGACACAGATAGAGAGACCATAGGCCCTCATGATGGCACGCATGATACGCAGCAAACCGTCAGTACCTCATGACATTATCCGAGCTGAGTTTGCTGCGCCTCCTATGATGGTAGAGGCCATATTTCAGACTATATGCCTGCTAGACAGATTCAGAGAGATGCCACAGGACAGATTGTCATACAGAGCTTTTGAGGCATCTAGACAGCTGGCTGAGGCAGGAGACAGAGGATCATGGTATGCACAGGTCACACATTGGTTCTCACAGCATGGCCTATACATGGATCATCTACCACCATTCCAGTATGACAGGGATGCACCACATATCCGTCTCTCACATAGTGAGAGGAACAGAGTATTGAGACAGGACCTATGGCAGCTCTATACACGAGAGACATGGATATCGCCTACATAGCCTCTTCCACCGAAGATGCTATACTACAGAGATCACTTCATGAGTATCACTGATGATAGATTTATAGAGAGGCCTAGATACATGGAGGGCTTTTTACCACACGGCTCCGGAGTGGCTATTGGTCAGCTTAGAGTTTCATCACACCGATTGGAGATTGAGACTGGCAGAGCAGCACGGATCCCTCGAGAGGAGAGGGTATGCAGATTGTGCAGAGAGGAGGTGGAGAGTGAGGAGCATTATGTATGCAGATGCAGAGCATATACAGCCATGAGAGAGAGATCCCATTTTATTCAGAGAGCCACATTCCCTACGCCAGATCTTTGAGGCAGCAGACCAGTGCATACTGGGGAGATTCATTCTAGACATACAGCGCCACAGAGAGACATCATTACAGGCTCAGACAGCTCCAGAGGGGGGACGACAGACACAGATTACTACATTTTTTCAGAGATCCATCCCACTCCCAGCCCCTACACGGTAGGGAATTACTCTCCAGAGAGCAGAGACACTCAAAGCCTGCAGGAGACAGAGGACACCTGGCTTTCGGACACCACGCCTATACAAGAGAGAGATGACAGAGATCAGCGCTCAGTTTCATAGAGAGGGTGCGGAGCGACTGGCTCGCTTCAGAGCACACCCAGGCATGTTCTTCAGGGAGCTGTGGACACCCCCTTCATTGATGTATACCATTTTATACCCCCAGTATGGTACAAGATGGAGCTAGCTAGGTTGCATATCATGATTGTATACTCCATGCATTCTCCTAGTAGTAGAGCTCCATCTCCTCCCCCACTCATTGTACTTATTGCACACCCAGATTCAGCTTTTTAGTTCAGTACTTTTTCATTTTGTTGGGGTGACAGAGGATACCCCATACAAGTACACCGATTTGTCTCATAGGCCGAGTTCGGTCTTTTGGAAGATGTTAATAAAATCTTTTTCTTTCTTTCTTTCTTTCTCTCACTGGGGAGGGGGGGGGGGTGTTATTAGCCTCTGTTGTAAGGAGCTGGTTATAAAAATTGGAGGCAATCCTCCTGACCATGTCAGGCTCCGAGTGGAGTATACCTGAGTGTGCTGCAACAACTGTCTTACACTTTCTCTGCTATGAGATGGACCATGAGTAGCAAAGAAGTGTTTGTTGCATCTACCTCCCATCTGAGTCCAAAATGACTCTTGGGCATGATAGCGAAACTCTGCTTGCTGCTTCAATGCACAAGGTATTTGCAATCCACCAGGCATCATCGTGCTTTTCATGTTCCCTTTGCAATGATGCGAATGCGACTCTTTGCCGAGTATCAGGAACAATATGAGAACTCCAAACATCCACCTACTGTGAAAGCTCTACATTTGAGTAAAAAGACTCTGGGATACACACACAGGGAGATCTTTGATGCGTAAGACCACCAGGCAATGGTTAGATTTGGAAGTGCTATGAGTGCATACCCACCTCTGTCATGAACCCACTCATCCGGGCATAAATGCAACTTGCATCCCTCCTTCGGTTAGTCAAAGAAAAGAGGAGAGAGTTTGGCCTCCTCAGGATGTCATCCTCCAACCAACAATCCCTGCCATGTACAGAGAGAACAAACCTCTCCCATGATGCCTTCTCTAAGGGGTGAACAATGCTCTCATGTCCCCCTTTTTTGTTAGCAGGTTGTAAACCCCCTCCAACAATCCAATGATCTGCATGAGGGAGAAGATCGTTGAGGGTTTTTAAAATATCCTCTCCCCTCTATGATCAGGAGCATACACATTCAAAATGCCCAATCGCACCCTATCCTGCATAAGAATGACCCACTGTGCTTTGGCAAGCACAATGACCCCATGGTCAATAATGTTGGGAAAAATAGTGGCTGACACTGAAATATATGCCACCTTTGGTCCCACCACATTTTGTCCATTAGTTCTTGACCAAAAAGTGTGACTGGCATCAAGTTTGTGCTCCTGAAAAAGCAAGATATCATAGGACCTTCCATAACTGCAGAGTGAAGCTGGTTCCTAATGAGTGGCTTCTAGCGGCGAGGAAAAAGACCACCAAGCCTCTGAAGAAGCAACATATCCATAGGACCTTCCGAAACTGCAGAGTGAACCTGGTTCCTAGTGAGTGGCTTCCGGCGGCGAGGAAAAACACCACCAAGCCTCTGAAAAAGCAAGATATACATAGGACCTTCCGTAACTGCAGAGTTCCTAATGAGTGGCTTCCGGCGGCGAGGAAAAACACCACCAAGCCTCTGCACATTCCATGAGACAACTCACATGGATTTTGACCGTGAAATTTGGCATCTGACCTAGTGCCAGATCTAGGGCACCTCTCATAAGTGTTGCGGAGATGCGGGAACAGCTTTGGAGTATTGGTGAAAACCGACGTGCAGATAGGAGAATGCAGTGCATGGTCACAAAAAGTATGAGACTGCAGTGCATGTACATCCAAATGCGAAGTATCACCAACTATCTGCACTGCATCCTCACCATCCAACTGAACTGCATCCTCATCATGAGCATCATCATCTGAAGCCAGGGACTTGGGGTGCTCCACTGGGCACTCCGGCGGTAGGTCATGAGTGGGGTCTTGGGACGCGTGTTGACCTGTCTCACCCAACGCTATACAACACAGGGCACAGGAGCGGCTGGAGGTGGGGCTGTGTGATGGGGTGCTGGCGACACTTTTTTTAGTGAAACCACTATCTCATTAAAAGAATCAAGGTACATTCATAGTTGTCCCAGAGTGGGGCAGCTACTACTTAGTTCAGAAACAGTGAAAAATTCTTCTAGTTGTTGAAAGGAAACGTTTCCGAGTTAAGGAGAATCTCAAAGGGATCGTAAAAGGGCTCGAGAGTGCAAACAATACCAAAGAATGTGAGGCACTCTCTCTAGGATGGGAGCATCGCCTACAAGAAGTAGTTGCAATATGTCTCCGTGCCAAAAGAGTTGCCACTCGGAATACCCCAGCCACACATCTCCATATAAACAATCGTTGCTTGAGGGGCAATCTGCTTTTCAATGCAACTTTACCACCAAGCAAGAGATTTCGACATATGCCAGAGGCGATTTGGATGGTCCTCAATCCATGGGGGTAGTAAGAGCAACCTGTAAGCCTTGGCTGCATACAATTGGTAAAAAGGAACAGGAGTATATCTTGGAAGGTGCCTATCAAAATGCCAATCTCGGAGTCTCCCTGCCCCCTTAAGCATTGGGATTGGCTGAAAAGGTTGCATCATTTTTGAAATGACTCTCCAGATTGGCCTGTGATGCATCCGCAAATTACATTGCCTGACGGCTTGTGGAAAAAGTGAAAACATAACCATTTTCATTCATGATATTACATATGTGACGAATCCCCAATGTAGACAGATTGTAGGCCTTTCTTGGATGAGACAAAGCAAGTGGTTGATCAAATACCCTGCTCCAATGAATACTCTGTAGCAACATCAAGTTACCCCGATTTGGAGGCCTACTGGACCATCGTAGATGTCATAGGATAGCTTGCCAATCTTGAATAAGAGCAGTCGCATATGGAGAGCCCAGAATATGGCCAATGAAATGTCCAAAGACTATATCATCATAATTGATAACCCAATGTCCATACGGATGTTAATGCCCATAGCTCCCAACATATGTGCCCATGGCTTCACCTGCTCTATAAAATCAGGTAAAAGAGTGGCCTTCCTTGTTAGTATATGATAATGAATATTAAGGACATTGAGCCCACCATGCATTTTGGGTGAATATACGAGCTCTTGCCTCAACCATAGTCCTTTTCTATCCACTTTGGTTTTCCATAGGCATTCCATTGCTTTAGACATGAGATTGTCAATTTGTCTGTGCGACCAAGGTAGTAGCAGAAGATAAAACTGCACATATGCCATTATGCACTATCCGCAATCGCACATGTAGAGTCCACACAGAAAATTTCCACTATTCAATTTTACAGTGCAATTCACCCATCACGTCTCATCCTTCAAGGACAACTCCCAACCAATGGGGTAACCTAGATGTGTGACTATCTCATTAGGTGGCAAGATCTGAAGGCTTTCAGCAGTTAGGGTTAGGGTTTAGAGGTACTGCAAAACAAAAAACGTGGGGAAGCAGAGAGAGAGAGAGTGAACACGACTCTAGTATTCAGTATGATAAAGCAGTTAGGGTTAGGGTTTAGAGGTACTGCAAAACACAAAACGTGGGGAAGTAGAGAGAGAGTGAACACGACTCTAGTATTCACTATGATAAAGTGAAGTACAATAGCCACATAATGAAGTGACCTAAAAGATGTGTTCACATGTCCGGCCATAAAGTGTGCCAGGTGGACCAAAACACTTATAAACTGTTATAAGTGAAACTAAGCTAAACTGGGGGAAAAAACCTCCACTAACTGAAGTAAAAAGTGCCCCAGTAATCTACTGATGATCACTAGCACTCCTCTGGGTGCATACACAGCATAAAACCCAACAAACCCCCCTGGAGTGATATGTGATCACGGTACATCATCCACCAAAAGGAAACAAATTCAAAGCAGTGCGGAATGCTTCAAATTTCGGACGTGGTAATAATGCCTTGGTGAAGATGTCTGCCACATTCTGATCTGTAGGACAGTAGATCAGAGTGATATCACCTGCCTGGAGTCTCTCCCGAACAAAATGATAGTGAATCTCAATGTGTTTCGTGCGAGCATGAAACACAGGATTCCTGACCACAGCAATGGCACTCTGACTATCAGTATAGATAGGTGTAGGCTCCTCCACTGAAATATCCATATTAGTCATGAGACGACGCAGCCAAACACACTCAACAGTAGTAGTGTAGGCTGCTCTGTACTCTGCCTCACAAGACGAAGTGGCCACTGTGGTTTGTTTCTTGCTTAGCCAAGAAATGCATGAAGAGCCAAGAAAGAAACAATTTCCACTAGTGGAGTGTCTGGTATCAAAATCACCAGCCCAATCTGAATCACTGTAAGCGTATAACTGCATGTCACCCCCCTCAGGATAAAGCAATCCAAGAGACAAGGTACCTTGCAAATACCGGAATACACGCTTCACAGCTTGCCAATGTGACAATCGCGGGCTGTGCATGAATCTGCTCAACTGAGATACGGCATACTGAATATCTGGCCGTGTAGTACACAAATAAATAAGGCACCCAACAGCGTGAGCATATGTAGTGGCATCAAAAGAAATACTGTCATCTTGTAGTGACAGTTTCATACCAGGCTCCATAGGAGTGCTAATAGGCTTGTAATCCTGAAATTTAAACTTCTCCAGAAGTTTAGCAACATACCGAGATTGCAACAATCCAATGTCTCTGTTATCCTGCACAAACTGTATGCCCAAATAGTAGTGTACGAGCCCCGAATCAGACATGTCAAATGTCTGTTGCAGTATCTCTTTAAAAGCTGCAATTTTGTCATCATTTGATCCCATGAGCAAAAGATCATCTACATAAAGACTGATGACCAGCAGATCTTTCTCTTCTTTCTTTACATACAAAGTGGCTTCTGATGGACTGTTCACAAATCCTTGAGTGAGTAGGAAAGCATCTATCTTTGCATACCAAGCTCGTGGAGCTTGTTTCAAACCATACAAGACCTTTTTCAGCCTGCATACTTTTCCTTCATGACCATGTTCTGCAAAACCTATGGGCTGATATACATAAACTTCCTCCTCGAGGTCCCCATGTAGGAAAGCAGTCTTGATGTCCAACTGGTGAACAACCCGACCACGATGTGCAGCCAATGCAATGACACACCTAAGTGTCAACATACGGGATGTAGGAGCAAATGTCTCCTCATAATCAATGCTCTTCTTCTGTGCATAGCCCTTTGCAACTAGACGGGCTTTGTACCTGTCAATGGATCCATTTGCATGTCTTTTCAACTTATAGACCCACTTAGTACCAATGGCTTTCTTGCCTTTGGGCAGATCAACCAAATCCCATGTTTGATTCCTTTTAATAGAATCAAGCTCATCTTGCATAGCTTTATTCCAATGCACATTGTCTCGTGCATCCACAAATGAATCAGGCTCATCATCATCCTGTAAACTGGCTGCCATAACCATATTCAAATCCATGATGTGTGCATGCTCATTGGTCCTTGTCTCCCTACGAGTACGACCAGCAAGAGGACCCTCTAGATGGCTGTCCTCTAATGCCCTCAAATACCATTTAGGTATGTGTCTAACTTGTGGTGCCTGTAGCCCCATATTTGGTTCAGCTTATGGCTCAATTTGCTGCTGAATTTCTGCACCACCTTCATGATTTGCTGGCTGTCCTGTACCCTCATGAGTTGGATCACCAACTGTGGAATGAAACTCCATAGGTAGTAGACCTTCAAACACATCATTTTCAGCTTGATTTGCATCATAACCAGCTATGGATATTTCTGATTTTTCATCAAAATCACATCCCGACTAGTGAATATCTTCCTGGATAGTGGGTCATATAACCGGTAGCCCTTGCTCTCACGGCTATATCCAACAAAAATGCATTTTGTGGCTTTATCATCCAACTTCCTCCTCAACTCTTTGGGTATGTGTGCATATGCAAGACACCCAAAAGTACGAAAATGTGATACCGAAGGCTTGCGGCCATGCCAAGCCTCAAAAGGAGTAATGGAAACCAATGCCTTTGTGGGACATCGATTCAAAATATGACAAGCACACATGACAGCTTCCACCCAAAAGATATGTGGTAGCTTCTTTGCCTTTAACATACATCTGGCCATCTCCATGAGTGACCGATTCTTCCTTTCTGCAACCCCATTCTGCTGTGGAGTATAAGGAGTAGTATACTGATGTTTGATACCTCTACTCTCAAGAAAGGAATTCAACATGTGTGACATATATTCCCCCCCCGTTGGTCAGAACGGAGAGTCTTAACCTTGCATCCTGACTCTATTTCAGCAAGTGCTACAAAGGCCAAAAATGCATCATATACTTGTGATTTCTGTGTCAAAGGATAGACCCAGCATATACGAGAGAAGTCATCAATAAATGTAGCAAAATAGAAGCAACCTCCTAATGACTTCGTCTGCATGGGACCACAACGATCACTGTGTATAAGCTGCAACTTTGCAGTTGCTCGTAGAGCCTGATCACGTGGAAAGGAAAACCGATGCATTTTTCCCAAATTACATCCTTCACATATGTGATTTGGAGGCTTCTCCATAAGAGGTAGGTCTGTCAACATGTTATGTCGCTGCATAAGCATAAGACTACCAAAATTTACATACCCCATGCGAGCATGCCATAACTCCGCATCAACCATCGCTGGAGTAAGAGTGAATGCATTATTAGCAGACTGATCCACTGGCTGAAATGCATCCAACTGATAAAGTCCATGACATAATGTACCAGTAAGCATCAAGGTCAAAGCATTAGCTTTGTCTCTGACCATGCACTTGTCATCATCAAAGTGGACTTGCATACCACAGTGTGCTAAAGAAGAAATGGACAACAAATTCTTCTTTATCCCTGGTACATATAAGGCATCTGTAAGGCGAAGAATAGAGCCATCAATGGCTGTGAGCTGAATCTCCCCAATGCCACGAACTGGATATGAAGCATTATTGGCACACTGAATAGTTTTGCCAACAGGGGCAGGGCCTACATGACAAAACAAATCCCTGCGAGATGTGATATGCTTTGAAGCACCACTATCAAAATACCAAGTACATGCATGCTCTGTCATACTGAGTGCCTGTGAAGACCAAGAGGCATCATAGCTGCATGTATAGAAACAGTAATCCCTGTCCTCAAGAGGCATCATTTATAGACATCCCAGATTCCTTTGCCTTCTCTTTGGCAATCCTCTTTCTACACTCTGTGATGTAGTGACCTGGCTTCTTACAGTAATGGCATTTGCCCTTCTTCTTGGGTTGTCCATCACCTTTCTTGGTATCCTGAGATGAACCACCATCACCTAAATTCTGATTTGAACTCTTTGGCTGAGATTTGCCTTTCCCTTTTTGACCTGTAGTAAATGCTTGTTCAACACTTGTGTTCATATTCATATTCTTCTTGATTTGCTCTTCTTGTAGCAAGAGAGCAACAAGTTCGTGATACTTAAGGGGTTCAATAGCATTCCTCATGCTGAGGTTCAAAGAGGTATGAAAAGCCAAGTAAGATCTTGGCAAAGAGTTCAAGATGGTGGACACAAGCTGTGTCTCAGGAATAATCTCATCCACATTGATGAGTTGCTCTCTCAAATCCTGCCACTTGTTTAAGTGGCTAGACATATCATCTCCTTCATGCATTTTCTGATTTTCCAGCTCTCTTTTCAAAAACGGGATCGAGCCTCATTACGAGCAGCATACATCTGCTCCAAAGTCACCCATGCATTCTGTGAAGAGCCAGTTGAACGAATATGAGGTATAATAGACCTCTGTACTGACAATGCAATGAGTGACAAGGCTTGTGCGTCTCTGGCATCCCATGTCTTTTGAGCATTTGTTCTTTGAACAGGCAATGGCTGACTTGGTGCTTGTACCTGTTGTCCTCGTCCACGAGCACCCCCTTGGGGAGGAGTCTCTGGAGCCAATGGACCTGGACGTGGTTCATCACCACTAACAAAATCCCAAAGACCTTTTGCCACCACGAGCACATTTCTCAGCATAAAACTCCACAAGGAGTAGTTCATGCCATCCAACTTGTCTTCCTTAGACAAATACGTGAATACATCACTCTGCTGTTGATTTGCCATTATGCCAATGCACAATGTTGTGCATGTGTATCAAAAAACCAAGCAACAACCCTGAAAGCAACTGTACTCCACTGAATACAGCTAACCCAAATATGCCTGCACTCTCAATCCTCTGAATGTGCAACACAATGCACCACTGACTGAGTAGAGAGCACAAATGGCTTACACAATGCCAAAATGCCCAGAAATGCCCCAAAATTACTGCACCGAGAACCTTGCAAAAAACCTGTAAAGATTTCTTTGCAAGAAAATCTGCCTGTATCTGCCAGATAATTTTCACAAAGAAAAAATGCCCAATTTTCAAAACTTGTAAAGCTTACCACAACTGTGATTTCAACAGGTATAGGTCGACTGTACTGTGCAGGTACGGATGACTGTACGGAGCAGATTGCAGGTACGATGATTGTACGGCAGATGTACAGAGCTGCAGTCGTGGTACTGTACGGAGCAATGTACTGAGCAGAGCGAGCAGGTACACAGCAGCTGCAGTCGTGGTACTGTACGGATCACAGTACTGAGCAGAGCGAGCAGGTACACAGCAGCCGCAGTCGTGGTACTCACAATACTGAGCAGAGCGAGCAGGTACACATTGCAAGTATAGTACCGAAACGGTACTGTATGTGGTCGACTAGTGCTGTACGGAGCTGGGCGAGTAGGTACACGGCAAGTTTAGGTCACCTGCAGGTACTGTACGGGTTGGGCGACTGTACGGAGCAAAACAGGCGCCTGTACGGAACAGAGCGACTGTTCCTGCAGCAGCTGACGTGTACAGTACAAAACAGGCGTACACCTGTACGGAACAGAGCGACTGTTCCTGCTGACGTGTACAGTACAAAACAAGCGTAAACTTGTACCTTTGGTGCAGCTGGTGGCGGGGACGAGTACGGAGTAGATACTTGCGCAGGGCAATGTACGGAATAGTACGGCAGGCCACGTGGAGTAGTACGGGCAGGGCAGGGTAGGGCAGGCCAACCTGGAAGCTCTGATACCAAATGAAGGCTTTCAGCAGTTAGGGTTAGGGTTTAGAGGTACTGCAAAACAGAAAACGTGGGGAAGCAGAGAGAGAGTGAACACGACTCTAGTATTCAGTATGATAAAGTGAAGTACAATAGCCACATAATGAAGTGACCTAAAAGATGTGTTCACATGTCCGGCCATAAAGTGTGCCAGGTGGACCAAAACACTTATAAACTGTTATAAGTGAAACTAAGCTAAATTGGGGGAAAAAACCTCCACTAACTGAAGTAAAAAGTGCCCCAGTAATCTACTGATGCTCACTAGCACTCCTCTGGGTGCATACATAGCATAAAACCCAACAAGATCTGACCCGGCCACAAAATCAGATGCTAGTCATAATTTTTCAAAGAGAGCAATTTGGAATTTTCGAAATTCACACGCAATCTTGCAGCCAAACCATAGAGAGACAATGCTTTCATGAGAGCCCTTATATTAGCCTGGGAAAAAAGAAAGAGTGATCAACTTATGCCTATGCCACAAATTGTGTACCATCTACCATGGAAAGACCATGAAGTTGCCCATCTTGTGTCAGCTTGTCCATATAGAGGAACATTGGGTGATTCGTGATGGCATACAATAGCGCACTAAGCAAACAACCCTGCCAAACAGATTTCCCAAGATGCCAAGAGGCTGAAAGTTCTTTGTCCAAAATGCATTTAGTTGTTCCCTCTTGGTAAAGCCAGAAAGACATTTTTCAGTCTAGTCCCAAAGCCCTTTTGTGTATTAGTTGAGCTATGAAGTCCCAATGCATTGCATCAAAGGCCTTGTCTATGTCTACCTGCATAATGAGAACATCTTGCTACGTATACTTAGCATATTCAAGGTCTAACCATCATAAGGGTGCCAGAAAAAGCTTGGGTTCCCGCATAGAAAATATGATATCCAGAGAAGACCCCTTGTCTTCCAGCAAAAGTGTGCTGATTATGTTGTTGCAAACAAACCACATGGCGATGCATAGTTTTTACATATGACCAAAAAAGCCTCCATTTATTTGCATCATAGAGGCCTTGTATTCTATAAGTAAAGCACTTGATTGGTATGAACATATTTAGAATATGGCCCTTCTAGAATCACCTTCCACAGCTGCACAGCAATTAGTACCAGTCCCAATGGGGTACCTTGGGTCATGGTCCTTGTAAGTGATCCCTCCATTACTGATTACCATTCTTGATTATTACATTATGCTACTAGGACCTGGTGGCTCATTCTTCCGGCAGCAGATGGAGGTTACTCAGAGGCAAGACTAGCAAGGGCCGCCTGTTGCGGCCATGTCCCCTCTACAAGCTGCTCGTGCGGCATTAGTGCAAACTCAAAAGGGGAAGAATGTTACTCAGTTACAGCATGCAAGATTGGATAAAGGGAACACAAAAGTTACCACAACAATTTCTCGTGTGGTAAATGGAAAAGTTAAAAATAGACTTGATTCTGATGCATGGCAGACTCCCCAAAAAACAATCCCCCCTAGACAGAGGCCTCTAGTCTCTCACAATTAGACAGAGGGAGCTTCTACATCTGGATCGACTACTAGAGTGCATGACACTTCAGGCAATATTACAAGAGTAGGGAGGATGTGGGCTGCACGAGTGAGGTGATTCTTTCTTTGCTCATGGCGCAGAGACCCCATTGCATACAAATATGGTTGATGTTCAAGTTGTAGAATGCTCTTTACATGGTGACATAGGCAGTCAGGCTGCTATGCAAGTTGATGTGTAGCCTCTCTTTTCACTGAGTACATCCAGAACCTGCCCAAACGCTGATCTTATGGAGGCTTCCAATATATCCGGGGAAGGCCAGGGAATCTGAGAAAAATTGGAGTGTGGTTGTGGTCCTCTGTTACAAGGTCGAAATTCCACCGTACTGGATAAAGAAGAGTTTTCCTGGGCCAAGAGGAAACAGGCTGCCAGCAAGTGCCCGAGAAGTGGCGTCCTCTGAATTCAAGTTGGCTTGCAAGAATCCTCTTCCAAGAGAACAGGCTTGCAGTGTACTTAGCGTCGTTAACCACGATGATGCTTGGCAGCTGTAGAAAGGTTGCTCCCTGAAGGAAAACAACTTCACGTTTAGTCCACCTACAAAAATTTTGATGGACATAAGGTATACATTTATGCTAGAACAAAGACCTACTTCAATGACAGCACTTCTCTACTACTGCAAATATTGCTGCTCGATCACTCTGAAAGTTGTGGTTCTATTCATTTGAAATTTATTTAGGGGGGTTTATACAGTTTTCCTATGTTTGATATGGAGTCATTGTGAGCAGTGAGGATAACTGTATTGCTTGGGGAAATTACAAGTCATTAAGGACCCTAAAGGTGGGGTTCTGTTCGACCATGGACACTTGTTTTCATAATCAGTAGAACTGCCAAACTTGTGCTTTCCTCTAGTGAAATTTACTAGGCTTGTTTGGATGGTTGGTTTCCAAGAGCTATTTCAGGAAGGTTAGAACTTGATGCAATTACCTCTGCTGAGACTGCAAACTACCATCCTTGATCAATTAATTAAAGTCAATGCACGTTGACACAAGATGCCCTTTCAAATTGACTTGTACATTTAGCTATTCTTACTGTGTGTCTCAATGTATTGTAGCATGAAGCGTGTTCAAATTTTTTGTCTATACCTCATTGCTCAAGTTAATTACACTTGCTGTGTTTGCAGTGTGTAGAACACCTTCTCAATTTCACCATTGTGCAGCAGTCTGAGAATTCTCCAGAAGGGAAACATTCTATGGATTGCACAATTAATCCTCGTGATTTTTTCTTGCCTTCCCAGGTGCATCTCTTACTATTGCACCAATTTGGTCCTATTGGTACTATATTGCTATTTATTAAAGACTTATAATTTTTGCAGGAAGACTGGGTACTCTTATCTGCTGATTACTCTCAGATTGAAGTACGTCTAATGGCACATTTCTCTGGAGATTCTTCCCTCATAGATCTTTTAAGCAGACCAAGTGGGGATCTATTCAAGATCATAACAGCACGGTGGACAGGGTTAGTGGAGACAAGTGTAACAGGAAAGCAGCGGGAACATACTAAAAGGCTTGTCTATGGGATACTATATGGCATGGGCATAAACGCTTTGGCAGAGCAGCTTGAATGCAGTGTATCAGAAGCAGCTGAGAAGTACAGCCGCTTCAAGGCTGCTTTCCCTGGGGTTGCAAAGTGGCTTAAAGAAGCTGTAAAGAATTGTCGAGAAAAAGGGTAGGTTTATGGCACAGAAACCTCAGCATAGGCAGCCTGGTTCGGGTGTTATATTTGATTGAATTGAACTTTACTGTGCTTTTCTTTTGAGAATAGCTTGTCATGAGGCGTACCTTTGGCTGATCTTTTTCAGGTTCATTAGCACTCTAGCTGGAAGGAGACGATATCTGGATAAAATAAAGTATGGAAGCCTCTCAGAGCGATCAAAAGCAGAACGGCAAGCAGTGAACTCTATCTGCCAGGTTTCTATCTGTGTTATCACTTGATTTTTCAGGGCAGTCTAATCTGTGATGCCAAGTGGTGCTTTGTGTACCATGTCAGAGATTCTACTTCAGGGTTGCACCAGTCTTCATGGATGCAGCCTTTCATATGATGAGCACTGCCTTCTCCATCCTGAAGACGCTGTAAAGAGGCTAGGCCGCTCCTCAGACTCCTCTCCTACTCCCAAAATCCCTCCAATCTACTTCTCGGCTGCATCCTGTAAGAAAACACTGATCTCGCCTAGGCCATCATCCAAAGCCTGAAGAAAGTCCAGTCCCGCCCATATCTGGTCGATCGAGCTGCAGATCTCGGGGTTCTGAATGAGGGTGTGTGGAATCCTGGAGCTTGCATGCCTGTTATGCCTCCATGGGTCCTCTAGGGACAAAATAACTAGGGCATGATGTGAAAAAATAGTGCCTACCAGAATACCAGCCATGCCTCCATGGCTGCAAGCCCACTCGTCGACGTAAAACCTGTCTAGCCGAGAGAGGTTGGGGCCAGTGCTCCTCCTATCTGATCGAGAGAAGCTAAGACTCCCAGGGCTCCGCCCAAACTCTGGGAGATGCCAAGGGTCTTGTCCCCTAAGAATCAATATCATCTCCTCCTAGGCAGAGTACTCCGTGCTTGAGACAGTGGCCGTGCCACCGCCAAGTATGTCCTCTGCTGCCTCTATCATATTGAAGTCACCGCCCATGCACCAAAAATCAGCCTGGGGCAGGGCCTGCCGGATAGTGCTCCAAAAGATAGCTCTACCTGTAGCAGCATTCGGGGCATAAATGTTGAAGAAGCCAACGCTATCCTCACCAATCAGAATGGTAAACCACTGAGCACGTCTCGGAACTATGACCCCTGATCCTGTCACAGACGGTAGAAGCTGCTCACTGACATAGAGACACACTCCTCCCTGCATCCCTTAAAGGGCTGAAGGATGGAGACCAAAAAGTATGACTCCTGCCTGCTAAAATCTTGCTGCAGTGGCGGGTGCGCCCCTCAGTAAGGTGATGCTCCTAGAGGAAAGGAATGTCAATAGGTCCCCCCACCATAGCCCGCTAAACCTCTCCTCTAAGGACACCTCGACTCTGAAAGCACTAAGGTCCCCCTAAACCCTGAATGTTCCTCTAAGGACGCCTCGACTCTGAAAGCACTAAGGTCCCCCTAAACCCTGAATGTTCCATGAGACAATTCTCTTATCAATCTCTCTGTATGAGGCGGAACTATCGGAACTGCCCTCCACTCGAAGAGTCTTGGGCGTGGGTTTAGACGGGGAATAGTCACAATCCGTCGTGGTGCGAAGTCGAGTGGGCATGGATCCGGCCCTCCATGTACTGCCACTCTGTCCGAGCGCGAGAGTATGCATACTCCATGCTCCATCGATCACAATGAAGATACTTGTAAGAAGGGGGGAGAGGTACTCCGATAGAGGTATGCATGAACACAAAAAGCAGCTCCTCCAGGTTGGAGGTCACCATCTCCCCTTCTTGGTCTTTGTGGGCTGATCCACCAAGCTCCATCTTGGCCAGAGGCCATAGATGAGTAAGAACGTTTGTGATGCAGAGATCCTGAAGATGCTGTGATAGCTCAACTGCTTGGCCCTGAATGGTAGTGGCTACCGACTCTGGATCCCACTCTATCCTTGGGGCTACGCTCAAGGGGAAAGAGAAGATCATCGCGCCATTCTCTAGCATAGAGGGTCCGGAGTGGTGGAAGACCACACATATCCGAATAGGGGCTACAGTCTCCTCAAACCTGTCTGTCCCTTCAGTCAGAAGACATCAAAAGAAACTAGAATCCACAGGTTGCCCCAAGATCCTGGGGGGCCTGCCTGGAGACTAAGGTGGGAAAGCCCTCACCCGTGAGCCTACAATGGTTATCTCCACCGGCTCTAAGAAACGATGAATCGGGTGACGAACGAAACTCACTGACTGTCTCCTCTTCGGATCAGGGGCTGTAGGGGGGCGACGAGAATGCTCTGGAGAGGCGGGGGTAGTGGTGGTGGGCACGGGAGAAGAGGAAGGGGAAGATGGAGTGACTGCTGGTAGAGTCGGAGGCGAGGGTGGGGAGGAGGCGAGGGAGAGGTTGGAGAGGGACGCTGTTGAGAGGCATCCATCAGAGAGGAAGGCTGTTGGGGAAGGCTCGACGGAGAGAGGGTGGTGTCAACTGGCTCCATTGGGCACTGAGGGCCGGAAGAGGAGTTGCGACGAGGAATCGGTTGCCAAATCGAGGGGGGGGGGTGGGGGGGCTCTTCGTGCCTAGAGGGGGCCCGCTGTCTGTGGGCGGGTGGTGCTGAGATAAGTGCTCGTAACGGTTCTTTGACAGAATTGAATCCTCTTGCATGTTGCCAGCCTGGCGTTCATGGCGGCGACGCTTAGCTCTGGTGCTCGGCTGGCGACCCGGGCGGGGGCCAACTGTCCGCCACTCTCCGGTTGGTGGGTCATCCATGGTTTGTGCTGCCTGGTGCTCTGCGGCTTGGGAACTTGCTCCTCGCTCGACCCCCTGGTGTTGATCTGAGCGGGAAGGAGGAGGGGGAACCACCGGGGGCGGTCTCCTAGACCGACGCCAAGGGCAAGCTCTGGCCAGATGACCCATCTGCCTGCAAATGAAGCATTGGCTTGGAAGGCCGGAATACTCCACTCTTTGCATAATGGGGTCGTCTCGAAGGTTGGGAATAGATATCTTGTGAGGCATAGAATTTGGTGAGGCAACAAAGATGCAGAGAGATGGAATCCCGACTGCTCGTGCGAGGGCCGAGGTAGCGGTAGGGGAGGATTCCATCACTCTCCCGATCGCACCACCAATCACGGGGAGAAGAGGAAGGTATTCCTTCCTGAAGCTTGGAAAGCAGACTGTCACGGGAAAGCTTGAAACTCTAGCTAGAGGGTCAGATGTTGGGTCGAAGCCGCGCTGCCACCTTGCAAAGAAGGCCCGGGCCATACGCAATGCAACGAGGCTCAGTT
Source organism: Cibotium barometz (assembly GCF_041138505.1). NCBI lineage: Eukaryota > Viridiplantae > Streptophyta > Polypodiopsida > Cyatheales > Cibotiaceae > Cibotium > Cibotium barometz. The sequence continues at coordinate 41,441,632 of NC_141063.1, forward strand.
GCATGACAAGATGAGACGCCGTTGGCGAGTTGAACTCAACTTGATAGTAGCCACGCCCCAAAGGATGAATGTCTGCGAGCTTCCTAGGAGGCTAGCTTGAAAATCTCTTAGTTGGCCACGTGCGGGGCGGCCACTGCTGGAAATAATCCAAACATAAAGCCAAGATTAAAGCCCAAGGTTCAGAAGAATCTAGCCAAAGAGGTGAAAAGAAGGTGCCCTCCTCTGTAGAGAATCAAGGCGAAAAATGAGGGCAGTGCCCACCTACATTCACTCCACCTCTCCTACAATCACTCCACCTCTCCACATTCCTCTCCATCTCTCCTAAAATCAAGCCACCTCTCCTATATTCAAGGATGTACTCTTGGCCTATAAAAAGGCACCTTTGGGAATGAGAAATTAGTTCTTGTGTTTTGATTCATGCGCTCTTCATGCTTGTGTGATTAGCTTAATCTCATCTTAATTATATTCTTAATCATCCACTATTGGTAATGGCATACATATGCTTTGATCCACCATAAATACATCATTATTTCCATTTTCTTTCATGGTATCAGAGCTCCAGATCCATGCCCAGCATGTCTTAGCCCATCATCAAGTGTTTTATTCACCTCATTAGCCCATAATCATAATTATAAGCACTAATCTTCTCTCTTCTTCATAGCCAAGCTGCATCCCTAGTTGAAGAAAGCATCCATGCTCCTAAACCCTTTCACCATTCATCAAACCCTTTGAGGGGGCTCATCATCAGGTTAGGGCAACCTCCATCGCCAGCTCACGGGGTCTACATCGTGCGCAGGCCAGCGTATTCTGTGTTACTCTCAAATCCAGTCAGAATCTCTTCAAACGTCAAATACACGCTACTCTGACCAAATCAGAGCTCAAGAGAGCATTCCCAGGGATTTTCTAATGCTATGAACACACCTGTGTGGTCAGAATCACGTAAAATTGTCGCAAGCAACCAATTTCAGCTCTGTGGTACTCACAGAAAGCAGTTTTGGTAATCTTAAGATTAAGCACCAATTATTATTGCTAATCTTGAGTTTATGGTGCTTAAAGTAATGCTAACCCACTGCTAAATCTTGCCCTAGCTCCACATTGAAAAAATCCTTGGACATCATTGAGATTTTGGTGCACAAAGTTACATCATTTTCACATGCTCATTTCTGAGTGTTTTAGGGTTTTGAACTTCATTGTACTTGCCTGATCTCATTAAAGGGAGATTTAAGGAGTAATAAGCTCATGCTTCAGTATGATGTACCAACCCATTGCATATCATCATCGTCATGTACATCACTACATGCTTACACTTCTTTTCTTTCCGGTTTGTTGCAGGGTTCAGCAGCAGATTTGATAAAGATAGCAATGATAAAGCTAGCTTCCACAGAAGAATGTTCTCTCTTAGTAGGGAAGTATAACTTGCTTCTACAGGTAAAATCACATTCTCATTTTGGTGCAGACTGCAGTCCAGAGTTCTAGTTTTTGGACAGCATGAGTTGACCAGAAAGCTATACCGCAGATACATGATGAGCTTGTCTTGGAGGTTGATAGCACTGTAGTCCAGGAAGTTGGGGCATGGTTGCGTTCTTGCATGGAAAGTGCCGCCTCCCTGCAAGGTTTGTGCAACATTTATGGAGCATGTCTTCTCTTTTTCTTTAGAAATACAGTGCAAAATTTCATGCTTTCTTGTCATCTAAGCCTACCTTCTGACATGTAAAAAATTCACGGTACGAACGCCAAATGTAGCAGAGATCCTTTCTCTAATCCCCACAAAAGATCTCAGGTATCTCCAATAAAACATCTTCGCAATGTATCATTTACTGTAGCTGGTTCATTGCCACAATTGAAGACTTATCATGTGTCCTCCTCATGGACCAAGTAAACGGCCTCACTATCCACTTCCTGTGGTGGTGCCTCTGTGTCGGTGAAGCAAGTCCCACATCTGGAGCTGGCAGAGGGAAGGTTTGGGTCTGCAGGAACGGGGCATCTGGTTTTTTGGAGGACCTCTGCTCTCTCTTGCACAAGTGCATGGTGCCAAGCTGCCAGCATGCCATGGGCTAGAGGGGTGCTTGCTTGATGGAGTCGCCCAGCTCTCTCCTGGTCCATCTATCCCAGTGGATCTCCCAAGGGCTGTGTGTTGGCCAGGCCTCTTTGGTGGGAGCCAAAATATTTGGTGAGGTGATGGATGTCTGTGGAGTATCCTGCCGTTTGAACTCCTGCGTCAATAGTCTGTCTCTGTGGTGACTTAGCTCTAGTAGGTATAGTCTCAGGCATCTCAAAGGCCTGAACCCATCCCTGAAGAGATCGTGGTAGGGTCCCCATATCTCCTAGTAAACTATGCATCTAAGTATGTAATGCTTCTCTGAGTGTTTCTGCCGAGTGCTACATAGTCCGTATACCTGTTTGTCTTTTGCAATGGCTTCTGCTCTCTGTGTCTGAATCCAAAGGCATCGTGACAGCACCCTCAGCTGACCAATGGCAATCCCCATGGCATGTTTTGTGTCTGTGAAGATAACTGGGCCTCTCAATGAATCCTTCTCTAGTTCACTCTGTAGGACTGAGTTTCAGGGAAAGCTCTGAAATCCATGTAAATTATGTGGTTGATCTCCTGCCACAAGAGTTCAAGAAAGGGGGAGTCCAAGTTGTACTCGAAGGGAGGGAGGCGATCCATCTGAAGGTCATGTGACTTGAGCCAACTGGTGGTTTGTGCACACGAGCAACTGCCATGACCCTCTTGTGCCAACTGTCTAGAGAGGACTCCAGAGCCAATTGTGGGAGGTGATTTCTATGCAGTGTGTAGACATGCTGTATGTATCGGAATATGCCGGCTGTGACGAGAGGGGCTGATCTGAACTCGGCGAATACTATGGCATGTGGTGCTGAGGGCCTACTGTTGATAGTGCGTGAAAGCATCATAACCTCCAGTCTCTCGACTTTCCTCTAGTCTTCCTCTCCCAAATCTAGTCCCCATAAAGACATTCAATGCATCATGGTTGGGCGAACCAAGGTATCAAATAGCCAGTATTTGGTTGGAATAGGCAAGGAAACGCAGTCTCTCCAAGCGAGCAGAGGTGCGGCGCCAGCCATGGCTGAGCTGCCAGAGGCATAGTACAGAGCGGGCCAGGTAAAGTGAGTCCCTAGTTATACATATGACCGCACCAACTCAACTTTATTTCCTCTCTGTATGTCAGAGAATGTCTGGCTGGAACAGGGTAGGTTGTGTCAAAGAGCATAATCTTGGTCTTCTTAAGATTCAAAGTGAGGCCCCTCTCATCACAAAAGGCCCACAATGCGTCCGATGTTGGTGCAACCCCTCAATTGAAACCGAGAGGAGGACCATCTCATTGGTATGATCTCGTCGATGTATAGCCTAAAGAGAGTCTGGCAACACTGTTCGACCCCGATAGTGCTACTGATCGCTCTGGAAGGTTCCTTGATGACCCAACCTTTCCGATCACAGACTCGTATAATGTCATCACTCTCTGGATCCGTAGGTGGAAAGTGGAACCTGTGTAAGTGGCCAAGGAGTTGTGAAGTGGGGACCAAGTCAAATGTCTTGCGGAAGCCCAGAAAGCAACAATAAACCTATTGCCGGTGTGCCCTAGCCTCCTCAATCATGGCCCTGAGGAAGAAGATATGATCTATTGTGGAGTAGTTTCTCCTAAAGCATGCCTATCCTAGTTTCTCTCTCTCTCTGTCTCTCTACCAAAGTGCCAATTTCTGCCTCCAATATTGCCGTGTAGATGGTCTGGTAGTTATTTAGGTCCATGGGGTCTCCTTCCTTAAACTTCTATTAAAGATTTGCGCAAGGATAGGGGCCAAGGTGGTGGATCTATGTCATAGTAACAAAAAAACCTGTTTCTAGCTTTTGAAACCTCGAAACCTCGAAACTGTTTTAACAAACCTTGAAACCTCTCTAGTACGGCAGTTTCGTCCAAATTTCAAGTTTTGTTTTTTTTTCGTCATCTTCCTCATCACCTTTCTTCCCTCTTCTTCTCCTCTCTCCCTTCTTCCCTTTTCCTCATTCTGCTACTTCTTTCACCTTTACTCCTCCTTCATTCTCTTCTTCTCTCCTCTTCTTCTTTCTTTCTCTTCTTCTCTCTTCTTCTCCCTTGCTCTTCTTCTCCTTTTCTCTTCTTCTCCTCTCTTCTTTCCCCTTTTTCTTCCTTCAATGTCTTAAATCTTTTCCGATTTCTACCTTCTCTTCTTCAATTTCTTAAGAGTCCTTGATTGAACCACTTGTGATATCTAATCAAGCAAAATTGCCATAATGTCTCACCAAAATAAGTATGGTTCCCCGAGATGTGTGAGAAGAGACCATTTTTTCATCATTACACCTTTTTTTAAAGATGGCTACTATAAGTTCTTTAAGTATTTATACTTTGTGAATATTGATTTTTTCGAAACCTCGCGGTTTCTTAGCCGAGGGACGAAACCTTGCAAAACAAAACCCCAAAAACCTCGAAATGAAAAAAACCTCGAAACGTTTCTTGTGACTATGATCTATGTGCGAAGCACTCCATGTGGAGGTCCTCATGGTCCTTGGCTCTACCCTTGTGCAACTTCAATAGGGCTTTTGATGACATTGGTTGGCGGAGGCAGGGCGTAGGGCGCACAAACGGCATGTGTATGTCTTCCAGATGTGAGGGTATTTGTGTGGGTGTCTTCTTTTCCTCAAAGAAGTGCCATGTGTGTAAGGTGTCCACACTTAGAAAGAGTTGAGGCCTGCAGTTGCTCCCATTGTCACCGAACAGATCGTTGCCTGTTGTACCTCCCTGACTAGGTTGCGGTGCTATCGTTGCTGACCAGGACGCCGCCTCCTCACCAGCACGCAGTCGCCCACCAGCAACTGCTTTCTGTCCATCAGCAGCTGCTCTCCGTTTAAGGTCTATAGGTCTGCAACCCTTGAATCTCTGAATTTCATGAGGCTTTAAGCTTGCAGGTACTACAGTGCAGCGTGACAACTCTTGGGGCTTTTCTCAAATCCATGCAATTCAGTGCAAATTGAAGCCAAATCTGTATACAACTTTTGGGACTTTTCTAAGATTCATGTAATTCAGCACAAATTGAAGCCAATATTGTATGCAAAATTTGGAGTTTTTTTGTTTGGAGCATGTATCAGGGCTACAGGGCAGAGATTCGACACATATGTACACACATTGAGTGTTTTTGGACACTACAGAGAATCTATAGTAACAATACTCTTGCTTGAGGTTGGCATTTTTGCAGGCATAAAGTTTGCATAGGAACATTGGGTTGCCTGGCAATGCACATACGTGCTTTTTGATTTTCCTATAGGTATTGAATTATGGATTCTGATATGATGGCTCAAAATGCAACATATGTATTTGTGTGCTATCTTAGGAGGATAAGCTAGATGGATCAAACTACTCCCTGTGGGGTTTCATGATTGGGATTCGTGGCTGCCCACACTCTTGCTATGCATGATGCATAACTATGGCATGCTCATTTCGGGCATGTAAACTTTGGGAGTTTGATGCTTTTGTAGAAGCATCATATGGTTGACAATATGCCGCCGCTTGAGTCTCCAACAAGACATGTATGCGAGGGGTGGATGCACCACAAACCATTTCGTAGGGATGGAGCTATTAGAGCTGAAAATAAATTACAACTCATATATAGTGATGTATGTGGTCCGATGCGAACATCAGCCATGGGGGGGCATCTTTACTTTGTCACATTCATTGATGACTACTCAAGGTTTGCTTGGGTATATCCTTTGAAAGCAAAAGCAGATGTGTTTACATGCTTTCAATACTTTGTGGCAATGGCTGAAAATATGTATGGATGTAAAGTACATACTTTTTTTTTGTAAAACCACTGTCTAATTAATCAATTTTTTTTGTGAAACCACTGTCTAATTAATCATTTTTTTTTGTGAAACCACTGTCTAATTAATCACTCAAGGTTTGGGACAAGCATAGTTGCCCATAAGAATGGACAAGCTACTGTGCAAGATGCAATGCTTTATGTAATATGCATTTTATTCGAGTGACTAGCATTTTTGTGATATATCACATGCTGTAAAGTAAGAGGGTGCCAGTTAAAAATCATTTCACACAATTGGTTTTTAGGTAGAAGCTTGACAAGTCCTTTCTTCCATGAAGTTAGTAACGTCCCTATGTCTCAACAAGGATTTTTTTTTCCCCCGAGAAAAGATCCTTTCATTATATAAAAAAACCCACTGGGCTACAAAACCCCTCTCCTGCTCATAAGAAGGCAGAGTAGAGATCCAATCAAGGCAGCTAGGGAGACTCCCTAGGTGCAGAAAAGTACAAATAGCTGAGAGGCTAAATCATACAATAGGAGGGGGGAAAATCGAAACAGGTGGCCTGTAGTGCCAGCGGGGGGTACCCGCATGTAGAGTATAGAAAGGGCCGCTGCGCCAAGTGGTGTGGAAGGCCTGGCGCCGCAAGATCGCTCGATCCGAGTCGCCCCGGATGCGGTCATATTGTCCTGCCAGATAGCTCGAACAGTCTTTGCTGGTGGCTCCAGTCTCCTCTCAAAGGCCCTGAAACAACGGGCTCTCCAGGGTGTGAATCAACTCTTGCCAGATAGCTCGAACAGTCTCTGCTGGTGGCTCCAGTCTCCTCTCAAAGGCCCTGAAACAACGGGCTCTCCAGGTGAACCATATGGTGAGGCTGCTGAGGAGCTCCCATCGTATATCCCTCTCCTGTGTCTAGCCGGTTGTCGAGAAATCCGGTGAAGGAACAAGGCGAGGCTGGCCCCCAATGAATTTGATGGCCTGGCTGGCCTGCTCTGTCTCGTAGCTCAGAGCTGGCCCTGACGAAGTCGACCAAGCAGCGGCTCCCCACGTATACATGCCCTCTGGAGAGAGGGAGGCCAAAATGCGCAGCATCCTCAGCCAAATCTGCTGCGCCTGTGGAGAGTCCCATAAGCAATGTCTCTGTGTCTCCAATGGGTGGCCGCATCGGACGCAGGTCGGCGGAAGGCCACTGTAGACAAGCCAGGTGCCAACTGCAGAGCCCCTGTGGGCAACCAGCCACTGGAAAGCCGAGATCCTGCGTGCCTGTCTGCTAGCCCAGAGCCTGGTCCAAAAATCCTTCAGGAACTCCTGATAGAGTCCCTGAAGCCGCCAGTGCTCCGATGCAGCCGGAAAGACCGTCCTCCTCGCAGTCAAAATATGCCTCCCCAAACGAACAGTGTACTGGAAAAAGGTGATCTCTGTGGCCTCGGGGGACGCACAAGGATCATGCCACTCGTACTCGCCAGGGTCCCACTGGAGCCGGGCCAAGGGGCGCACAACATATGCCCATATGCGCCAATCAAAGTCCACATCTGCAGGGTCTGGATTAATATGCCACTTCCGAGAGCAGCGGCCACTACTCGTATCCTCTGAAAGATGCACTCTGCAACCAAAGGCGACTCCGCCTCCACTCTCTGAAGTCTGCCCTCATCCTGTATCTCATAGTAGAGGCATCTACCATCCTCAGTGCAAGGTCTGACAGCAATCAGGATCTCCAATTGTGTAAAGGCTCCCATCCACCGTGGGGCCGTTGGCTCGAAAGGCGTGAACCACTCCTCAGTGAGTGCCTCCTGAATGTCATCCCTCATAATCAGCCCCCCTCTGAAGTGACTCAGCCTCTCCACTCGGATCTCCTCCGGGAGACGGCAAAAGGCCTGCCAATCTCCAAAACTGCGCTCGGCCTGCCGCCGCAAATGGTCCCCAGGCTAGACGAGGCGGAGAACCCAGCATATGACCCTGCTCTATGCGTACCGCGGGGCTCCAGATGAGCGGCTGTCTGGCCCGCTTCTCATCACAAGTGGGAGGTCTCTGAGAAAGCCCCGATCTCAGCAACTCCCAAGCTCGCAGGATACTCAAGGCAAATCTGTCCTCCCATCCTCTACTGAGGCCTGTCCTCCTCATCTCTGTGAAGATCCACCGAATCTCTGGTGCTCAAGTGCCCCCTGCTGGGGGAGCTCTAGCCTGCAGTCGCTGAAAAAGAAGCTCCTTCCAAGGCTCATCGCCTGGAAGCAGCCCCCGAACAATAAGCTTCCCCAACAAGGCTCTACTCTGATCAGCTGGATCTATAATGCCCAAGCCCCCCTGGGCCAGCGGAAGAGTAATAACTGCCCAAGCAACCTTAGCCCGGGCCGGCTGACCATCCTGCCCAGACCAAAGAAAGTTCCTGAATAGCCTCTGTACCTGGCTGATGCAAGAGCTCGAGAAAATCCAGCAAGACGTGATATACCACATAGTCGCTAAAAGCACCTGATTTGTCACCACCACCCTCCTAGCCAAGGATAGCCGAGCTGTACTCCAATATAAAAGCTTCTTCGAAATGCTCAGAAGAAGCGGGGCGATCTGTTGCTCAGGTGTCAAATCAAGTCCAATCTGGCATCCCAGATACCGCACTGGTGTGCCAGGAGGAATCCATCTAAAACCCGGGTCTGGGCTCCATGCCTGAGTGGGAGCGTTACTGATCCAAAAAGCCACTGTCTTGCGCCAATTGATCAATGCTCCCGAAGCCACACCAAAAACCTGTAGCGATTGCTCTGCCCTCTGTAGAATGGCCTCCTGGCCATGCAGAAACAATCCCGTGTCGTCAGCAAACTCAGAATCGAGCAGGTCCTCTCCCTGGACTGGAAGCTGGAGTCCTCTCAAACCAGCCTCCTCTGCTGTCAGATACATGCTCGTAGCCTCTGCAAAGAAAAGAAAAAGGAACGGGGCGAGAGGGCATCCCTGACAGACTGATCTGGTCAACTCAAAACTCGGCCCCTGTCCTCCTGCCATCAGCACCACCTGGCTATGAGCTGTGGAATATAGAGCCGCCACTCCTCGAATCCAATCTGGCTCAAAACCCAGGCGAAGCATAGTGCCCTCTAGAAAACCCCAATCGACTCTATCGTATGCCTTCTCAAAATCGAGAAGCATAACGACCAGTCCTCACCGAGAAATCTAGCTCGGGCCGTCACTTCCCAAAAGGTGAAAATGTTGTCAAGGATACTGCGCTCCTTGACGAATCCTGTCTGATAGCATGAATCAAATCCCCAAGGAAAGGCTGGATCCTCAAACTCAAGGCCTTTGCTAGGACCTTGTAGACAGTATTGAGGATCGTAATAGGCCTCCAATGCCGAATATCATCTGACACTCCCTCCCCCTTGGGGGTAAGAAAGATCAAGCCCTCTGAAAAACTCTGTGGCATCACCCCAGTGTCCAAAACATACTGAAAACCCCTGCGGAGGCCTGGCCCCAAAAGGTCCCAAAAGCGCATAATAAAAGCAGGCGTCAATCCGTCCTCCCCAGGGCAACTATGACGCGGAAGGACCCTCAAAGCCTCAACAAGCTCATCCTCTGAAAGGGGCTCACCCAAAACTGTGCGCATACGATCTGTGACCCTCCTCTGTACATGGGCCCACACAGTCTGTCTGCAAGCATCACGTGCCTCCGTGGCTGGCTCGGCTGAAAGCAGGTCTCTATAGAACTCAGTGGCAATCACTCTAATCTCCCCGGGCTCAGTGGCTAACGATGCGTCCTGCCTCCTGAGCTGGCGTACTCCTGCTCGAGCATGGCGGGGTCCGGTGATCTCAAAAAACTCCCCAGTCACTCTATCACCAAGCTGCGTCCATTGAGAGGCCTGGCGATAGTAGAACTCATGTCTCTGCTCCTCTGCCTCTTTAACCTCCTGGCGTGCCTGGCTCAGCTGGGATGCCACCTACTCACATGTAGGCTGCTGCTCTTGAAGACGCTGGAGCGAAGCAAGGCTACGTCTCAAGCGACGCTCCTGCTCTCGTGTCTCTCCCAACCGTGTCAAGGCTGTAGCGTGCAAAAAAGAGCTGAGCTCGATGAGTCCCTGGGCACACTGGCCTGCTGCATCCAGGTCAGAGCTCTGGCTATCATGCCATATCCTCTCAATGTCCTCAAAAAGGCTGGGGTCTGTAAGTATCCTCTCTGGGATCCTCAACTGCAAGCTGGTCTCCCGTGTCCTCTCCTCTAGTGTCAAAATAACTGGTGCATGGTCTGAAAAAGAGGTGCGAGCGAGAATGCCAACGGAGCCACCACGCTCCCCGAACCTGTCACCCACATAGAAGCGATTAATCCGTGATAGATTAGTCCCTCCCTGCAGGCGATCCGATCGAGAAAAACTAAGACTGTCCTGAGAACGGGAGAAAGCCTCATGCTGCCATGCATCAGTGATCCGCAGTGTCATACAAAATCGCTCCCAAGCTGCAAGCTCCGTGTCGTGCACTGTAACATGACTGCCTCCCACCCTATCGGCCGGGTCCTCAAGCATGTTGAAGTCTCCCCCGACACACCAATGTGAGGCCTCGGGCAATGCATCTGTAACAAGGGTCCAGAACTCTGCTCTGGCACTAGCATGATTGGGCGCATAGACATTGAGCACACCAAAGTGCTCATCGTGCATCCTGAGAATAACATATTGCGCTCTACCAGGCACAATGACCCGGCGATCCACAATGGCGTGCCGCCATACATCCGCAATGACCATACATACTCCTCCCTGCCCACCCAAGGGGCCAAAACTTGCAGACCAAAATGTGTCCCATCTACCAGGCATCACCGAACCATATCTCCAAATCCTGCTCTCACTCAAATGGTGCTCCTGGATCATCAGAATATCAATACTGCCCCCAACTAGGCATCTCTGAAGCTCTTGCCTCAAATAACCACGATAACGTACATAGTGTGCGCCGCCAAGGCCCTGTACATTCCATGAGATGATCCTCATGGATGACCTGCTGAGGTGGAGGCTGTCTCAGCCATACGGCGGGCCTTCGCAAGCGGCTTGGATGGAGAGCAATCCTCATCCGAGTGGCTACAAATCTGCCCACCCGGTGTGCTGCAAGAGTCTCGGACCAGGTGCCAGTGTGGCTGTGTCCCATAGCGACTGCCTCCCGCTCGAAGAGAGAAACCTCATGTATGCATACATAGCCAGGGTCTCGCGCTAGGTTTGCCACTATGCGAACCACCAAGTGTCGATTCCCGGAGGCATCCGCACTCTTGGTATCAAAGAAATGTGCCAACTCCCAGAGTCGGCCTATCACGTCTCTCATCTCCAAATCGCTCACATGGTGAGAGAACTCAACTGCCTCTGTCCTCAAAATACTAAGAGCGAGATCCAGAGTCCACTCCCGGTCGCTAGTGCCGCAAAGAGGGAAGGAGAAGGCCACCGTTGAATCAAGTGCCTCCTCCCCTCGGGCCGGAGGTATCACCACATGAACTCTGATGGGTGCTGGCTCATGGGGGCCCTCCGCTCCAAAAAGGCGTGTAAAGGAGTAGTCGAAAGCCTGCGAGCGCTGTCTAGTGTCGAGACTACTCAGCCGACTGCGGATAGAGGATATCCGCGAAGCACGAATCGGCATGGTAGGTCTCCTGTGCGGTGCACGAGCAAGGTCGGTGCTCAGTGCCCGCCGGACTGCAGGTGAGCGCCAGGGTACTGCCAATGCCTCCCGGGGGACTGAGGCGAGCGGAGGGGGGTGGGGAAGGAGACACTGAAAATGCGGGAGCGGGAACGGGAGGAGGCGAGGGTGGAAGCGAGGCGGGAGGGGGGGCGGGGGAGGGGGGGTGGAGGAGAGGGGGGGGTGCTGGCATCTCCTGATCCTCAATCTGCGCTGGGGTCTCCTCCTGGAGGGGAGCAAAGCTGTTCCTCACTGGAACCCAATGATGCTGAGGCTGTGTCTGCTGCTGCGTTGGTCTCTAGGCATGCTGCTGTGGCTGTCTCCCTCTACGGCGCCCCTGTCCAGGCTGCCAATCAGAGGTCACTGTGGGCTGAGCAGGTGTCCCGGAGGTTGCCTGCCGAGCCGCATATGTGGGCGGGCCATCGGAGGTCTACTGCTGCGCTGAAGGTCGGGGTCTCCTGCGAGGGCAGGCCTTCGCCAGGTGGCCGACCTGCCTGCATATAAAACACTGGTTCGGGAGTCCCGAAAACTCCACTCTCTGATCGATCCATCCCCCCCCTATCCTAGGTAACTGAATGACCTTCAGATGTCAGGAACTAAAACTCTGACCGAAGGAGGGCCACCGAAGCTGCTGTGGGGCCAGTCTCAAGCACCGAGCCCACCAATGATCCTATCCTAGAAAGGAGCGGAAGGTACTCGCGGCGAAGTCCAGGAAAGCAAACTGTGACATGGAATAGGCGCTCTCCCTGCTCGGCCGCTGCTGGGTCGAAACCATGCTGCCAATGTCTGAAGAAGGCCCGAGTGCCCCTGATGTCAAGGGGACTCATGGCTAGGACCTGGGCCACGCTCTGGGTTGTCTCGAACTCAATCTGGTAATGTCTGCGGCCCAGTAACTGAACGTCCAGGATCTTGCCCACATCTACAAGAAGGCGGGCCTGGAGAAGATCCCGGATCTCCCCTCTGCTGGGGCGAGTGCCAGCTATACGGCAAATGGTGGAATGTGCCTCGAGGCGTTCCACCTCTGCGGCGAGGCTCGCTTCCTCTTCTGGCAACAGAGAAAGCCTGATGGGGGTATCCTCAGGGGCGGGCGAGGGGGCTGCGGAAGAGTCTCTCTGAGTTGGGGCGGAGGAACCTCCATCAGAGTCTGAAGCTGAGTCGAGGGCGAAGCGAAGACGGAGGGTCCTGCAAGAACCAAGCTGCATGAAAAAGCGGAGCGGGGAGGGGAAGAGGGGGAAGGGCGGAAGACAGAGGGGGAGGGGCGGAAGACAGAGGCGGGAAACAGGCAGTGGGGAGCGAAAGGGGGCGGGAAAAAAAAGCGCAAAAGGGGGGTGGGGGCAGGCAGGGGGCGGGACGCGGAGGAAGGGGGAAGCGAGGGGCGTGAAGGAGACGGGGGCAGGCGGGCAGGGGCGATGGGTGCGAAAGGGGGGGCGGGGGGCGCGAAGAGCACAAGGGCGCGGAGGGGGGGGTGCGAGCAGGTGGGGAGAGGTGAAGGCTCGAAGGCGAGGGGGGGTGCAAGCAGGCGGGGGAGGGCGAAGGCAGCTCGAGCAGGGGCGGGGGGGGCGGGGGGGGTGAAAGCTTCAGCGAACGCTGTGACACTTTCCCAACAAGGATTTATTATGGAGAGGATAGTGCCTTTAATACGATCCCAGAATGCATGAAAAAATTCTACAGTAAGACCATCCCACCTTGGAGATTTCCATTTTCCCAATGCTTTCAATGCATCATCAAGCTCATCTTCAAAGTGAATGGTGTTTCAAAGTAGTCAGCCTCTTGATGTGCTTGTCACATTGTCCAACAAAATTTGATGGGCCGCACAAACTTGTGTAGTAGCAGCAAGAGGAGACGCAAACATGTCAGCAAAATGTTGTAAACATACCTCCTCAAGTTGCAACTTGTTTGTGGTCCATTCACCATTGCGTTGCTTTACACGTACTATGGATTGCCTTTGACGAGAGGCATGTAATCCTTTGAAGAAGCTTTTGAGGAACAACCTTTATCAAGCAATGGTTTTTGTCAAGATTTTACTTGCCATTTTTGAAGCTTTCTTTGGTCATTGATTCTCAAGGTTTGTTGCGCATTCCACAAAATGTCTTGCTCCTATGGTGGCTGATTTCTGTGTATTGTTGAATAAGGTGTTTAGTAGTGGACACTCTTTGTATTTCTTCCTTCAAATACTATGTGCCATAATCCTGTATAACAGCTTGCATTTTGATTACAAATCTATGCTAGGCCACATCCAAGTTCTCATGCATCTGCATAGAAAACGGACACACAACATCTCTCACCATTTCCGCAAATGATCTATGCATGAGATAGGTATTGTTGACAATCAATAATCTCGGATTCCTCAAGGAATATTGACATGTGTTCATTCCAAAATACAATGCCAACCATAGTGGTGCATGATCTTAAAGCTGCATTGAGTGATCCAGCCACATTTTACAAGTGAATACATCATATTGTGTTGCATTCAAAAGATACCAGCGATCTAACAATCAACAAAAGCATTATGATGGAAGGTATAGCCCTTGACATGCACCATAACTTGTGTCCAAAGTAAATGCATCGAGGTTTGGTGTCATATCTGCTTTTTAGATGCCATCATGTCACATGTGAAAGTGATGTGAAGTATTGTCATCATATGATGGCGAGTTATTAAAATCACCACAAAAAAATGCATTACAGCATCAAGGATATCTTTGAAATGAATGCCACATTTTTGTCCTTTGTTGAATTGTACGAGGCAGACACATTGGCAAATTCATAAATTTCTCCTTGAATCATACATTGAATTACCATCCATTAGCCTTGGGAATCATTGTAAGCAATTTGAGGATGAAGCTCATGCTTAATAAGCATGGCTGCTCCAGAGTGCTGACTCTCTCCACCATAGAAAATATGATAACCAACAAAGTGACCTTGCCTACTAGCAAAAAAGTGTTGATTATGCTCTTGTAAACATATAGTATGCAGTTACCTTTTATGTACATAACTCCAAAAGCCCTCTTTTTATTTATGTCACAGAGGCCTTGCACATTGTATGAAAGACATTTTAACGGTATATACATATGGAACATGCAGATGTATTTACAGCGAATCATATTTGCATCTCAGTCTCATGCATCACAGATATTGAATTCTGTGGGGCATGAGACAACTCATATCCAGTGTCATCATCCATAAAAAGCATTCCACCCTTTACTACTTCAGCCCATTTTTTCCCAATTCCTATGGCAGCTTCCAGAGTTACTGATTGACCCGCTAGTGGCTGATCTGCGAACCAGTTACGAGATTGAATTGGGCGTTGCCTTAATGAGATCACTTTGCATGGTATTTGCCATCCATTCTGACCAATTTTCTCTTTTTCCTTCTCTTTTCCTTTAACTGTCCCTGTAGGCATCACATTTTGCTGCAACACATTAGTTGCAACCTTTTGTTTTCCTTATCCAAATGGGTTGGAAGAGAAGTTATCATAGGGCCCTGAGGTTGAGGCACCTGTACCGATGACAATTGAAACACACGCCTGCAAAGGCTCCCCATTTCAATTTAAAATATCTCACCCATTTTAACATCATCAACCTCAATAGCAATGGATGGAGGGGTTGGTTTATCAATATTTCATAAGATATAGAACCGATTGCGACTACTAGTAGGTCTCCGATTGCGACTACCAGTAGGTCTCCGATTGCGACTACCAGTAGGTCTCCGATTGTGACTACCAGTAGGTCTCGGAGGGCATATAACCTTCCCCAAGGTTGTTGCAATTCTTGGCAAATCAGCTCGCATATTGTCACAGTCATCCGGGTCAAAGGTTGGATTCTGGAATCCTGTTATCAAGTTTACCAGGAGGGGATGTCATGTGCGTGCACATGGATATGCGTAATCCAAGGCTAATCCCTGATTTGTAGTAGATAAACATTACGTTTAGGGCACTAGCCAGGCTCAAGAAAGGCTTAGGTTGGCCACAATTGACGTCAGACAAGCATCGCAAAGGTTTACCTCAAATAGGCAGGGTTTATGTGATATATTTGTCTAGTGGAGCTGGCCGACACTAGTCAGCCAGTTGGCCTGGCTGCCAAGAGCCTATAAGATGGGTGCCGATGTCAAGGATCTTGGAATAGTAACTCTCTATGTCGTCGGATCTCCAAGAGGAAGACTCCGAGAGAACGCTGATATGGATACTCCATAACCCGAGATAATGGCCCAAACGCCTCTCTAAATAGGCAATGGAATCTCCCCCTAATCTCATAATACACTGGGCACTGACAAATATAATGCTTCTCAGACTCTACTCCTCCATGGCACAGTCTACAGAGTCTACTCTCTCTAGGGATCCCTGTTGCTCTGCCAACCTCAATCTCGAGCCTATGGGATGAGACCTTGAGCTAACCAAGTGCTATCCTCGTAGCATGTGACATGGAAACATCGAGGTACCTTGGCCTCTCTATGAATCCATCCTCTGTAAGCCTCAGAGATGGTCACTATAGTACTGCATGTTGGGTGGTAGGGGCTGCCGTGGGGTAATCCATGTATCTCGAATGTGTAACCATAGCAAGTCATATCGAATTACCCGGTTCCTGTCCACACGTGTGAGCATGTTGTAGGGGGAGTCTGGGTCATACTGAAATGGGGGTAGTCGGCTCCTCTGTAGTCCATGCGTGGTAAACCATGTGAGGATAGAAGCATACTAGGATGGATACACCATGTCTTCGCTATCGCCCGAGAAGATTGTAGTGCTAGGTATGGTAATCGTGATGAATCCATGGCTAGTATCCTCTGTATGTATGTGACAGTCTGGAATAACGTATAAGGTATAGGTCAGACAAGTATAAGAAATTGGCACATGATACTTGGTCACGTACTACCACACGTGCTATGAGTGACGTGGAGTTACGGCATGGCGCTTAAGTCACTTGAATTTTAGCAGTTCGTTGCGCCTTAAAAGACAAGATGGTGTCGGAATTGCCGAAGCTTGAGGGCCCTCTCAAACATGTATTTGGAGATGCATTTTAGGGAAGATGCAACAGTCGTGGATTTTGGTGAGTAGAGATGTTGTCTTTGTTGAAAACTCAATTCAGTCCTTGCTTTTATGCGAAAAATAGCAAAATGTATACTCACAGGACGTCTTTGATACACTCCTACATTTGTACAACAATGGGCAACCATGTGTGGAGAGTTTGCCAAAATGGATGGTACCAGATGGTGGTAGAGGAAGTCCATGGCTTAGAGTACGTTATGTCAAAGTGATGTTTCCATCACTCCGGTGATGAACTATACACCTGTCATCAATAAATTTAACCACTAGGCTTGTCCTAGCAATGACAGAGACTGACAAGTTCTTTTTGATTGGAACAAACAAGACTTTAAAGAGAGTTATTTTTCTAGCATTTGCAGCAGTGAGTACAACCTTAGCAACTCCTTTCATTGGATATGAGGAGTTGTTTGCACATGTGAGTCGTGACTGTGCCTTCTTCAGGAGAAAATTCAAGGGAGGAAAATAAATCACGCTGAGAAGTATTGTGCTTATTAGCACCACTATTAAGATACTAGATGTAACTTTTTGGCTCTCCTAGCTCTTTTTCACATGTTGGAACCCTTGCCGGACACCAAACAGGTGGAAGAAGGCACGGGGACAGAGATTTGCTCACGAAAAAGCACCAATCTTGGTCAAAAAGCAAAGAAAAGAAAAAACTCAGAAATGGGTTGACCGCAAGGTGCATCACTAGCAAGAGGAGACTGAGCCGGACCAAAAAGCAAAAAGCCGCTTTTTCAAAAAGCAGCTATAGGGCCAAAAAGAAAGGCTCTAAAGCAAGAAAAAGCAAAGCACAAGAACTTTGAAAAAGCGGGTCAAATTTGAGTAATATTTTATTTATAAAGTGAAAAAGGGAAAAGCAAAGAGAAAAAGGCAAAAGCAAAAGCATGGATAAGCTTTCTAGTGAAAAGCAAGGCTTCCCTTTAGTATAAAACTAGCATGAGTCCCTCTTGAGTATCAAGTTGAAGAGTAATCTCTACATCATCAAAGCTTGGAGTTCACCTTTACCATCATCAACAAGATCGACAAGGTGTGGAGCTTACCATCGGACAAAGCACAGAGTTCTTGAACATCATCGTCAAAAGGAGATACTCATTATCTTCATCTACGTTGAGGGTGAGATTTCATCGCCACCTTATTGGCCACCATCTGTCGGCGCTGCTCCTACCCCACTTGTGCACCACCTCCTTAGCATCACATGCTAGCTGGCCGCCTCCTATACTGTTGTGCGCTGCTGTCTTGCTCTACGCCTGCAGCTAGTGTTGTTTGCAGCCATTGCCTAATGTCGCCAGCCACCTGTTAAGAGGCTGCGCCACCTAGATCACCACCCAGTCGCCACAGCTGCTGCATCTGCCACCCGCCAGCTGTTGTTCGTTGCCTGAAACCAGCACCACCACTACTTGGTTGCGCGAGCGTCCTGCCACCTATTCGCTAGTGCTACTGTCGTTTTGTTGAACGCCTACACCTGAGCCGCTTGCCTGTCATGTGCGCCACAATCAACTTGCTGTGTGCCTTCCACTTGGCTTCCGCCTGTTGAACAAGCGCTAACTGCTGACACTTGTTGGCTACTGCCACCTGAGCCACACCTATCGAAGACAGCCGTACAAGCCTTTCTGTGCCGTACCCTACTACCGCTAACCGGCGGACTGTACTGTGTGGCCACGTGTATTTGATCAGGTTCATACTCCTTTGTTTGGTCTTGGTGGGCTGCTTCTTCTCCGGATTGGGCACTAAACTTACTATTGAACATCAAACACTTCGTCATTCACACACATCTCCTATGTACCTCATATACAAACTTGAAGTTTCTTTGGACTTGGATTCATTGGACTTGAATTCTTTCGATTTGGATCTGGTACTAGCCTGGTGAGAGATTCTTGTGGGTCATCCTTGTGGTGTGCCCGGCATCAGAGATCTTGTGCCTTGACATCAACTCCGATTTGGGTTTCTACATCGGCATATTTGTTTGCTTTTGTATTCATTGGTTGTATTGATCCTGGCTTGCGAGATCGTGGATTGTTCCTGAATAAAGTCCTGAGAGGGGGTGGGGCTTGTTTCTCGTTCAGTGTGTGTACTGTGCAATGTTTCCTAAACCCTTCTCTCTCTGCCTCTCTCTACCATCTCTCTCTATATTTTTATCCCTTGGATACGTGGTTGAATCTGTCCGGCACGCCCCGCAGGGCTTACAGAGATATCAGAGCAGGCTTTCTCTTGAGGAAATATTTGTTGGTGTGACAGAGTCATGTCAAGAGTAGAGGGCAACCAAGGGCCTAATGAAGGGAACAACTATGAGGCCGATCTAGGACTTCAGGATGGGACCAAGGCCGTCGATCCATTACTCATGAGACCACGACCATGACATCAGAAGAGTATGATGACTTTCAGCAAGTCAGACGACTTCTTAGAGATGAAGAGTTCCCTGCTTAGAAAACCAAGAGGGAACATGAGCAAAGGAGGGCTCAAACGCTCAAGGATGGAGCCATCGAAGCCGAAGCCTATCTTTGAACCAAAGGAGTCACCATTGCAGAAGGATCTAGAGCCACCAGGTCTGTTTCTCGTGGAGGAGACAGGGAGGCTACTCCTAGGCCTGCTCTCTCCAATGTAGTGTCTTCATGACAAGTAAAGGAAAGGAAGGCAAAGAAGCCTTCAATAACCGGCAAGATGGACTTCAAGCCGGGGAGAAGAGTGTCAAGTTTGATGCTTTTCATGGAAAGCGAGACACAAAAAGCATCATCTTTTGTTAAGCAGTTTGAAGCCGCTTTTGGTGGGGAGGATTTTTCGGAAAAGTCCAAGCTTCGCATGGTTCACATGCACTTAAAGGATGCCGCCTTGAATTGGTGGCTACAAGTGGTGCAAGAAGGGACCGAGCCAAAAACATGGACTGATTTCAAGACTATGTTCAACAAGAAGTTTCTACCCGCAAATTTTGAAGCAGATGTGTAGAAATAGTGGGATGAGGTAAAGCAGAAAGTTCGTGAGAATGTGGCATCTTACCTTAACAACTTTTCAGCAGTTTCTTTGAAGTTTACTTCTCCTATCCCACCAATTATGGAAATGAGTAAGTTTGTGAATGTGCTACAACCAAACCTTATGCAAGGAGTTTATATGGCTAGTCCGAAAACTTTGGAGGAAGCCCAAGACAAAGCTTTGCAAGCTGAGGCCTTGTACATGCCTCGGATAAATGGCAAGACAAAGAACAACAATTGGGATCCACCTCAAAGGAAGAAGTTTAAAGACCGATCCCCATCAAGAGCCGAGTCTTGAGAGAAGAAGGATGGGAATGGAACCTCCACTCTTCCGAAGAAGATTGTCTCTCAAGCAATGTGAGGAATACGCCAAAGAAGGGAAGTGTTTCCAATATGGAAATAAGGGACATACGGCTGCAAATTGTCCTGACAAGCCAGTGCAAGAAGCTAGAGAGATCGGAAGAGCAACATATTGACATCATGCCAGGAAGTTCATCAAGGGGATTGCAATGGATGCTATTCCATTGCAAGTTTTGAAAAAGAAAGCCATGAGAATGTTTGTGGAACAAAGCTGAAAAAAAAAATTTTGAAGCATTAAGATATTATGCTAGCAAAGGATCTGTGTTGATTAAATCAAATGTATTTGAAGTATTGACATAGACGTCTTGCAAACAAGATAGATTCAAGAGGGAGGGATTGTACCTCTAGCCCTCTTCATTGTGTGTGTGTGTGTGTGTGTGTGTGTGTATATATATATATAGTATAAACAGAAACATCTCTAGCTTATGTTTCAATGACGAGTGAAGTGATCGAGCTACCTACACCAGTCTAGTCTAACCTTTTGGCAGCTTTTTTCGATGAACAGAGATATGAATGGGAGACATCTCCAAGGGAAACCTCATGACCTGGTGGTCAATGCGGCGATAATGATCGAAAGGAGGGGTCTTGTTTAACCCTCTCCTTCGGGGTCCGGGCCAGTAGTCGCCGAATCCGGGTCCGCAGACGAATCTGTAGATTAATCATCCACCATATATATATATATATATATATATATATATATTGCTTATATAATGGTTACTTGGACATGCTCTAGTTTGGGTGGCAACGATGCTAGATAGCCCAAGGAGCAAGATTTATATTTGGGTGGCAACGATGCCAAAAAACCAAACGAACAAAATTTTAATTTGGGTGGCAACGATGCGAGATGACCCATTGGACAGGCCTTTGTGCTAGATATCTTGGACTTCATAGGTGGCGGTCATTGCGACCAGATAGTAGAGATGACTATTGATGAACAGTCAGGCATTCATTGTGACCAGATAGCCTAAATGACTATATTGAATTTCACTGTCGGGCGATCATTGTGATCAGATAGCCCAGATGAGTATTGGATTTCATAGTCGGGCGACTAGATGGCCTAGATGATTATTCATGAACTCTCGGGCGGTCAAGTGACGAGATGGCCTTGAGGATTGTCTGAGCGGTTTTCGTTGGGAGCCAAATAGCTTAGCACCGGCTTTCAATGAAACAGACATGACAATCCATGAACAAGAGGATCATTACTTGTGCACTACATATTGATGTATGTTTGAATTTCTTTGACTTTGTGTGCTGTTTTTGATGTGGACAATGCTTGGATTTATGGCATGTGATAGTCCACTGGGCGCCAAACTACCTGGCTAGTACCTGGCATACCCAATAGACGTGAATGATGCATACCTGTTTGTTGACTAGTTTCTGTCGAGTTTTTGTAGGAGGTAAGTATGCATCTATTTTAACTAACACGTGTGACAGACCTTGAAGAAGTATCATCAAGAACAAACCCATTGGTCAAAGCTAAGGCATACAGATGTTGCCAGATGAGCAGATGTATTGTGTTAAGAATATGAATGATATGTTCTGAAGGAATTGTTATTTGATAATGAGTTCTATATAAGGGATCTTTATCCCATGATTTTGTGGAGAGCTGACCAATCTAAAGAACTCTAGAATCAGTTGGATCTAAAGTCGGATTTTAAAAGGACTTAACAAGAATTTTCGTATTGATAGGATCATGGATCGAGGTCGTTGTGGTAGGAATGATAACCCCCAACTCGATGAGGAAGAGCTCGACTTGGATGTTCGTAAAACTCCACTGATATGGGGAAAGACCAGATGCACAAGCTCACCAGATAGGGCTAGTACTTGGAATATATGCATAAACTTGGAACATATGCATATAGTTGGAACATATGGATATGCTTGGAACATTTCTATTCCGGAGTTGAGAACAACTGCAATGTAAGAGGGAGGGAATGTAACTATTTGGCCCTTCTAGCTCTATTTCACATGATGGAACCCTTGCCGGACACCAGACAGGTGGAAGAAGGCATGGGGACCATAGTTACCGCGGAATGGCGTTTCGCCTTCCTGGAACGTCGGAACGCCGGTTTGGAAGATGCCGCGTGCCCGGAACGCGCAATCGGAGCGCGGAACGCCCAGGAAACTCGAAACGTGGCGGAACGTTTCTCGGAACGCCGGAACGTAGGGCGGAACGCGCGTTCCGGGCGTTCCAGCTTGACTGTCTCTGCGCGGCGGCGGCGGCGGCGACGTGTTTTGTTGCTGTTGCAGCTGTTTTTTTGCCATTTGCTGAAGCCCGAGTGCTCTCCCCTTTGCTGAGTTGCAACTTGCTCTCCCCTACCACTCCACCCTTCCTCTTGGTTGCTCCCTTGGCTGCCCCACGCTCTCGGTTCCACCTACTACTCCACCGTTCCTCTTGGCTGCCCCACGCTCTTTGAGGCTTGGTTGCCCCACACTCTCCCTACCTCCTCTTGGCCCCTCCTCATGTGATGTACTTTCTTTTCAGTTTCAATTTGAAGTCTGGACTCTTTAAATATTTAATGTTTAAAACTTTAATCTTGGATATTTTGTATGTTTGAAATCCTTAAAATTAAACTTTAGACTCTAAAGCTCAAAGCTTTAAGCATCATATTAGAAAGCTCTTAGTTCATTCCAATTTCTAATTTCTTTCATGAATTAAGCCTAAACTAGCATACTCTAAGCCTTAAGGTTCTCTAGTCTTTAGAGCATAATATAGTTTTGTCATTTTATGTCATATGCTGACATGTCATATGACATGGCGTTCCCCGACGTTCCCGTTCCCGCGCCTGTTCTAGCATCCGACGTTCCCGGAACGTTCCCGTTCCGCGGTAACTATGATGGGGACAGAGACCATAAGGTTTGCTCAAGAAAAAGCACCATTCTTGGTCAAAAAGTAGAGAAAAGCAAAAAGTAAAAAATGAGTTGACTGCGAGCCAAGTGCACCACTGGCAAGAGGAGACTGACCCGGATCAAAAAGCAAAAAGTCGCTTTTTCAAAAAGCAGCGCTAGGGCCGAAAAGCAAGGCCCTTAAGCCAGAAAAAGCAAAGCACAAGAACTTTGGAAAAGCTGGTCAAATTTGAGTAATATTTTATTCTATAAAGTGAAAAAGAGAAAAGCAAAGAGAAAAAGGCAAAAGCAAAAGCAAAAGCAAAAGCATGGATAAGCTTTCTAGCAAAAAGCAGCGCTTCCGCGTAGTATAAAACTAGCATGAGTCCCTCTTGAGTATCAAGTTGAAGAGTAATCTCTACATCATCAAAGCTTGGAGATTTACCTTTACCACATCAACAAGATTGACAAGGTGTGGAGCTTACCATCGGAGAAAGCGCAAAGTTCTTGAACATCATTGTCAAAAGGAGATACTCATCATCTTCATCTACATTGAGGGTGAGATAACATCGCCACTTTACTGGCCACCATTTGCTAGCGCTGCTCCTACCTTGGCTATCACCACTTGTGTGCTACCTCCTCAGCATCACCTGCCAGCTGGCCCCCTCCTATACTGATGTGCGCTACTATCTTGTTATATGCCTGCAGCAGCGAGTGCTGCTTGCAGCCATAGCCTACTGTCACACGAGCCACCTGTTAACAGGCTGTGCCACCTTGATCACCACCCAATCGCCACAGCTGCTACCTGGTTGACACCTGAGCGCCGCCTGTGACTATTCTTGGCTGCTGCTGCTGCCGCCACCTGTCAGCTGTTGTTTGTCGCGTGCAACCAGCACCACCACTACGACCTGGCTACGCAGCCGTCCAGCTGCCTATACGCCAGCGCTGTTGCCGTTTTGTTGAACGCCTACACTTCAGCCGCATGCCTGTCATGTGCGCCATAGTCAACCTGCTGTGTGCCTTCCGCCTGGTTGCCGCATGTTGAACAAGTGCTAATTGTCGACACTTGCTAGCTACTGCCACCAGCCGGCCACCGCCTGATCCACACACATTAAAGACAATCGTACAAGCCTTTCTGTGCCGTAGCTACTGTCGCTGACCGGAGCATACTGTGTGGCCATGTGTATTTGATCCGGTTTGTAGTCCTTTGTTTGGTCTTAGTGGACTGCTTCTTCCCCGAATTGGGCAGTGAACTTACTACTGAACATCAAACACTTTGTCATCCACGCACATCTCGTGTGTACCTCATGTACCTGGAGTTTCTTTGGACTTGGACTCATTGGACTTGAATTCATTGGATTTGGATCTGGTACTAGCTTGGTGAGAGATTCTTGTGGGTCATTCCCGTGGTGTGCTTGGCACCAGAGATCTCGTGCCTCGATATCAACTCCGACTTGGGTTTCTACATCGGTATATTTGTTTGCTTTTTCATTTGTTGGTTGTATTGATCTTGGCTTACGAGCCTATGGATTGTTCCTAAAAGGGGGCGGGGCTTGTTCCCTGCTTAGTGTGTGTGTATTGTGCAAAGTTCCCTAAATCCTTTTGCCTCTCTCTCTCTCTCTTACCTTCAGTCCTTTCTTTTCTTTTCCAGATACTGTATCAGATGTCACATGGTTGTAACTTTGGTCTCATAGGTCACTTTGGCCTTTTGAAGACGTTAATATAACATTTCATTTCATTTCATTTCATTTCTCTCTCTCTCTCTCTCTCTCTCTCTCTCTCTCTCTCTCTGTTTTTTTCTCGTGAAAATGGTGTTTTATATTATATGTACATCAGCCACATGGCTCACACAGAACCTATGGCCCCAAAAAAACCCCCCACAAAAGATCCTCTAAAGGATCATGATCATGCAAACTTGTACACTAATAAGAAAGCCTCCTATCCAAATAAGCATCCCAGATAAAAGCATCAAAGATGAGCCAGCCGAGCCGCTGTAGACCATAACGAAATAACATCTGCATCCAGTAGCTGAGCTGAGAGAAGAGAAGAAAATTGCCAAAGCAGCAAACCGCGGATACGTAGAATGTGCCCATGTATTCCAGACAAGGAATCAAAGATGAACCCATTCCGTGTAGTCCAAATATGCCAAAGTCCTGTCCATCTAAGGAAATGGAATATCACAAGGTGACTGTCCGAAGTAATGACTTGAGGACAAATCCCAAATATCCATTGATGAGCCGAAACAATAGACCTCTCTACTATAGCCTCCCAAACGCGAGAGACAAAAGACCAAATCTGACGGGCCACTGGACAACTCATGAACAGATGCATAACTGTTTCAGTGCATGTCGTGCAGAAGAAGCAAGAGGCCAATGTAATGTTACGACGACTGAGCTGATCCCGTGTAGGTAACCCTCCCACCAACATCCTCCAAATGAAAACCTTACCTTGGTAAGGGAGTTTAGACTGCCAACCACGCATAAGAGTTTTCTGCCACCATGATTTAGATTTGTGCAATCCCCACACCTTATTGGCCTTGGCTGAAACTCAATCTTTCTCTGATACGAGTTTATGATAGACCTGGTTAGCTGAAAGTGATATCAAGTCACTAGATTTACATAGTGCCCAATCAAGCCAAGGCTGATCTGCAGATGGCCGAGGCAATGGAGTAAAAGGCTCAACTGCATGCATGATGTCAACCCATAGTGGCTGAAATGTCTGAGAAACCCTAAAGTGCTGCCGAATACGACGAAACGAATATGGCCTGTCAGGACCAGGTATCACAGCATCTCGGATTCTAACCAAGCCTAACCTGACCATGCGGTTGAGTCGTATGCGTGAAGCATCTCTGTCTGGCCAAACAATGACACGCGACTCCACAAATGTTTCGAACTGCAAAGAGTTCAAAAGTAGTCTTTCATGACCAGGATCCCACCGAGCCAATAGTAGAACTTCATGCCAAGAAAGGAGAATATGCGATAAAATGTGAGATGAGCGAATACGGACAGGATGAGCCGCATTCACAATGTCCCACCATGAAGTCTGCACACGTGTCCGTCCATGTGACAATCCCTCCAACTCAATCAAGTCACGAGCCATGAATACCCAAGGCTGCTCCTGCAAACACATATCCTGAAAAAGCGCAAGCGGACATCCAGTAAAGCATCCCCACCCATTCTTTTGGGTGTCGTAATGTGATTCCAAGCTATCCATGTTTGACCCATAATATTTCCTTGCCTCTTCCACAGCATAAGCCGAATGGGAGCAACCAAACGGAGAAGAGATTTGTGCGTCCAAGGTAGCAAAGGCAAAAAATAGGAAATCATGCTAAGCATAATAACTTGAGCTACCTAACCCTCACGTGCATAGGCCACCCTTGAGCTTTTCAATACACAAATTTATCCGAGAGCCGAGCAGAAATCCAAGTAAGAAGCGCTTGGGGGTCCACATCCACACCCACCGGATACCCAAGATGACGAACAATGTCTCCTGTATGCACCACACGGCCTTGCCACCCTAATGCCTCAAGATCAAATTCCGTGCATACAATGAGGGCTGATTTTGTTGAATTTATTTTCAGCCCAGAAGCCAATGCAAAATTATTCCAAGCTTTCATTGCTCGATCTATATTGGCTTTTTCGGCCCTGAGAAACATAAAAGTGTCATCCGCAAGGGCTTGAGCAACCGATTGCTTGCCATGAGGGAGATGCAAACCAACCACTTCACCATGCGATGCCATAGCATCTAGGCGAGATAACATAGGATGAGTGGCAATGGCAAAGAAAAGAGGGCTAAGAGGACAGCCTTGCCGGAGAGAACGGGTGAGAGAAATACCATCCGAAAGTCCTCCATTGAGCATAATCCGCGTGATAGAGCCAGAGCCAAGTAAATGCACCAAATTTACCATTTTGGGACCAAAGCCCATGGCTGTCATTAACTGAGAAAGGAAAGACCAGCTGACATGATCAAAAGCTTTTTCAAGATCCAGCTGCACCATCACAATCTCTTGCTTCTTTGCCTTGGCATAATCCACTCCAATTTGAACATTAAGCATATTATGCAAAATATTTCTCCCATGCACAAATCCATATTGATATGGATGAATAAGAGTAGGAAGCACCTTCTGTAAGCGATTGGCAAAAATCTTTGTAAAGATTTTATACATAATACCCATAAGTGAGATCGGGCGCCATTGAGCCAAAGAAGTAGGCGAAGGGACTTTGGACAATCGGTAGGCATATATCCCCCATCCCAAACCCTTTGACAAATAAGCGTCAAAGGCTCTGCAAGCTGATCAGCATATTTTCGAAAAAACTCATTTGTCAAACCATCCGAACCAGGGCTCTTTCCCATGGGAAGTTTGGAGAGAACAGCTTCCACTTTCCCTTGAGTAACAGGAGCATCATGCTGAACCGCCACATCAGGGTCAACTTGATATCGTACTTCAACAAACAATGACTCCCTTGCAGCCAGGACAACCGGCGAGACATCCTCTCGAGGGGCAAGCAAATCTTCATAAAACCTGATGCAATGCTGAATAACCTCAGAAGGTTGAGTAACAAGGTTGCCTTGGGCATCCATCAGCCTAACAATATTCTCACGCATATGTTTTTGATGCAACTTATCATAGAAGCGATGAGATTGACAATTAGCATCCCGCAAAGCATCAAGACGTGCAACTAGTTTAAAGCGAACATATTGTGCTTCCTACACCCTAGATAGCTCCTTTTTCAGCCATTCTATGGCATCCACAACTTCAGCATCCATAGAGTCAGTAAACATGAACGCCTGCAAGTCCTTTAAAAGCGACTCAAGAAGAGCCACATGCTGTTTTTGTATAGAGGCATTAGCAAGACCATAATGCCGTGCTAATTTCCGAGTGTTGGTAAGGAACACTGGCCAAGCATGATAATCAGGCATGGACACTCTTGTGGAGAAATGTCGTATATAAACATCAAAAACTTCATGCTCCAAAAAGGTGTGATTTAAGCGCAAAGGCAAGCATCCCAACAAGCCTTTATATGCATCCACAGGATGATAGACCATTTCAAACACAAGCGGCCAATGATCCGAGAAAACATGTTGCTGATCAACCATCATAGTAAGAACCTCTGGCAAAAAGAGATCTTGATGTAAAATATACATCCTATCCAATCTAGCATAAGTGCCCCGAAACTGTTGTGAGGCATAAGTGTAACCCTTTTCATCTGGATGTAACCAAGACCACATGTCTTGTTTTAGCGACCTTGCGACAAAAGCTTCCCACGCCATTCTCTGCGGGCCATCCATGACAGAATGAGGCGACGTGGCTTGCTCCTTGGAGACACACATATTAAAGTCTCCCATCACAAAGCCAGGATGAGAGATTGAAAGAGCACACAAGTCATTCCACAGCAAACGGCGTGCACGAGCATTATTTGGAGCATACACCCCTAACAACCATAAAGGCGTATCATCCCAAACAATCTGTATCACTAGAAATCTTCCATAAACATCTTGAATCACAAGAGAAGGTTGAAACTGCGAACGAACAGCAAACATAACACCTGACTGCAAAGCACGATGTCCGCTGTAGAAAACATGAAACCCCTTATATACATAGGCTTTGCCAGCCAACTTATGCTACTTATGTTCAACTGCACACAAAACATCCCAACCATGACAAAAAGTTGTACGCCAAAGCCTGAACTGCTTTGGCGCGAAGAAATACCCTTTACATTCCATTATACAATTTTCATAAGCCTTCCCAGAAAAGGAATCAACAAGGCCGTGTACTAGGCCCAGGACAATCTGCCAAATCACAAACCTTTTGAAGCATTGCATTTTTAGACATGGTATTTGTGATCTCAGACTGCCCTTGGAGTTCCCGAGCACGTGCCAAAGGGTAATGACCATCCCATGCCGAGATGACGTCACCCTTCGAACCAAACACAAGAGGCAATTGTTGTTGTGCTTCTTTTGTTAGGCGACTTCTAATAGGATAGCGTTCTACTCTATCCACCCCAAGAGCCCTTGTACCCTAAGAAAGTTGGCCTCCCGGCCTCTCAATCCTGGTCTGTTTTTGCTGGGCACCTGAACCCAAAGGGCGACGAGCATATGTATGTAAGGGCCCCTGATGAGTACGCAAAGGCCCCCGCCAAACAGCATCTGAGAAATCCCCCCGCGGGGCAACAAATCAGGTCTTTTTACCACGTACTTCCACCTGTGGCCGCTCAACCTCATTCTGAACATCCACATGTACATCCATGTGCTGGGCATCATGTAAAGGAGCATCATGCTCATCTTCCACGGGCAACTGCCCATCAACGATATCCTTGGTAGCAACAACTTGTTCTTTCTTAGGACATTCGGAGACAAAGTGGCCCATCTCACCACATTTGAAACAGTGGCCATCAAATGTATCCCACCTCAATTCATACATTAAAGGTTGCAGCCCAGCCATATTTACACGCAAATGTGTCGGCCTAGGTCTCCCAGTATCCCACAACATGCATAGACGATTTCGGTTTTTCTAGATGTCATTCGAGGCACCACCAAGACATCACCGATACCTCGCATGAGACCTAGTAAAACACGCCAAAACATTGGTGGGAATTGTTTCACTTCAACCCAAACTGGGCAAGCCTTGCGCAACATATCTTGGTACTCTGCCATAGGCTTCCACGGAACCACATGAACCAACTGCCCATCCAAAAAGAGTGGCACCTGCTCCAAGACTGCCCTACGGGCTTCCGAAGTGCGAGAAAGTATGTCATAAAAGCCTCTCGGACCATCATAAATCTCCTCAAGTGCCTCAGGTGACACCAAGCGGCCCAACATTGCTCTAAGACGAGGCAACAACGGAATACGCCCAGTAAAGAAGAAGATAGCAGCACGATCATGAAAATTTGCTAGCTGTTGTAGCAACAAAGGAGTCTCCATGCATACATCAGCCACACCACCATTATCTACTGCAGCCATTTGCACGCTATTTGCCTTCACATATTCTTGCAGAAGCTCACCAGTGATCTGCAGCAAACGTGCAAACTCCGGAGAAGGTACCTGAGAACTTTCCTCTGCATTCTCTCCAACATTCACCGGAGTGTAGCTTGCATCAACATCAAGCCTTTGACGTTTTTGTTGCTCCGAGGCATCTGAAGCATAACCCACATCCTTCTCGATCATCTCCTCAATAAGATCCATGTTAAGGCTATTGGCAGCCATGCCACCAACAGCAGTAGCCCGGTCATCCAAATCCATGTACAAAAGCAAAGAAAACCCAGTCTCTCTCTCTCTCTCTCTCTCTGTGCTGCAAGGAAAACCCTAAAACAGTAGCTTTGCTGTAGGCGAAACCCTAAACCAGCAGCTGTAAACCCCAGATAGCAACAAAACCTCTGTTCGAAACCCTAAAAAAGCTGTTTTGCTGCAGGAGAAACCCTAAAACAGCACGTGTAAACCCTAAAACAGTAGCAAAATTTCTGATTGAAACCCTAAAATAGCATCTTTGTTGCAGACAAAAACCTAAAAGAGCAGCTATGTTGCAAACGAAACCCTAAAACAGTAGCTCTGTTTTAGCCGAAACCCTAAAACAGCAGTTCTGTTTTGCAGACGAAACCCTAAATCAGCAGCTCTGTTGCAGACGAAACCCTAAAACATGTACAGGAAACCAAGATTCGCCATTTTTCTTTCTTTCTCTCTCTCTCTCTCTCTCTCTCTCTCTCTCTACCATCTCTCTCTATATTTTTATCCCTTAGATACATGGTTGAATCTATCACAAGACGTCCTGTTGGGCTTACACTAGACATGCTGATCTGTCACTGACATGGATACATCATGAATAGAAGGATTGTAATTGCAGTTTACAATGAATGCCCAATCATCCTATACATAGTTTGCTAACTTCCTCTTTCCAGCAATTGGTGCTTATGCATCAGCCACAACCATGCCCGACCCTTTCTTTTTCTTCTTCGCTCGCCTTTTTTCTGCATTCATTGGTGTAATGGCATGGGTTTCCACAGCTGTTGCATTTACCTTCTTAGGCTTATCCCCCCCCTTCTTGGCATCTTTCTAGAAGACTGGACTGATTGTGCCTTTGGCTTATAGTTTCCCTAAGAAAAGGCTTTGCCTTTATATTTTTGACAGGTAGCAAATGCTTGATCTTCCACATGCATACAAGTTCAGTTTTGCTAAGATTGCTTCTTGCAAGAGCACTGCAACCAACTCATTAAAAGTAAGGGCATTGGGATTACCCTTTATCATGATTCGAAGTGTAGATGCACAACCCTACTATGAATCTGGTAGAGCTAGAGAACAATAGACACCAAAGAACTGTTCGGATTAGGCCTCATCAATACATGCAAGTTGCTCTCTGAGATCTGTAATCCTTGTGAGGAACTTATCTAACTATTTGCGCAAGTAGGTTGTCCTTGTCTCTCTCTCTCTCTCTCTCGCTTCCTAATCCGCATAGTTTCTATTGGCTGCATTGGCCTCCTCGTTACGCACCTGGTAAAGCGCAGTAAGCCCATCCCAAGAATGCTTCATAGTTTTGCATCAACGAATACGAGGAGTAATGCTCCTTTTCACTAAAATTGCCACCAATGCATGTGTTTGTGGATCCGTGTCATCCCACTTGGCTTGTTCCGTTGTAGGAGATGCGGAGGCGGCCATGACTCGTATCACCACCCAAAGTACTTGGACTATGTTGCTACGATGGTGAGACATGGTGTGCCTCAATGCGAATAACAACATTTCAAAGCCCTTTGGTGACCAATCATATAGAACCACAATAGGTAGGTAGTCCTGTCAAGCTTATCGTGAGTGGAAAGCATCCCAAATACATCACTGCTTCCCATTTTGAGCTTGCAAATAATTAATCTCTGACACAGAATGCAAATATCTCAATTACTTGGAAGATTGTCAATGCCTACTGAACGCAACCGAGATGTTTGCCACTAGATCATTGATGAAAAAAGAAAACCAGCAAAGTGAATGAAATTGGCAGAGTGCAGAGTGTAGAAATGTTACTAGTAGGAAAGCAGAAATCGATGTCAATGATGACGATATTGTCAAAGTTGTTGATGTGGAGCCTGAAGATGTGATGTCGATAATGGTGGCCCTGTCTATATACCAAATGTTGCTGTAGTGCAGAAAACCTAAAATCGAACTAAGATAGTTCGAACTGAATGTCTATGGAAATCTAACATCATGTGAACGAGCCCTAAAATGCGTCCGAAATGTGAAAAAATCGGTTAACGTAGTTAACGAAATACTACAGCTTCTCCACCTAAGAGGATAGCTCAATTTGAGATAATCAAAAGAATAGCTCAAGGACAAGATGACAAGGGGGTGAGAGCCAAGGGACGCCAATTGTTGGAGTGGAGATCAAGGTAACAACACACACATAGATGAAGCAAGCAAGGAGAGAAGATGACAAGGGGGTGAGAGCCAAAATACACCAATTGTTGGAGTGGAGATCAAGGTAACAACAGATGCAGCAAGCGAGGAGAGAGAGATGGACGCACAACACACAAAGTAAATTGATGAGAACGAGTGAAGTACGAGTGAAGTGACATGATAAGGGCACTTACATGCGCTCATAAGAGTGTACATACGCTTGGGGTGGAAAATCTCTTAAAGAGGGAAAAAGTGGCCCGGCCCTTTATTAGCCTCCGTCCACACATCACTACCATATAAATGGCTACATTATTGTCTGTAGTCTCCAGCCAGGTGAGAGCCGTGGAAAGACTATCCACTTGTGTTTCAGCCCATAGCCCCCATAAGGTGACTCTTGGTCCCGTGGCACTTACTGGATCTTCTTAGAGGTTGCACAAATTTGTCACCTCTTTCAAGGACAAATTTGCAGCCAGCTCTGCAGAGCCTGGGACATCCTTTGTCCAGCCTTCTTCCAATGCCCTCCCTCTTGTGACGAGGAGAGGGTCAGGCATCCCTTGGTGTGGGACGCTTTATCCGCTTCCTTCTGGCCACACGGTACTGTATAAGTGTTAGGAATAGAATATCATAAAAATCCTCCTATTGAATCAAAGAAAAATATATCTTATCACTGCCTTGTGATGTCTTTAAGGAGCCATGTCACTGCCTGATGACAGTCAGTGAGAGTGAGGTTGATTTTCTTTATAGAAAGTCAAGCGAGAAGTGTTTGGAGTTATTGCTATAAAGAATACGAAGCAGCTCTTGCTAATTTGTCAAAAGAAACTTACATTTTTCTTTTTTGCGTCTAGCAAGGCGTTCATATTCTATCCCTGGGGATGATGACAGCAGATTTCGTCATTCCAGACCTTAAATTCTGAAAAATACCATGCATTTTGGGAGCAGTGCCTTCGTGGGTTTTCCTGGTGGAATAAACAGTGTAGTGTATGGGTATCTCTGTTGGGCTGCGCTATGGACTGCATAACTAAGAAGGGAGGATTCCTCTGCGAGTGTGGCAAGGGTCTGTAGGCTGATTGCCAATTTTAACTTGAACTTGAGGCAATGTTCTTTTTGTTTTTTGGTGAATCGGCAAAAACATGTCATAGCCCCTAAGAATTGCCATGAAATGACCTGTTGCAGACCAAAGTGGTCCAATACAGTTTCATAGTCAAATGGAAAGAATAACGACACACCCCTATTCAAATTTTGTCTTGTTGGGTCTTTTTCTCTGCAAGGCATCTCTATATATATTGGCCGTTTGTTTGATATCTACCTGCCTGAAACATTTTTCTGCTATATTGGGTCTGCGTTAGTGT
This sequence comes from Cibotium barometz, assembly GCF_041138505.1. Taxonomy (NCBI): domain Eukaryota; kingdom Viridiplantae; phylum Streptophyta; class Polypodiopsida; order Cyatheales; family Cibotiaceae; genus Cibotium; species Cibotium barometz. The sequence goes on from NC_141063.1 coordinate 41,474,937, forward strand.
AGTGTTTGCATACCATGTAGGCGGTGCCCTCTTTTTGAGCATTCCTGGATCAAATTGGCCCACGAGACACAGAATAATGCATGGTGACTAGAGGGAGAGAGAGAGAGAGAGAGAGAGATGCATGACTAGATCTTTCGTCACTAGTCTGCTATGTGGGTGTGGGTGTGGGTGTGTGTGTGTGTGTGTGTGAGAGAGAGAGAGAGAGAGAGAGAGATGGAGAGAGAGACTCAAACAGTGACCTGGTGCGATGTATGGGCAGTTCCTCTTCGTGTAAAGCTAAAATGTGGACCCAAGTGGGGTTCTTTACAGCCAATGGAAGACATATAGTTGAATGATCTGTTTGCATCCAGACAAGAACACGGATACGGCCCTAATGCCAAGGTGGTCTCTCTCCACATCAAGCAACCATGGCGAACATGCTTTGTTCATTGCATACACTGTTAATCATCTTGATTAGTTGGCATATTGGAAGTGCAGTTGCAAATACGGCAGATGTAATATATTCAATTTACTGATTTGGTCAAAGCATTTAGGTTTTTTCACTTTTTTGTTGATGAATTTGGGGTTTATAATAGGTGCTTTAAGGAAATAATTGCATTTAATCACCTCAAGCTGTTCAATCTTAACACAATGGTTCTCTCCAAGTCTAAAGTGACTTAGATATACAATGGCTTTAGTCCGTTGCTCTTCTATAAATTAGCAACTAGTTATGAAGAATAGAAGTGTTGTATCTATTCATGAATAAATAAAGTGCTCTTGGTAGCTCTTCCATAGAGCACAAGCCACCTAGTTCCCATACTAACAGTCTTAATGAAATCCGTTCATGTGCATACATAAAGCAAAACTGTAATAGGGCATATTAGACAGAAAAAAAAAGCTATATCTCAACAGGGTGCAATGTATACAAGCACTGGCAGCATAGATGGATTGTGGGTACGGTCATCCAATCCATTACTTTTTAAATGAGCAATTCCTTCATCTTTAGAATTGCTCTTTCCCCATGGATAAATCCCTCAAATTTGAAGTGGCATAGAGCATGTGAAAGCATGTGCGGTCTCACACAAACCTCTTTAGTAGTTTTTCATACTTTTGGATGAAGCCTTAGACAAAAAGAGAGCTATCACGGGTAGGTTTGTTACGCTTCAAAGAGTACAATGAAAGACTCCAAGCATCCATGATCAATATATAAGTGTTTCTTTGCTTTACTAACAACTCTCATAGGACGCACCTTCCTTCTTTCACGAGCACCCGCGGCGTGCATACTGATGTATTTCACTCGCTTGTAATGAAAGAAATATATTGTTTTAGACATTATTGTTGTACACTCAAATTATGTCAATGGTATTGTTTTTAGCTTCTTCCGTGATCGTTTAGGTAATTAAATTGACAATTGAGAGAGATGGAACAATTGCAAAGAGATCTCAACGACATGAGAGAGTCTGTGAGTGAGAGAGTTTGAGTGACACCTTAAAATAATTAAATTTGTGCTTAAAATAGTAATTTTTATGATTAAAATAGTAATTTTTTATTTTTGAGAAGTTATAAACATAGTAGAGATTGCCATGTTCCAATACTCTTCTTCTAGGCACACATCCCACCCCACTCTCTCCTTATATCTTCATATTGTAATAGGCTCTTTGTAAACTCTTTTTATCACGGCTTTATCTAGCAATCCCTCTAATACTACTACGTTTGCAAGCATCTTAAGCCTTACTCTTCAATCTTTCATTCACTTCAAAGAAAAGGAACCTAGATTGGATGCCCTTATGGAAGCATGGACAACAACATTTAAAGTGCAGGAGCTCTACAAGAAGCTCACAATAGAGAGAGCGATAGACCTGGCAAGCAAGAACACGCTAGAGGTGAAAGCAGCAACAACCATTGGGATATGGAGAGCTTTTGGCATCATTGAAGAGACAAACGATGCTTCTCTTCGAGCTGAAGTTGTCACCTTCATTGCAAATTTAGGGTAGACGAAGAAGATCAAGATGATAGTTGAGGTACAAAATGCTTTCATATAGTATTGCATGTGTTCAACTTTGTCATAACAGGATGCAGTATTGTTATTTTTATTTAAAATATAACAGAAGTTGCATTTCTCTATGGTGTCTTTGTGAAGAAGTAGCAATGATAGTGGTCCATGGAAGTAAACAACAATGTGTACATCCTTGCTTGCATGTATTGTTGCATGTCTTCAACATCTTGGGTGGCCAGAGTTTGCTATGTAATGTTGTGATTTGTAAATTTGCTTTGGAATACAATACAAGTTTTAGATTATAATATAGCGTCTTTGTAAATGAGTTGCAATGATAGTGGCCCATGGAAGTAAAGAACATTGTGTACACATATACTTTCATGTATTGCTGAGTGTGTTTAAGTACTCGTAGGTGTTTGTCATGTAATGCTGTGGTCTTGTAAAATTTGCTTTAGAATGTAATAGAAGTTTTAGATCATAATACGGTGTCTTTGTAAATGAGGTGTAACAATGATAGTGGCCCATGGTGTGTAGTCCTCAACATCTCGTAGGTGTGACAGTAGAGGGAGAGGAGTAGACAAGAAGTGTAGAGAGAAACCACTCACCTGAATACCAAAAAGCGTTCGCTAAAAAATGCTCGCCAAAAAAATACACCCATAGTTCATTATGTGGAATGAGTTGATCATGGAAGTTTTAGATCATAATACGGTGTCCTTATAAATGAGTTGCAAAACAATGATAGTGGCCCATGGTGTGTAGTGCTCAAGATATCGTAGGTGTGATAGTAGAGAGAGAGGAGTAGACAAGAAGTGTAGAGAGAGAAACTGTTCTCTTGAACACCAAAAAGCGTTGGCTTAAAAACACTCGCCAAAAAAATACACCCATAGCTTGTTATGTGGAATCACTTGATCTTGGATGAATATGGTAGACCTTTTGGGGCAACTATACATATTCAGTGGGTTGGTTGGGAGAGACACTTCCCCACAATGCTATCTTGGAAGAGGCTTAAAAGCCTCACAAAAGATTAGAGAGTGGTATACTGAGGGTCACTAGTCATAGAATTGTGATGATTGATGCTACCATACCCAACCATTGGATCACACGAGCCTTCTTGGAAGGCCTTCATCACTCGTTGGTGGGAGTCTTCTCAAGGACATGGTTTCGTTATACACGTTATAGGCCTCACCATACTATGGGGAAGAACGACGCACCAATACTTTTCTCGGTACAAAATTGATAGTATTTGGAGAGAGGTGACGGGCAAGATATCATCAAGGACGGATGATGGGAAGCTCTACCAAATTGTGCAGGTGCGGGTGGAAATAGCGACCTCGCAACAAGTTCAGGCCGTGGTGCCCATGATGAGGGCATTGTAAAAGTGCCCATGATGGGGGATATATGTGGCATGACATGTCGATATTGGGTCGCCCTTGCAACACTAGGTGGCCATGACAAGACACTCGATTGTGTTGGGCTCATGGGTATTGGGACGAGTGGAGGATATGGCTGAGGAACATGTGGAGACGGTGCCTCCACGTCTATCTGTTGATGCTTCCGTCGAGCATACTCACTATCCTACTTTGGACGACTGGATTTACTCTCTGGGATGCGTGAAGATGGCAATGACCAAAACAATGACCTACGTGCACACACTAGAAAGTACGCTATGGAGGAAAATCATTGAGCTTCACTTTAATGAAAACTAGTCACTCTTGCACTCACCTCCTCTTGGCCATCTTTTGATATGACGTACATGTATTGCGGGAAGCACAAGAACAAAGTCCTTTGCAATGTAAATTTTCAAGTTCCTACCTCTCACACGGCAATCCCCATGTGCTCCGCACGTAGAGTGTACACCATAATGCCGTCGGCTTGTAGGAACTCTACAGCAAGCACAAAAGTTGACTCCACAAGTACCTCCCAAAAAATATTCCATCGAGGAACCACAAAATCGTCCTTGCAAAGAGAGAGATTTGTTGAAAAATTGGTCCACACCAAGCGTAGGCCTCTAAGGCTATTGAAGGTGTCCATGCTTTCGCATCTCGTCAGAGATCCCATGAATCGTTGCAATACTGCACGATTCTTGGAACAACAAAGCATATAAGTGGAGTGCAAGCACTATAATGACGATGAATGGAGAGATTCACTAGCTCAGGTTAGAGATCGTACTTGTGTTTTTGCTTTCCCAAAAGCGTGAGACGTGGGTGATCAATGTTGGAGTTCAAAACTAATTACAAGGGGTCCACCACACTGGAATGATAGTCTTTATTTAGACAACACCAAATATATGTTATTAATGCTGATCAATAACTGAACTAATGAATGTTCAAACATGTTAAGCTCACTTACTAGATCCCAAGAGAGCTGCCTCGTCTTCTTTTACACTCTCCCACCCCTAGCCTTTGCTCTCACCATGCGGGGTCACCTGTCTCATCACCCTGTGTGTGGGATTGTTGCTCATTGCCTCATGCTCATCATCCTTAGTCTTGTTATCCTCATAATCCTCATCAATGTCATCCCCTTTCCACTCTGGCCATGACCTTTTGTTGGGCGTTGGTGTCACAGTTGTGAATGATGGAGGCTCCTTGTTTATTGACTTCTTACCCTGTTTCTTCTCGGGGATTGATTGTTGCTCGGTGTCAGGCTTCTTGCCCTTCTTCTCCTACTACATTCAAACAATATAGGAACTTTAAATTCCCCAAAAACAAGCTTCATAGTTCATACAAATGATCTACCGTACACAATGAAACGTACGCTGAAAGTGCTCTGCCTCCTCTAGAGGAAACTCTTCCTCTGGGTTGTCTATCCACTACGAACACAGTATCCATGTGGCCTTGCCCCGAATCTCGTCGATCCACTCTTTGGAGTACAATCATGTCTCCTCTATCTCACACTACACCCATGCGTCTGAAGGGTGCTCGGGAATATATACCCAATTACACATGCTACTTCTTCACCACCTAATATAGAAACATTAAAATTCTCTAAGAAACCAATATAATAAGAATAACAACTTCTCCACCATGTAAGGCAAAAAAATAAAAATAATAGTATTGTGGCATGTTACTACATACCTATACAAGAGGCGTCATGCTGTGCACGACAATGTGGGCTGATCAAGATCCAAGGTGGCGCGCATTTGCCCTTTCCACCTTACGAACGCCTTCTCAAAGTGAGTCTTCCTTAAGTTTTGAGGGAATCCATAGTAATACCTACCCCAGAGTCCACTGTGGCTCTCTAGTGCATTCCGGCTATATAGCGGGTTAGCGTGTCTCCAACTTGAAGTACAATTGTAGCATGTACTCGGTCAATCGGAACCAATACAATTATAGCGTGTACTTGGTCAATTGGAACCAATACACGTGAAGATGGTTCCTCACACGAAGGATGTGTCGGATGGCATAATTTGGACGTCTCTCAACAACGAAGAACTCGCCACCCGGAAATATATCAAGGAGCTTACATTTTCTGCATTGTGAACGAGTGTTATGTTTCTACCTATATATATATATATATAATTAATGCATCAAGAGAGTTAGATATCTTACTCTCCATTTGGAATATGTGCTTGAGCAAATCTTTGCTAGCGTGGGAGTAGTGAATTTGCTAGCCTTTTCACCCCAGCCTTGGTACGAGATCACTTTTTTGCAAAACTCTTTTCCACAGTCGGGGTTGGCAATTTGTGCCAGTTAGTAAATAGTGCCTTCATCTCCTTTAGGGCATCTCTGTAGTTCTTGTCGAACATTTCTACATTCAAAAGGTATTTTTTACTCCCTCGCTTAGGCAAGCCATTGATCTTGGTTTGGTATGTGGCATTGAACTCCGACTGCAATGCTTTTATGTTTAAGAAACATATTTCAAAATTAAAACATGACTTTATTATGGTTTGAGAAACGAGGCGCACACATACCTTGAAAACTAATTGTGAGAGGAGTGTTGTGGGAAGCTTCAGCCACTTTGATCCATGTGGACTTGGATGAGTAATATCTTTCTCGGCCCATGCACAATTAGCGCCATTGAAATTTTCCAACAAGGATTGTGGATCGGCAAGGCCCACATGCTACATCATAAATATATCATGTGTCGTTGTGTTCGGCACATGAATGATAGTGACCCTGAAGATTTTTAATGCATATAAAATAAGCTAAATGATGACATATAAAATGTTTGTTAATTTGATACACAAAAAAATAATGTACAATCCACTTACTTGTTTATCATCTGCAGTACCAATAAGAACTCTGCCTCCTCCTCAAGAATTTGGACTTCTCTGCAAATCACCTTGGGAACCTCCTCTCTTTCAACTCGATTGGTTTTTTCCCATTCTTGCCTTGCTTTGAGTTTATGGTTGCCATCCCAGACAGCAAACATCTTCCCAACCATGTGTTGCCATCCTTTTGTCTCCTCTAGTATTGTGTCAAACTCAGCAGACAACGATAAGTAGTGACAGATCGCACTTCACCGATCAAATGGAAATGGCTCTTGCTAGGAAATCCCTTAGAGACAATGAATGCCGTCGTTGTTGATTGGTATGTGCTCTCTTCCATACTTTTGATTAACCCCTCGATGGAATCCTCGTTCATACGGATTTCCAAGTTTGCAAAAGGAGGCAACAAAGTGACACTCTAGAAAAGGCGGTTATGATTATTGGACCAAGTGGTCCTCCACCCAATTTGTGGAGATGTGTCGATTAACCACTTGGCCAAAACTCTCTTTTACGGACTCCGCTTATTTAATAATCATGGCACTACTGCTGGCCACAAGATTGTTGGTGGGCGTTGAAGAAGCAATCCCCAAAGCTAACTGCAATTGAGAGGTGTTCATTATCTCGCTTTATGTGGCAACTAGTGATATACTCACGTCTTGCGATACTGCGATATCTTGATTTTTGGTGAGCCCCTTCAATTGCAAACGAGTCCAAGGAGGCATTTTGGCTTGAAAGATGTCACGCTAAGTGTTGACGAAGTCTGGGGGGTGCCTTGAGGGAGGAGCGAAGTTCAAGAGACGACGCATTGATGGAATGAGGGGGTGGTGTGAGGACGCATTGAAGGAATGAGGGGGGGGGGAGGGTGCGGTGAGGAATGAGGGGAGGCGCGATGGCACGTTGAGGGAGGAGGGGGGTGCGAGGGCACGCTGAGGGAGGAGAGGAGGTGCGTTGACGAAGGAGGGGGAGCGCGTTGAGGGAGGGCTAACTAAGGGTTTTGTGAGCCCACTTGTGGTTGTCCACCAACGGCTTTAAAGCCATTGGACATCCATAGGCCATGTCGTGTGGCAAGCGTCGCGTGCGTGGTATGCGCATGCCACGCGGCGTTGCCACATCTAATGGCTATGGCTGGGCATTACACATGACGCCAAATCATTGGCGCCACATGTAATGCCCGAGCTCATTACGTGACAGCCTACGTGGAAAGTGCTTTCCACGTAGGCTACGAGGTGTAATGCCTTAACTCGGGTATTACATGTGGTAGTTACTGCGTGGTGGAACTATTGTCCATGTAGGTAGTGGAGAGAGGAGAGGAAAGAGAAGGAGAGAGGAGAGAAAGAGGAGGGAGGGAGGGAGGGAGAGAGAGAGAAGAGGGGAGAGGAGAGAAAGAGGAGGGAGGGAGAGAGAAGAGGATAGAAAGAGGAGAGAGAGAGAGAGGAGGGAGAGAGAGAGAGAGAGAGGAGGGAGGGATAGTGGAGGGAAGGAGAGGGGAGAGGGGAGAGAGGAGATGGGAGAGAGAGGGGAGAGGGGAGAAAGGAGATGGGAGGGAGAGAGTGGGAGAGAGGAGATGGGAGAGAGAGAGAAAGAGAGGTAGAGAGGAGATGGGAGAGAGGGGAGAGAGGAGATGGGAGGGAGAGAGAGGGAGAGAGGAGATGGGAGAGAGAGAGAGAGAGGTAGAGAGGAGAGGGGAGAGAGGGGAGAGAGGAGATGGGAGAGAGAGAGGGAGAGAGGATATGGGAGAGAGAGAGAGGGAGAGAGGAGAGAGAGAGAGGAGAGAGGGGGAGAGAGAGAGAGGAGAGAGGGAGAGGAGAGAGGGAGGGAGAGAGAAGAGGGAAGAGAGGAGAGAAAGAGGGAAGAGAGGAGAGAAAGAGGAGGGAGGGAGAGAGAAGAGGGGAGGGAGAGGAGAGAGAGAGAGAGAGAGGAGGGTCATGATTCATTTATGATTTAAAAAAAATATGAAAAAGGGTTTGTAAAACCAATTGATTTGGGATTTTAAACTGTAATTTAGATAAGTATCTCCAATGTATTTAAATCTTGTTAAGTTTTTTGCATTTTGCTACAACCAGTATTAATATTATCCACGTTATTCCATAACATCTTACAATCAGTATTGATATTGCTTATATTATACACACAAATAGGTAATTTTTTCAAATAATTTTGATAATTATTTGTAGCGTTCTAGCCGTGATGTCCTTTGTTAGAGGGGGACAAAGTCCAAGATCTGTGGGAGATATTAAAAAAGAGAGGGTTCGTGGGAGGCGAGGTAGTTCTTTCTTACTATTAAGGAGAGAGTTGATTATATATATATATATATATATATATCATAGAACTTATTTTTTTAAATTAATATTTTTAAATTTTTTTTTTTAAAATAATAATTGCTTTAAACGATCAAATTAAAAACGACTTACTTAAGGGTGTTAATCACCATTCATTTCTTGTGTACTTGGTACCTATTATGTCATTCTCTCTTGTTCTTGTGTACTTTTTTGTTCCTCTTTACAATGAGATGCACAATCACATTCCCATCTTCTAAACGAGTTCTCGTGAGTGTAAATTTTTTACAAGAACAAGTAGCTTCCCACTCATTCTATGGATTGCAAGCTATAGTAAATATTGGGTCCCGAGAGTTGCATGTCCCTCTTGGAGGAAACCTCTAGAGGGGGAGGAGTTCTATATACTTCTGGACTCTCTTTCAGCCAATTACTCCGCAATAGTTGATGCTTTGTTGAACTCGAACCCGCAACTAATAGCCATCTTAGATAGCCGCCTCCTAGAGGACTTCCAACTCAGATTAATGTGATAGATTTATGCAGCCCTTTTCAAGATAACAATAAAATCGATGCATTGGGCTCATCCACTATTGCAAGAGGAGATGGTAAGAGCATTTTGGAATACCTTTTGGAGCATGGTAATACCTTTTGGAATACCTTTTGGGCTCATCCACTATTGCAAGAGGAGATGGTAAGAGCATTTTGGAATACCTTTGGAGCATGAAGAAGGGAAACACATTAACAAAGTTTTTGTTGAATGTCAAAGAGGTTATCAAGGTTGTGGAGATTCTTAGGCAATTTAATGGTAATATTGCATTTGAGTTCCTATCAACCATGGGAACACGTTAAGGAATTGACTCCATGGAGCATAAGTATGATCCCTATACTGGTGGTCAAAGTCGTAAACCTCTAGCATTACCTTCCCTGGAGTATGTTAGAGAAGCCATTGCCTAGGTAGTTTGGAGTGTATGAATGAAATTTACCCGTGTCTAAAGAACCACAGGGTGTCAAATACATCACATTTTACTAGAAGCATGTTGAAGGCACCGACTACTAGGGAGGAGTGTAGCAATGCGTTTGGAAAGCTCCTTTGCCATTACTGCTTAGTGTCGGCGATGTGCATTGCTACATCTATTATGTGATGCTCTCCCGACGAGACGATGAGTTGATTAATGATACACATTGGTTTTCAACATAATGTATAGGCAGGCACATCAAAGGCACTAACTGATAGGATAAGGAAAATGGTGTCCAGGGTGCTAGGGGTAGATCGCAATGCTGGGAAAAGGAAGGTACAAATGTGTGTGGCTAAAGAAATTGTAATGGCAATGCTAGTGCAAGAAGGTGGTTCTTTACATTTTATTGGGGAACAAGAGTTCATCAACATTGCAGAGGAGATGGGACCATTGGTGGAAGACAGTTGGTAGACTAATTAGGTTATATTTCTATAAAAGAGTTATTAAAATCTAGATAAGTGTGAAATTTCAACAATTTGATTTTTAGGTTTCGGAGCCCGGCAAGGGCCTTCAAAGGAAAGCTTTGGCTTGGATGCACTTCTGAAGGTTGAAGCGAGAGTGCACTTACAACTTCTTCCACCAGGGAAGCAGGTTCCTAGGTCAAGGGTTCTCATGTGAGAAGTGCTATGTTTTCAAGATGTCCAACGTTGGACCCACTTTAGGGTTGGATTTGGTGAATCAAATGCAATGGACTGGCTCTAGTGACCTGCGACATGCATGGATATAGGTCGACCACACTAAACACATCAGATTGGGTGACCATGGGTTGTCATGTGTATGATCCAAGGTAGCATATTACCAATGTAGAGAATTAAGGTAGTTAGAGCTGGTCAATTGTGTTACCTTATAAATGATGAGCTTTCACGAAGCATGCAAGATCTTTTAAAGATTGTAACATGTGAAATGAAAGAGGAGGATATGGAGGCCCAATGTATGTTCTGGGAATGCATTAATGAAGTGATGGCAAACCATGGTTGTGAAAGGGTAGATTTCTTTGGTTCATGGCAGATGAGGCTTAGGCTAAGTGGAATGCAGTTCGACATGTTTTCAATGGTGGGAAAAATAACGTCCTGATATATTGGGAGAGGTCTTGCCTATTTCATTGAGCATGGTTATCCACACAACAAAGTATGTGTGCGTTACGTCTCAAGGAGAGCACAAAGCAATGTGCAAGAAGTGGCACGTGGCTCCTACGTGAAGTTGCATCAATGGAGGCTCGATTGATATGCCAATGCTGGCGCAACGGTCATGTGATGGATAGGAATATGTCACCAATGGACTCTTGGTTAAGCTGGTGGGAGGTGCACATAGCACATTGGGGTTCAGTCATGACAACAATAGAGAGGAGTAAGGATGGTCCAAATACCCCAAGAACAAACCTAGCAAAAAGTAAGCATGAAAGTTAGTTGATAGGGGAAGGATATAGTCGCAAGATTTCTCTTTATGATGCATGTACTATTACTGATATGGAAAATGCAATTTCGCAAACTTGCACAAAGGCAGTCTCTTACTCTTAAGGCAAGCACATAGGGCGAGGACCAAGCTTGGAGAAACTAAAATAACGGTGCTCTACAAGCCCAGTCCAAGTGGTCCAAACAGTTAATCAGGCAACTGAAGAAGAAACACCGATGTATAAGGCGCCTACCCGTCTTACCGGTGACAAAGAAAGTGCACGTTACAAGAGACCGCCCATTGTGGTCATTGATATTGATGATGAGGCAACATATCGTCTAGAGTACAACACAGACGGTAAGTATGCTAGGAGGCCACGGAAGATATTTTTAAGGAGCATGATACAAGCAGTACTCCATATAAAGAATAGCGGAAGTCACAGTGTCATTGAGTGCAAGGTGAATAAAGCAACGTGGGTAATTCCAAGGACATGCATTGGCAGCAAGGTCACATGTAGCGGAACACCTCATGGGGGTAAGAGGTGTGGGCAAACACATAGCCGGATATATGAAGGGTGTGCCTGCACCATCTTTTGAAGGCTATCGCAAGCACCCTAATTGTCTCATTAGATAATGGATGTGGTTCTGCCCTGACCACATGCTTCATTACTATATTGTAGACACTAACATAGACCCAAAGCCCAAATCCACCACCCAAGATATGGCCAGTTGCTATAGGAACTAACCTCATAGACAAGGAGGTATATTCATTATGGAAAGGTGGATACCAGGTGAAGAACAAGAATGTAGAAGGTGTTATGTCCATCTCACCGTGTAGCAGTGGGGCTTCAAGGTTCTTTACAACTACAACTTCAAAAGAACCACCATATGGGTCCATTGCTAACACAGACGCTAGTGGCTCAGGCATGTGGAATGGCATAGGAGTCACGCACATCGATATTAGAGGAAGCAGCCAAAAAAACAAAGGTTGATGTGCATTTGAAAGACAAAATATGTTGTACATGTCCAGATTTTGCAAGTAGAGAATCCAAGAAGAAGCCGAATCTTGCATGCAAGCAGTTGTACTTCATTTATTTGCGTGTCTTAGGCTTAAGCTAGAGCGAGAATATGTTCATCCACCAACCTATCCTATTAGACCTTGAGCTTTACAATGCCTTGTCTCGTAGGAGAATTTACCCTAATTTAGACAATTGAATGCATGGATAATCAGTTGACCTATAGTATTTTGGGACCTATGTAACCTATGTGGAAGCAACCTCATTTTAGAGGGTTCGATTGTGCAATATCTTCCTCCCCCCCGCCCCCCCTTCCTTTCTCCCTCTTTTGCCTCTCGCTATGGGTTGTGCATTTCAAGCAGGTTTGGTATTGTAGAACGTTGTCATGTATTAATGAATGGTATTCATGTTACGAGCATTCATCGGTTTGAAATCCTACAGAAATGATAGGGGAACGGTGAGAACGATAGAGAATAGAGGGTGAAGGTGCTCCAATACATACTTGCTCTTTCCGAAAAAAGTTCAAAAGATGCCTTTATTATTGTGGGGTGTAGAAATTCGAGGAAAGATGCCTTTATTATTAACATTAAAACAGAGCTTTTTTTGTTTGTTGTAAAAGTAGAGTGCACCTCTCCCAATACTATAAATATAGAGGTAAGTAATCTCCAAAGCACTTTGTTAATCACCATTGCTACTACCAAGCCTTGTTAGTAGAGTACACCACCCTAAACCCTCCTTCATTTTGTTTGTGATGGCCTTATCAAATATTAGCATTGAAGTTGTTGCTGCGCGTATCCAGAGGGAGGCCACCAATGTGGAGGTCAAGCAAAAGACAATAGATGGTGTACAAGCATGGAAAGGTCTCACATCCTTTGCACTTCCTGGTAATGATGATGCTATTTCTCAAGTGAAGGCCAAAGTGGTGGGCTTATCTGCAATATGGTGAGCCCATGATTTTATTGATGAATCGTCTGAGCGTGTCTTGCTAGAGTTTTAACCAAGAACCTCCTCATGCAATCCTAAGCACATGGAGGATGGGGGGCAATGCTGTACATCTGAGAAGAGAAAGCATGGGTTGTATATTGAGTTACCTCCGCTAACTAGAGTCACCTCTTAACCTGTTGCTTGAGAAATTCCTTCCATGGCTCAGTGTCAAGAAGAAATTCTCTAATAATCGCCTTATAAAGCAATGCCTTACACTGTACCTCTAGGTCTATCCCCTCTTCCTCCTCGACTCGTGGACTAGCCTTAGGCCCAAGATTCTCCCGTAGTTATCATTTTTTCACTAGCCTGTAGGCACGCATCCATAGGTACTTTTATATCCACTCATAGGTGATGATGTCGATGAAGCACCTTGTAGGGTTTTGAACCCAGGGCCTTCTGGTCCTAAGCAAACACCTTCACAACTTGGGCCGTCACCTCATTAGCTATTCAATACCCCCTCTCGCTTGGGTAGGATAATGGTTTCCTAAGCAACTGTAGCCTTAGTGTGTATTGCGCCATTTAATCTCCTGACCAAAGAAAATTTCGAATGAGGTGATGTAACTTAACAATGCATCCCCTATGAAAAACCCAATAAGAAGTGAATAAACCAAGCTCTGGCCCCAGTAGCACTTGGTTACCAAGGCTCTATATGCCAAATCAACCTTCATGCTACTCCAATGTTGAAGTTTTCTTTTAATGCTCATGTGTACATGCACAAATTGTTGTGCTGGACAACATGGCAGAGTTGAGGTATCTTTCTCAACCAACCCCAATTTACCCCCAGAGAATCATTGGTCCAAAATCCCACTGAGTTGTGCCAATTAATGGTGGCTCTTGTTGCCAAACAGAACATCTCCAAGACTGTTAGAAAGGCATAGAGACATGCATGTGAGGTCTTCGAAAACATTGCGGTATCTGCCTTCTAACTTAGAGTCCAATATCATCGCAGTATCATTTGCTGAACTCCAAGTCCAATAACTCTTCCGTTGTACGTAGAGGCAATCTGAGGCCCGAGACACCTGGGGTAGCCCGAATGAACGTGTTCATAACCTCTAATTCTATGAGGTATAATAAAGGGAGTAAGGGGGCATCGCTGGCACATCGAGTGGGAAGTTTGAAAGCTCTCACCATTTCCCTTGTGAAGGGATACTATCGACCCGATGGAAAGTATGCATTTCTTTAGTTATATTGTGCAGAATGCTAGGCATCTTGTCCTGGAAAACATTCAGAGAGTCCTTACTCAAGACCGCATTGGGAGGCTTATGGTATCACACCTGATATTTAGAGGACTTTTTAGGTTATGGCACTCTTACAAGAGGATACGATACCTATATCCTCCTTTATTTGGCTTTCTTTACTTGGTAGTCTTGCCACCAACCAATGGAGATTGGTATGGTGTTAGCCCAACACGCAGGAGCCTCAAAGACAGTCTACCATTGCTTATGGGAGTGTAGGAAAGCACATATAGCACATCTCCTTGAAAGGATGAGGAGTGATGCTTACATTTCTTTTGGTGCTATCTTTTGGTTAGCATAGTTAGCCCCACAACTCAGGTATAAGGGGAACGTCGAAGATCCAGTTAGTATGAATAGTTAGGGAGTTTCCTAGCATCAGGTTGGGTTGGACAGTGCCTGTGAGATTTTTGCTAGCATTGTAGCCTGGCACATTTGGAAGTCTAGATGCACTGAGGCCATTGAGGGCACTTTTGTTTATGGTACACAATGTATTTGTAGGATTTGGAGTAATATCATTCCTCATTGCTACTTTGGAGTGATATTATCCCTCATGGCTACTTGGGCCAAAATCCAAGTATCTCCGAGTGCGGCTAGTTTTTTATAAGAAAGTGGGATCATGGCATCTTTTTCATTGCCACTCATATGGGAGCTTGTTGTAGCAAAGGCACTTGATTTGTTGAGATCCCCCTTGTTTGGTTTGAAGTCACATATTTTTTCATACTTAATGAAAGTCTCTTTTGTGGATTTTTTTTAATTTTTTTATTTTTTATTTTTTTATTTTTTTGGGGGGGGGGGGGGGGGGGGGGGGGCTTATGACATGTTTGGTTGCTAATGCATATTTGGAGCAAGCAGGCGATCAATGGATGCTTACGTGAGAAGCTTTTGCAATTTTGAATTTTTGTAATAGAATATGCTAGGCAATGCAAACCATTGGCTTTTTGTAATACAGTATGGTGGGCGGAAAGTGTCACTCATTGCTTGAGATGGTCCACATAGCTCTCGGGTAGAACTTATTTGTGCGCAGCAAAAGGACCATGAAGATGGCTTCAACAGACTTGTCTGCATTATCCAATTTCATTTACAATTTGAGAGCCTTGCTCTGCTGCTAGCAAAACTTACGTACTACAGTGAACCAAAAGCTCGCTCACGAACGAAGCACACAAAAAATGAACGATTTATTATTTATATTTATAAATACACATATGAATGCATACACAAGTATATGTAGAATAAAACATAATATTATACATAATACTATATAATATATATTTGCATGTGTGTGTGTATGTGTGTGTGTGTGTGTGAGAGAGAGAGAGAGGGTTTCCATGTGTGGGAGAGTGTGTGTGAGAAGAGAGAGGGAGTGTGTGTGTGTGTGTGAGAGAGAGAAAGTGTGTGTTTGCATTAGTGCATGTGCAGGTGTGTACATTTTTGTGCATGTGTGTGTGTGTGTGAGAGAGAGAGAGAGAGAGAGAGAGATGGTGCATGTGTGTGTATTTTTATTTACATTTATAAATACACATATTAATGTTACACACACGTTTATACATATGTATGTATAATATATCTATCTAATATGTGTAAGTTTTTTTGGAGGGAAGGGGGCACATGGCAATTGGAAGAGGGCCAAGTGGTGGGGTAGGGAAAAGAGAGAAGGGGGTGTGATGGGGAAGGAGAGAAGCTAGGTGTTGGAAGAAGGGGAGAGAGAGAGAGAAAGAGAGAGAGAGGGAGGAGGTATAGGGGGGAGTGTAGGGGTACGTTGAGAGAAGAAAATTTAAATAAATAATATGATACAAAAATATATATAATATAATACAAATATATACATATATGATATTAAATTATATATATATTAAATCTATACTAATATATTATAGTGTAATGTTATATATATATATAAGTATAGATAAGAAACGCACAACAAGATGCATTTGTGGTCCTTGAGAGGGCTCTTTCTTTTGAACTTTGAAGAAGCCACCCTAATGTGTTTATAGATGTATGTTCTACTCATCGTTAGCCTCCCTGATATTGGCTAGGAAGCTGAGAAAATGGTACCAATGGCTACCCCTTTACACACCATCCTCATGAATCCCTCACCTTGAGAATTGAGAAGAAAATGTTTGTAGCCAAATAGGTACAAGACTCTCACAAATAGTTGTTGTCCGTGGCATATTTGATGCATGTCCTTGAAGAGGGGGGTTTTTGGGAGAGCATTGAGCATGGATGCCATCCAACCATGCAAGTGAAATCTAGGGTTTAAGCCTTTAAGGGTGGGGAAGCCTTATAAGGTGTTCGAGTCTCCCTAAGTAAGGGGTGCTCGACTCGTGTGTAAAGGCGCCGGGCGGAAATCAATTTGATTTGTCCGGGCTACAAAGGCCCGTGTGAATTGTCTGCGTGGGAAGGGGAAGCGCCACGAGCGTCCGTCCAATGCTCTGGGAGATTCCTGTGACACGTCATCTTAACATGTGATCTGGATATGTCAGCATTTCCTATCCGCTAAAAGATACTTTTACTGCTGACTTGTGCCAATAAGCTCCCCTAGACTGTAGTGGCGGCAACGAGCTCGATGTCCATGGCCCTCTATTCCAGCTCCCCGTCTGGGGTCGCAGCAGCGTGGCCTGGTCAGCCCCCTCCGTCTTCCCACTTTGAAGCAGAAGCGGCCTCTCAGAGATCCTCATCAATCTTCGCCATGGGGGGTCTCTCCTGCCTCTTCTCACCATCAAGTAGCCATGGAAAACCCCCTGTTTCTTCTGTCTCAGAAACCCTAGATTCTTCCTCCTGCTGCTCACCATCGCCATCCCCAGGTATTATAAGAAGTCGCTCCCACAGCGACCTCTGCTCTGTGCGAGACGCAGGGGAAAGAGGAAAGTTAAGAGAGTGCAGCCCCGTCTCTGTATTCCAAGGTCCTTCTTCGTACGGAAACAGCCCGTATAGATTTCCGACTATGGCGAAGGACATCTGTAGCAGCAGCAGCAGCCGCCTTCCTTTCTCTGAAGGTAATGCCGGAAACCCCAGAAGGAGAAAATCCATCTCTTATGAGCACAAACGGCCCCTCTCTAGGCACGAGGGTTTCGAAATCAGAAGAGAGCAAAGCTGGAGTAGCTTCACCTCCAGTGCTCTTGCTTCTGAGATTTCTGAAACCAGTGAGCTCTTGGACACATTTCCCTTTGAATATGAACGAATTGATTCAGAAGGAGAGCTTTCTGAATCTCCCAGACAAGATCTTGATGAGAAATGGGCCAGACCAAATTCTCTGGACAGTGACAGATTACTGTCTACCTGTACTCTAGAGAGCACAGTGTCTTTGTCCAATAATGAAATTCTTTCTGTTGCTCAAACAAAGCACTCGATTTTCCTCAATCCCGATGTTGTTAAGGCGTTTAGAGAGGCAGAAAGGGCACACACCGGTCAAGTAAGCTCCACATCCCATATCGATCAATCTTTTAAGATCTTGAATGTGTACTTATTGTTTCCAATCACTTGTCCATCACCCTTATATATACCAATCTTGAAGTTTTGCAGTATCGTGCATCAGGAGAGCCCTACTTGGTTCATTGCATGGAAACTGCCTTGATTCTGGCTGGAGCAGGGGCCAGCAAACATGTTGTTGCCGCTGGCTTGCTCCATGACACACTTGATGATTCTTCATGGGATGAGAATAACTTGAGGAATGTATTTGGGGATGATGTCGCAAGCCTTGTTGAGGGGGTGAGTATCGTCCTTGATATAAACTGCAAAATGGCTGTATATACTTATGCATTGAGAAGTATTAAACTTTGGTATAAATTGTAAAATTGTTCGAATATACTTATATGCTTAGAAGTATGTAAAACATGCCTTCACACACACATGCGTGTGTGTGTGTGTGCGCGCACACGCACACGCACACGCACACGCACACGCACACGCACACGCACATGCAGTGCACATATATACACACCCATCAGAATCGAGGACTGCTAGAGGGAAATCATGACGAGTGAAAGCGCCAAGCCACTCCGGGGGGCAGGATCCTGGAGGGGGGATGGCTGAGTTGAAGACGAGGGTAATGTGATCGTGGCCTTGGATCCTCGTGAGGCGTCTGTCTTGAGTCTTTGGGCGGAGCCTCCTGAAGCTGGCCCACTCTCCCAGTGAGTTACAAAGGAGGCCTCCAAAGAGGATCAGAGCATCCATGAAAGTATTGGCTGCAAGAAGAAAAAAAAACAAGCTGCTCCACTTTTCTTGTTGCAGAAGAAGGAATCCGCTTGATGCACAATAGCCAATGCTCTGATACCAATTAAAGGAGTGCAATGGAGAGCTATGGAGGCCTTGAAGGTAAACATAGCTATGGCATCTGATGAATAGAGAGAAGTAAGGGAGTGAGAGAAAGACAATGCTTCAAGAGAGATAAAATGCACGTGCCACGACTCAATGATGTGACTTGTGTTACTTCAATCAAGTACACTGCTTTAGGGAGAGAAAGACAGTGAGAGAAAGACAATGCTTAAGGAGAGCTAAATTGCATGACTCAATGATGTGACTTGTATTACTTCAATCAAGTACAATGCTTTTCTAGGCTTAGAGTATCTGATGTATGACAACATTGCTTAGGTCATTACAGGTATAATATCTAGATATTTTAGTGAACCTCTCTAAGAGTGGGTTCAGACACACGTAGACATGTAGTCCTTTTAGTGGTTGTTCACACACCTTTCTCCTTTTGTACTTGGATAAGGCTTTTTCTCCAACATGTGCATAATGGAATTGCCAAAAACTTAAAGCCTTTGAAGGTTCTGTCACTTTGTTTTGATGCTTCTTTTAAACACTGTCAAAGGCTGGAGATCAGAGAGAATTGTGGTTTTTCGTATACAGTTTGTTAAGCTGCAGCCAAGATGGATCAAAGAGATCCATGGTGTGTGTGTGTAGAGAGAGAGAGAGAGAGAGAGAGAGAGAGATGTGACAAAGCTGAAGAGAGATTGTTGCACGACACAATGATAGATTCTATTGATGTGGAAGAAGTGTTGCTCCCCCTTCAAAAGATAAGGCTTGCAGCCTTATCTTTTGACCCATACAAATATCACGCTCTTATAAGTGCATGCCACATGGCACACATACCTTATTCACTCATACGAGTGTTTTCACACACTAGTAGCACAATACCCCCCCCCCCCCCCCCCCCCCCCTTTTTTTTTCCCTGAAAGTCCACTTTTGAGGGGATGTAGGTCAGCTAGAAGCTACGCCACTCACACACAACCCTACGGTGTTAGGGCTCGAATCTACGACCTCTTGGATAGGGTGGGTCGTGATGAGGGTGCTAACCACAATAATGCTTTTAGGGGCTGTTCACACTCATATGGACATACAAACATGAGGTCACACACATGAGGTGGACACACACGAGTCTCCAAATTCCAACAAAGCTCCCTTCAGAATGAAGGTGGAGATGCTTGAGAAGACCTTCAGTAGTCATAATGAGTTGGCCATCAAACTATACCATGTACTCTACTATAGCAAGAAGAGGGCATGTTCTCTGCCTCAAAATTCAGAGGCTCAGGTATGTGTGAGGGCAAAAGGATGAAAGGACCAAATGTACGAGAGATCAGAGCAAAACGACACAGCAAGAAATGGGTGAGTGAGTGCATATATGATGGTGAGTGAAAATATGTACAAGCCCTTTGATGTGAGGAGACTTTGAGTAGAAGGCCGGTACAGAAGCAAAGATGATGTCGGAGTTGAAGCACGGTCAATGACGAAGGCTGAAGCAAAGGCACTCTGTGAGGTGGTTGGTGTCGAAGGCTCACTTCGGTGGATGTAGGGGCAGTTCGAGGTTGTAGTGGGTAGCGGAAGGTGAATTGATGATGATGTCGATGATGATGTAGACTATGGTGACAAAGGTGTTGCGGTACCTGAATGGTGATGAAGAGTAGAGAGAGCTGCCGTCCTGAGTGGTGATGGTGCAAGCTCTGGTGACAAGGGTGCTGCAATAACCGAGGGATGGAGAGGAGTAGAGAGGGATGCCGTCCCAAGTGGTGTGAGATGGTGAGTGGAGAGTGGGCTGCTATCCCAAGGTGAACTGTAGAAGAAAAACGATGATGAACTGCAGCAGAGAGTGGGCTGCTGTCCCCCAAGGTAAACTGTAGAAGAAAAACGATGAAGTAGTGTAGCAGAGAGTGGGCTGCTGTCCTAAGATATGTACTGATGATAAAACGCTGAGGTGCTGTACTATGTAGTAGAGAGGGCTGCTGTCCCATATAACTGAAGATAAAAATGCTGAGGTGCTGTAAGTAGCAGAGAGGGCTGCTGTTCCATGAGCTGAAGATAAAAACACTGACGTGCTGTGTGTAGCAGAGAGGGCTGTTTTCCCATGAACTGATATGAAACGCTGATGTGCTGGAGCTGATAGGCAAGATGATGAATCAGATGCAATGCAGTGTAGGTGCCGGTAGCAGTAGCTACAGCAGATCAAGTGGTACCTGATGTGATCGATGAAGTGGTATGAACTGGAGAATGAAGAGGCAATGCTATACATAGACAAGGGGTCTGCTGGTCGGCCAGGTCAGGGGCTGTTGGCCAGCAGCAAGATCCAGAAAACATGAAATAAAGCCTAATAAAATCTAGAAAACTCCCCTTTTTAGGGCTGAATAAATACCATTTTCACACACCCCCTCTTAGGCCAAAAAGGGGGCCATGAGAGAAGATGAGAAAAAATGAAGGATGGCAGGGTCCCATATTGACACTCTTGGTAGAAGGAATATATCCCCCTTTGGATGCAATGTCTGATAAGATTAGAGAGGGTGATTGTGAAGGCAAAGCTGGTGAAGATGAGTAGATGTACATGGGTTGATCATCTCTCAAAGTAAGATCTTGAATGGGGCTCTCCTCTGAGTAAGAAGTCCCATTCCCTGTGTGGTGCAATTCAGAATTTGGAGAATCAACTTTTGGTGAGAAAAATTGGTCCTCTGGGAGTACGGGTAGATGATCCATGCTGTGTGCTCTCGAGGTCTTCAATCCCTTTGCTCATGATAGCTTTGATACCATGCGAGGGCAAAAGGACGAAAGGATCAGATATATGAGAGAACAGAGCAAAACAACACAGCATGAAATGGGTGAGTGAGTGTATATATGATGGTGAGTGAAAATATGTACAAGAGTCCTTTGATGTGAGGAGACTGAGTAGAAGGCTGGTGCAGAAGCAATGACGATGTCGGAGCTGAAGCACGGTCGATGACGAAGGCTCACGTTGATGTGAAGCAAAGGCACTCCGTGAGGTGGTTGGTGTCAAAGGCTCGCGTTAGTGGATGCAGAGGCACTCCGAGGTGATAGTGGACAGCGGAAGGTGAAGTGGTGATGATGTTGATGATGATGCAGACTCTGGTGACAAGGGTGCTGCGGTACATGAATGGTGATGAAGAGCAGAGAGGGCTGCTGTCCCGAGTGGTGGTGGTGCAAGATCTGGTGACAAGGGTGTTGCAATACCAGAGGGATGGAGAGGAGTAGAGAGGGCTGTCGTCCCGAGTGGTGTGAGATGGTGAGCAGAGAGTGGGCTGCTGTCCCATGGTAAATTGTAGAAGAAAAAAGATGATGAACTATAGAAGAGTGGGCTGCTGTCTCAAGGTAATCTGTAGAAGAAAAACGATGAAGTACTGTAGCAGAGAGTGGGCTGCTGTCCCAAGATAGGTACTGATGAAAAAACGCTGAGGTGCTGTACTGTGTAGCAGAGAGGGCTGCTGTCCCATGAGCTGAAGATAAAAACGCTGATGTGCTGTGTAGCAGAAGGGCTGCTATCCCATGAACTGATATGAAATGCTGATGTGCTGGAGATGATAGGCGAGGATGATGGATCATATGCATTGTAGGCACTGGTAGTAGCAGCAGCAGCAGCAGCAGATCAAGTGGTACTTGATGTGATCAATGAAGTGGTACTAACTGTAGAATGAAGAGGCCATGCTATATATAGTCAAGGGGGCTGTTGGTTGGCTAGGCTAGGGGCTATCGGCCAGCTGCAAGACCCAAAAAACATGAAATAAAGCCTAATAAAATCCAAAAAATTCCCCTTTTTAGGGCTGGATAAATACCATTTTCACATAGTATGAGCATGGCTCATAGGCTCATATATGAGCATGGCTCAAGGGCTCACCAAAGTGTGGTCTTTGTGAAAAAATCAGAGGCTAAGGTTTGCTTTCAAGGAGAGAATGGCACCAACACCCATACTCTCATGTTGGGCTTGATATAGGAACTTGACCCACAAATGACAACCTACATCGACTCACCAAAACACTCCCCCTTGCTCTAAGCAAATTATAACAGGGAATGATGGGCGTTTTATAAGATTCAAGGCTTATTACAAAGATGGAACACGTATGAAAGTGTTGGAGTATGCACAGGTGGAAGTGTAGACAAAACAAGAGAGAGAAGAGGGAGCAAAGGAGAGAGAGCTTGTGGACAAGATCACCTTTTATAATAGCATGAAGCTTTACAATGGCAATAACCAGCAAGAGGTGTTGCACCCAAAGCCTCAAACAATGAACTCGGAACAAATCCTTTCCATAATCTCTGCTACACCAAAGATGACCATGTCGTGCCAGACTTTTAATGCTTGGAACTCCAACTCGTTCCCATGCATGAGAAAATGGAGCTGCTAGCAGCTCCCCCTCCCGCCCACAAGCCTCCTCTGGCTGGAAGCAAATGGGGGAAACTGCATGTATACTAGAGAAGTACACCATCATGGTCCTCCCGAGCCGGAAGCGCCCTGGGAGCCCTAGATGTGTTATTGGAAGTATCTGAGTCACTGCCCCGTGTCGTGTCTTTGTCCTTCTTTTGAGATGAAGACTTGCCCTTGGTCTTGTCCTTCTTCTTGGACAAACAATCCTTGGACAGATGTCCTCTCTTCCCACATGAGAAGCAACGACTCTGACGTTTCTTTTGAACTGAAGTAAGTGCTTGATGAGAACTGTTAAGAGACACCTTGATCTTACCTTGAGAATTGAGGACGGACTCTTCTTCCACAAGAAGGGACTTAAGGTCATCAAAATCTACTTGAGTGGTTGTGACTTGGCACCTCAAAGCTCGAGAAACCACATCATACTCTAGGGGAAGCTTGGTGAGGATAAGTGTAGCCAGTTGAGCAGAGGACAAAGCAACACCCATTGCTAGTAACTGGTCATGGATAACTTTGTCCTTCATGAGAAACAACTGCATAGAACTGCCAGCAAGAAATAACAGACCGTAGAGTTGTCCTTGCAAAGTAACTGCTCGCATTGACAAATCTGGAGCAAAGAGATCCTCCTACTTGGACCATACTTGATGAGTATTGGTAAGAGTTTGCACGGTCGGTGAGACCTCCTTTGTAGTGGTCCACACAAGCACTAAATGCGCCTTCGAATCACGATTCTCCTAGTCTTGTAATTCCGCAAGGAATTCATCCTCTTGATTGTGGGTCTGTCTCCTCGAGTTCTGAGGACGCTCGGGCTTCTTCTCACTGCCCTGAACAGTCTCCCATAAACCCTTATGGATGAACCAGATCTGGATATTCAGCTTCCAATGGGCTTAGTTGGTTCCATCCAACTTGTCATCCTTATTCGTAAGGGGGGGAGCCATATCCATAGCAACGAAGTACACAAATATCATCACTCCAAGACTCCTCTCGTGCACTTTTCCAAAACGAATCGAGGCACCAAGACCAATCAGCCTCCTCTCAAATCTGAGAGAGAAAGAGGTTGGACAGCAGCAAAACAGTCCACCAAAACTCACCGGAAACACCCAACTGGAGGGAGGGGAAGCTGGGGAAGAAGCAGAGATGTCGGGTCCGCTTGTCGGGATGCACCACACGTGAAAACACCTTCCACTGCAGTCCATGCTGTAAAAACAGCCTTCAAATCTCACACAACTATTGTAAATGCATGCAGAAGCAAAAAACGCAGCCAACAGAAGCTTGCAATTGATGCTTGGTAACCAAGCACAGGAGCAGGGCAGCCTGAAGAGGAAAACGCAGATGTGAGAAGCCTCCAAGAGAAAGAAAACGCAGCTATGATGAGAAAACACAGCCATTGTTTTGATCTCCAGAAAAACACAGCCACTGGTTTGATCTCCAGAAAAACGCAGCCACTGTTGTGAACTGCAAGAAACATAATAGAGGGAAGGATCGAAAAAACGCAATGTAGAAGGCAGCCAGGTACTTAAGCGACTGATACCATGTTGGAGTATGCACAGGTGGAAGTGTAGACAAAACAAGAGAGAGAAGAGGGAGCAAAGGAGAGAGAGCTTGTGGACAAGATCACCTTTTATAATAGCATGAAGCTTTACAATGGCAATAACCAGCAAGAGGTGTTGCACCCAAAGCCTCAAACAATGAACTCGGAACAAATCCTTTCCATAATCTCTGCTACACCAAAGATGACCATGTCGTGCCAGACTTTTAATGCTTGGAACTCCAACTCGTTCCCATGCATGAGAAAATGGAGCTGCTAGCAGCTCCCCCTCCCGCCCACAAGCCTCCTCTGGCTGGAAGCAAATGGGGGAAACTGCATGTATACTAGAGAAGTACACCATCATGGTCCTCCTGAGCCGGAAGCGCCCTGGGAGCCCTAGATGTGTTATTGGAAGTATCTGAGTCACTGCCCCGTGTCGTGTCTTTGTCCTTCTTTTGAGATGAAGACTTGCCCTTGGTCTTGTCCTTCTTCTTGGACAAACAATCCTTGGACAGATGTCCTCTCTTCCCACATGAGAAGCAACGACTCTGACGTTTCTTTTGAACTGAAGTAAGTGCTTGATGAGAACTGTTAAGAGACACCTTGATCTTACCTTGAGAATTGAGGACGGACTCTTCTTCCACAAGAAGGGACTTAAGGTCATCAAAATCTACTTGAGTGGTTGTGACTTGGCACCTCAAAGCTCGAGAAACCACATCATACTCTAGGGGAAGCTTGGTGAGGATAAGTGTAGCTAGTTGAGCAGAGGACAAAGCAACACCCATTGCTAGCAACTGGTCATGGATAACTTTGTCCTTCATGAGAAACAACTGCATAGAACTGCCAGCAAGAAATAACAGACCGTAGAGTTGTCCTTGCAAAGTAACTGCTTGCATTGACAAATCTGGAGCAAAGAGATCCTCCTACTTGGACCATACTTGATGAGTATTGGTAAGAGTTTGCACGGTCGGTGAGACCTCCTTTGTAGTGGTCCACACAAGCACTAAATGCGCCTTCGAATCACGATTCTCCTAGTCTTGTAATTCCGCAAGGAATTCATCCTCTTGATTGTGGGTCTGTCTCCTCGAGTTCTGAGGACGCTCGGGCTTCTTCTCACTGCCCTGAACAGTCTCCCATAAACCCTTATGGATGAACCAGATCTGGATATTCAGCTTCCAATGGGCTTAGTTGGTTCCATCCAACTTGTCATCCTTATTCGTAAGGGGGGGAGCCATATCCATAGCAACGAAGTACACAAATATCATCACTCCAAGACTCCTCTCGTGCCCTTTTCCAAAACGAATCGAGGCACCAAGACCAATCAGCCTCCTCTCAAATCTGAGAGAGAAAGAGGTTGGACAGCAGCAAAACAGTCCACCAAAACTCACCGGAAACACCCAACTGGAGGGAGGGGAAGCTGGGGAAGAAGCAGAGATGTCGGGTCCGCTTGTCGGGATGCACCACACGTGAAAACACCTTCCACTGCAGTCCATGCTGTAAAAACAGCCTTCAAATCTCACACAACTATTGTAAATGCATGCAGAAGCAAAAAACGCAGCCAACAGAAGCTTGCAATTGATGCTTGGTAACCAAGCACAGGAGCAGGGCAGCCTGAAGAGGAAAACGCAGATGTGAGAAGCCTCCAAGAGAAAGAAAACGCAGCTATGATGAGAAAACACAGCCATTGTTTTGATCTCCAGAAAAACACAGCCACTGGTTTGATCTCCAGAAAAATGCAGCCACTGTTGTGAACTGCAAGAAACATAGTAGAGGGAAGGATCGAAAAAACGCAATGTAGAAGGCAGCCAGGTACTTAAGCGACTGATACCATGTTGGAGTATGCACAGGCGGAAGTGTAGACAAAACAAGAGAGAGAAGAGGACGCAAAGGAGAGAGAGCTTGTGGACAAGATCATCTTTTATATTAGCATGAAGCTTTACAATGGCAATAGCCAGCAAGAGGTGTTGCACGAAGTGCTTGGAATGGATTATTTGAAGTGAATATGAGAGACCCCCTTTTATAGTGCAGTGAGGGAGCTGGTCGACTGGTCCACAACTTGCTAAAATAGGAGAAATAGATAAAATCCCATAAAATAGGAAAAACTTCATAACTCTGAGATGCACGATTTCTAAAAGAAAGACTGACACACATTTCGGGGAACCCATGCCTCACACATAATATGAATAGATAAATTTTTGGAAGCTTAAAAACTTTTTGGATGTATGTCGATGAAGAATGATCTCTTTCGGTGATGCTTCCATGCCAGCGCTCTGGGCGTGGCTCCAATTTGATGGAGGAGACCAATTTTGGAGAAAACCCCAAATATTTGTGACGTCATGAGCTGATTGCAAAAGCTTAAATTTGTCCAGTTTTGTTCCAATTTTTGAAAACCGCTGAAAGAAAGAGCATCATAGGTTGTAGGCCCAAAGCACAAACTGTAGAAGGCTGGAAACAGTTGGTTATTCCTGAAAATGAGCACGGGAGAAGCCCGTAGGTGCTTACAAGTATAAGAGATTGTTGCTACAGCCAATGACTTCCATCAGATATGCAAGAATGAGATGAAAAGTGAGGGGAAGGGTGAGAACCCTTATATATCCCTCCAAAGAGCTGGTCGGCCAGCTGTAGTAGGCCAACAGCTGTCGAGTAGGCATAAAATGCTATAAAATGGCTAAAAAAATGGTAGAAAAATCCCAAATAATATCTGCTAAATATGCCAATGCAGGTCTCATAAAATAACCAGTACAAGCATGAAAAGGTGTAAGTAGACCCTCTAGAGATGATATATATTCCAACAACTCCCAATTTTTTTTTGTATCCAAGAACTTTTATTTGACATTTTTCACGTGATTTTTGAAAAAACCCCTAATTTGTTGCTGATGTGGCAGCTCGCAGGTACAATTGATGTGGCAATGTATGGGTTGAGGTGCTGTCGACAAAGGTGAGTTTTGACAACGCATGGTGGGCGTTGAGCCGTTGGAAATGAAAGCGATGGGCGCATTGGTGTCTGTTGGATTATATCATCTCCAGAGAGTCTTCATCATCTTTTTCATGCTTGTATTGGCCATTTATGAGGCCCTGCATTGGCATATCTTAGTAGAGATTTTTTCAGCATTTTCCTACCATTTTTTGGTATTTTTAGGCATTTTATGTAGCATTTTATGCTACTGCCATGCTGTCCGCCTGCTACAACTGGCCGACCAGCATCCTGAGGGAGTATATAAGGGCTGGCTCCCTTTCCCTCAAATCATCTCATTTTTCAGCGTTTAATTGAGGTCATTAGCAGCTATTACTGCTTCTCACCATTGTACAGCACCTACGGGCTTCCCTCGTGCTCAGATTTCAGCAATAAACATCAGTTTCCAGCATTTACAGGTCTTGTACCTGGGCCTATATCTATGTTTTATATTTGCTTCACTTTCTTTCATGGTATCAAAGAAAAACGCTGACCTGTGTGATGAGCAGAAGAAAGCTGCTTTTTCTGTTTTGGAGCAGAGGCTTCGACAGTTTGCTGCGTTTTCTGCAGATTTCAGCATAGAAGGTGCTGCGTTTTCTTCCGGAAGCAGAGGCTTCCTCAAGAGTGCTGCGTTTTCTTCATTTGACACTTGGGACTGTTGTATTTCTGAATTTTCAACAAAGATTGGTGATTTTTTTGATTGCTGAAGCCCTCTTCTAGGTGTTGAGGACAGGGAACTACATCTTGGAGAGATCTTCTTTCTCTCCTTTTAGTTTCCCACCCTCCCTCCCTTTCTTCTTGCTGTGCACAGCCTGAGAGGAGGACTTGTTGATTTTTTTCAGCCCCTTTTTCTTCAGAGAAGGTTTCTTGTCAGAGGACATGGCTTCACGAGATTTCTCTACTGTTGCTCCTTCTTGTCAGAGGACATGGCTTCACGAGATTTCTCTACTGTTGCTCCTTCTCCTGTTGATTCACTAGCACCATCACAGCCTGGATTCCCTGCTCCCGCCGCTCCACAAGTGGTTCCTATTCCCAGTCTTTTCTCTCTGAGTTTCTCTCATCCAGGTCTTGCTCCCACCCCTACCCACATACCATCCTACAATCCTCCCCAAGTCAGTGACTCCATGATGTTGCTGGAAGGAGCCGGTGTGTGGATGGCTATCTCCACACCTCACTTGGTGGACCCTGCTTTGAGAAGCATATTGGATGCTCAGGCTCGTCTTGTCATCATCCATTGCATGACTCTATCTATACAGGCACAGTTTGTCTCCTCCCGGAGTAATGCTCATCAGATGTGGACAGAGATCCAGAGGAGGTATGGAAGAGTTTCGACAGTGAAGATTGCCAAATTGGAGTCAGATCTGCAGAAGCTTACCATCACTGAGTCAGATAACTTGATTGAGAAGATTGGAGAGTTTTCCCATATCAAGCTGCAACTTGAGGAGTACGGGAGCACCATCAACAATCCCATCCATAAACTTCTCGGTAAGTTGCCTGCTTCCTTTGATTCTTTCAGGGGTAATATTTATTTCCGTGATCCTCTCACCCCTTTGGAGGAAGTTGTGAGTTATCTCCACGACAAGTGCATGCTTCGCAGAAAAGGCAAGTCGGAGTTTGCTTTTGTTGCCTCTGACAAGGGCAAAGGCAAAGGCGGAAAAGGGAACTCCAACAATAACAGCAACAACAACAAAAACAAAGGCAAAGGCAAGGGTAAACAGGATTCTAAGGAATCCAAAGACAAAAGCAATGAATGTGATTATTGTGGCAGGACAGGTCATACTGAGGCTCACAGCTTTGCTCATTGTGATGATTCTCGAGCAACAAAAGCCAAGTATAAAGCCCAGGATGCTTCTAAAGCATCTGACAAGGACAACACCAAAGATAAAGGCAAAGTTTCAGAGGAGGGATATGCCAAAGTTGCATACATGGCAGTCACAGATTCATCCACTTCTTCAAAGGATTCATTCCTTGTGTTCACAGATATGACTTCTCCTGAAGAGGTTAGTGTCACACCTGAAGTGGTGGAATGGGTTGGTGATAGTGGTGCTTCTGCCCACATGACCAATCAGGCCCATATCTTGGAGGACTACTAGACTATCTCTTCTTCAGTTCGTATCAGCGACAACTCTTCGCTTCCTGTCACCGGTGTTGGTAATGTTTCTTTGGGTTGCTTTGCCAACCTTACATGATGTTCTGCATGTACCACGAATTTTCAAAAATTTGTTTTCAATATACAAAGCTTCTCAGAAGGGACTTGGTGTGTACTTTGATGATGAGGTCATTGAAGTAATCGACAGGAAGACTCTCGGTTGTTGCCAATGGAGTCCATGATGGGGGTCGTTACAAGACCACCAATTTTTCTTCCCAGTTCCCTCACACTGATACCCATATCCATATTCATCAGCTTTTCTCACCCGTGTTGGCTTTGGTTTCTGAGGTAGATACTTCTTTGTGGCATTCTCGCTTCGGTTATGTACCCATTGCTGCCTTACAGAAGTTCCATTCTAAGCAGGTTGTCAGCGGACTACCTCAGCTCAGGTCTCTCTCTCACATCTGCTCATCCTGCATGATGGGCAAGCATCATCGAGATGCATTTCCAGAGGAGGCCACTCATCAAGCAACCCGAAGACTGGAGCTTATACATGCAGATCTTGCAGGACCTATGGAGGTTGAGTCTCTTGGCGGGGCTCGATATTTTCTTCTTCTTGTGGATGATTTCACTCGCAAAGTCTGGGTATATTTTCTGGCTCGCAAGTCAGATGCTTTTGCTAGTTTTAGGACTTGGATCGCGATGGTGGAAAATCAGTCTGGGGGTAGAGTTTCATTCCTTCGGACTGATAATGGTGGCGATTTTGTACCATTTGATGACTTCCTTGCTTCGAAGGGCATTCACCGATAGACTACAGTTCCTTACACTCCTCAGCAGAATGGAGTTGTGGAATGAAAGAACCGGACCGTCAAAGAGATGGTTCGTGCTTTGTTGCATCATGCAGGTCTCCCTCCTGCTTTCTAGGGTGAAGTTGTGGCTACCTCAGTTTATCTCTTTAACCGCTCTCTCACAAAAGTGGTTGAGGGGATGACTCTAGAGGAGGCCTTTACAGGACACAAGCCTTTTGTATCGCATCTTCGTGTTTTCGGCTGTGTTGCTTATGTGCATGTCCCATATAAGAAAAGGACCACTCTCGCCCCGAAGTCAAAGAGAATGACCTTCACAGGCTACAGTCTGAGATCCAAAGCGTACCGCTTCTGGGATCCGGAGGTTGATGACATCATCATTTCCCGTGATGCTCGATTTGATGAGAGCTTGTTTGGCATTGATTCCTCTCCACCTAATGCATTTTCCGACTTTCTGGATGATCCATTCCTGACAGATGCTAGTGATCTTTTACCTCTTCCACGTCCAGTTTTTCCTCCTCCTCCCCTTGCTGCAACCTCGGTGCTAGCTGCTCCTTTACAGTCACCCGTTCCCGTTGCATCAGCTTCTGCAGCTCCCAGTCCCTCTATGAGTCCTGCTTTGACTCCGGGATTACCCTCACCAGTGCTTACCTCATCACCACTTCCAGTAGCATCGAATGAGTCCTCTACTGTGGTTGGATCTTCTTCTTCACGCTTTGAGACGAAGGCTGGCCTACCTCAGTGGATTCAGCAACTCTTTAGAGATTCTGGTCTCACTGATGCATCGGATGAGTCCTCTACTGTGGTTGGATCTTCTTCTTCACGCTTTGAGAGGAAGGCTGGCCTACCTCGGTGGGTTCAGCAACTCTTTAGAGATTCTGGTCTCACCGATGCACGGCTCCATAACTAGATCTCTACCACCACCCCTGGCCCTCGCCGTTCATCTCGGGCTTCCACATCTCATCGCATAGTGAATTATGCTCTCACGAGTTCTCTCCAGGAGATTGATGAGCCTGAGAGTCCAGAGGAGGCTCTTTCACAGCCGCAGTGGCGGCAAGCCATGGAAGCAGAGATGGCCTCTATTGAGAGGAATAACACTTGGTCTTTGGTACCATGGCCTTTACATCGTCGTGTTATTGGTGTGAAATGGATTTTCAAAGTCAAGTTTCATGCAGATGGTACTTTGGACAAATACAAAGCCCGCCTTGTTGCACGAGGATATGCTCAGAAGGCCGGTGAAGACTTTGATGAGACATTTGTTCCTACCGCCGGGTATACCACCATCAGGATTGTTTTGGCTCTGGCTGCACACTTCAGGTTGCCCGTGTTCTAGATGGATGTCAAATCCGCTTTTCCGAATGGAGATTTAGAGGAGGAAGTTTATGTTGAGCAGCCTCCTGGTTTTGTGATTCAGGGACAGGACACCCATGTTTATCTTCTGCAGAAGGCTCTTTATGGTCTCAAACAGGCACCTCGTGCCTGGTATTAGAAGATTGATGCCTTCTTGTTATCTCTTGGCTTTGAGAGGGCATATGCTGACAGCAATCTCTATGTGATTCTTTCTGATGGAGATATTTGTGTCATTGTTTTGTATGTTGATGACCTCATTCTTTCTGGCTCAAATATAGGGTTGGTCACTTAGGTTCAGTCCAAGCTTTCAGAGACATTTGAGATGACTGAGCCTTCTACATTATTTTCTTGGGTTGGAGGTTTAGCAGAAAGATGACTGTATCTTCATTTCTCAGCAGAAGTATGTGAGGAAGCTGCTCACACTTTATGGGTTGTCAGATTGTACACCTCTCTCTTGTCCCATGGATCCCAATGCCAAGTTAGCCAAGTAGGATGATACACCCTTGGTGGATTCCAAAGAGTACCAGCAGATTGTTGGCTCATTGCTTTACCTTGCCAACACTCGTCCAGACATCTTCTATGCTATGAGTGTCCTCAGCCAGTTCTCATCAGCCGCTCGAAGGTCTCATTGGCGGGCAGCTTTGAGAGTTCTTCGTTATCTTCGAGGTGCTTCAGATTATGGCATCACCTACTCTTGTGGTGCTGATTTGGTTGGCTTCACAGATTTTTAGATTGGGTAGGCTGTATTGATACTCGGAGGTCTACATCTGGATATTGCTTCATGCTTGGTTCTGGATTGGTTTCTTGGAAGTCTCAAAAGCAGAGGACTGTTTCTGCTTCTTCCACCAAGGGCTGAGTATAAATTCTACCTTCTCTCCTCCACTGAGGCACTTTGTATTCACCAGATTTTGGAGCATTTGTGCTGTGCCGACACTTCCCAAGTTACTATTTTCTCGGATTCTCAGAGTGCTATTGCTCTAGCACAGAATCCTGTGATACGGGGACAATCCAAGCATATTGAAGTGCATTATCATTTTGTACGCGACTGGATCGAAATGGGCCTTCTTCAACTGTCCTACTGTTATACCAAGGATAATGTGGTTGATCTCTTCACCAAACCACTTTCGAGAGCTACTATGGAGGTGTTATTTCAGCGTGCTGGTATTGGACCGCCCCTTTTGCGCTGAAGAGGAGGTGTTGGATTATATCATCTCCAAAGGGTCTACATTATCTTTTTCATGCTTGTATTGTCCATTTATGAGGCCCTGCATTGCCATATCTTGGCAGAGATTATTCAGCATTTTTCTACCATTTTTTTTGGTATTTTTAGGCATTTAATGTAGCATTTTGTGCTACTGCCATGCTGTTGGCCTGCTATAGCTAGCCGACCAGCATCCTGAGGGAGTATATAAGGGCTGGCTCCCTTTCCCTCAATTCATCTCATTTTTTAGCATTTAGTTGAGGTCATTAGCAGCTGCTATTGCTTCTCACCATTGTACTGCTATAGCTGACCGACCAGCATCCTGAGGGAGTATACAAGGGTTGGCTTCCTTTCCCTCAATTCATCTCATTTTTCAGCATTCAGTTGATGTCATTAGCAGTTGCTACTGCGTCTCACCATTGTACAGCACCTACGGGCTTCCCTCGTGCTCAGATTTCAGCAATAAACATCAGTTTCCAGCAGTTACAGGTCTTGTACCTGGGCCTACATTTGTGTTTTTGCTTCATATTCTTTTAGTGTCGGGTGCAAGACACTACAGGTGGGTGGTAGGTTAGGCAAATGATGTGGTTGTAGATGAGTTAGCGCACAGGCAGCAACTGGGTGGCAGCAGTGCTGGTTGGTGGTAGTTGCAAAGGTGGTGCGCACGTGGTTTTTACTCAACTGGTGGCGCTAAGAATCTAGACATAAGGGTTTGCACAAGATGGCAGAACAAGGCTCTGATA
This sequence comes from Cibotium barometz, assembly GCF_041138505.1. Taxonomy (NCBI): domain Eukaryota; kingdom Viridiplantae; phylum Streptophyta; class Polypodiopsida; order Cyatheales; family Cibotiaceae; genus Cibotium; species Cibotium barometz. The sequence continues at coordinate 41,508,339 of NC_141063.1, forward strand.
CCAATTTTAGGTTTATATGGTTTACACAGGCTTGCTAAGCCGCAGCTAAGATGGATCAAAGAGATCCATGGTGTGTGTATGTAGAGAGAGAAAGAAAGTAAGAAAGAAAATTGTATTAAATGTCTAGAAAAGGCCAAATTGGCCTATAAGACCAAAGTGTTACAATGTTGCCATGATACATCCGAGGTAGTACAAAAATGAAATGAATGCCAAGAGGCCATCTATGTCCACCAAGTAGTCTCGAGGACATAGGTGGCCTCTTGGTGCTGTTGTAGGATGTCGTGGATCTAGATGTGAAGACCAGATATTTGCCGCCGTGGGAGTCGGGGAGGGGAGAGAGAGATGTGTGACAAAGCTCAAGAGAGATTATTGCACGACTCAATGATAGATTATATTGATGTGGAAGAAGTGTTGATCACTCACCAAGTACAATGCTTTTGTAGGTTTGTAGCCTTGTGTCGTGTGCAAGACATGCGCATGGTCATTCCCAAGGCTATTTCCTATAGGGCAAGGGCTTTGTCCAGGGGACTTGGTCGACAGCAAGTTGGCTAGCCCACAAGTGTCTTCAAGGCCTATAAATAGGGCTCTTTGACATTCATTCACTCCTCTAGGGAGTAGAATCATTAGATTAGGACTCTATGAGTCAAGAACCTTTTGATGATGGTGGTAGCCTATATCTGTCTAAGACATGTACACTCTTTTTGTACTGTATGAATATACTGAAACTCAGCTATCTCTCTCTCTTCTCCTCATCTCTTGCTTGCATTTTGCATCAGGTTGTTCGAGGAAAGGTCTTAGGGCTGAAAGAAGATTCCCAAAGCTTCCACATGTGACATTGGTATTAGAGCTTCAGGCTGGTTCTGAGATATTGTTGTCGCCCATGTCCCACCCACCCTTATTGCATCGCGCATGGATGAAACCATTGCCCTGTGCCTTGAGATTTTTGTGGTGTGGGGACCAGGCAACATTGTTTTAGCATCAAGCTCAGCAAGGCTAAACACTGCTGGTGTCCCAGATGACGGTGCACAGTCCAAGGAGAGTAACACAAGACATGGAAGAAGTTTCCAGGAGGTTGGTCGGTGGTGTTCCACAAGACCCAAGGGGAATGGCAGTCCTGTGAGTCGGATGCCACTTGGGGCATACCATGAAAGGCTTTTAGGCAACGGTTCCAAGGGAGGATGATCCTTCAAGGGGTGGAGTGAGAGTTCCAGACTCAATAGTAAGGATCAAAAGAGTGTTCAAGGGTAGGGCACAACAGGCTAGGGGACAAGACGGAATAGATGCATAGATTGTCATCAGATGTGGAGTTGGATTTAAAGACCAAGCAGGGCTGTTAGTGAAAAGGTTGCTAGGAAGTGAAGGATGACACGTTTGGGAGTCTAGGAAGAGACAAAGGATGATGGCAGTTATCCAACAATAGAAGTTGGAATCCTTTCATCAAGTTTAGTAGACGGGGATGTCATGTTCAAGACATTGCATGCGCATTCCCAAGGCTATTTCCTGAAGGGCAGCAGATAAAAAACGAGTTTTGGACTAGATTCTGGAGCTACAAGCATAGTCACATGGGACGCGAAATGGGGACGGAAAAGATTGAGAATGGCCATTCCCTGTGACTATAGAGTGACGTGGGACGGGAATGGGAACGGGAAGATGTTGCCATCCCCAACATTCTGAGTCTAAAAATGCCCATTCCCTGTGTGACTATGGCTACAACAGCTAGGCGTGGGCAGGAAGACTGTGAGAATACCCAGGAGGTTGTTGGCCGGTTTTCATGAAGAGACATCTGTGTCGGTTGCAACAAATTGAGAGCTTTGTCCAGGGGACTTGGCGGACAGCAGGTTGGCGAGCCCACAAGTGTCTTCAAGGCCTATAAATAGGCTTGGCTAGGCTCCTTGACATTCATTCACTCCTCTAGGGAGTAGAATCATTAGATTAGGACTCTGAGTCAAGAACCTTTTGTTGACGGCAACCTATGGCTTGCCAAGACATGTACACCCTTTATGTCCTATATGAATATACTGAAACTCAGCTATCTCTCTCTCTCTCTTCTCTCCATCTCCTGCTTGCGTTTTGCATCAGGTTGTTCTAGGAAAGGTGTTTAGGCCTGAAAGAAGATTCCTAGAGCTTCTGCATGTGACATTGGTATTAGACTTCAGGCTGATTCTGACTCGTGAGATATTGTTGCTGCCCATGCCCCACCCACGAGCTTCAGCTTGGTTCTGAGATATTGTTGCTGCCCATGTCCCACCCACCCTCACTGCATTGTGCATGGATGAAACCATCGCCCGTGTCTTGAGCTTTTGGTGGTGCGGGGACCAGGCAACATTGTGTCAACATCAAGCTCAACAAGGCTAAACACTGATGGTGTCCCAGATGAAGGTGCACAGTCCAAGGAGAGTAACACAAGACATGGTAGAAGTTCCCAGGAGGTTGGTTGGTGGTGTTCCACAAGACCCAAGGGGAATGGCTGTCCTGTGAGTTGGATACCACTTGGGGCATACTAGGAAAGGCTTTCAGGCGACGGTTCCAAGGGAGGATGATCCTCCAAGGGGTGGAGTGAGAGTGCCATTGTCGATACTTAGGAACAAAAGACCACGGAAAGTGTTCAGGGGTAGGGCACAAAGGGCTAGGGGACAAGATGGAACAGATGCATAGATCTTCATCAGATTTGGAGTTGGATTTGAAGACCGAGCAGGGTTGTTAGTGAAAAGGTTTCCAAGAAGGGAAGGATGACAGGTTTGGGAGTCTAGGAAGAGACAAAGGGATGATGACAGTCGTCCAAGAATAGAAGTTGGAATCCCGTCATCAAGTTTAGTAGAGGGGGATGTCATGTGCAAGACGTGCATGCTCATTCCCAGGGCTATTTCCTGAAGGGCAGCAGATAATGAACCAGTTTTGGAACCAGATTCTGGAGCTACAGCAGCTAGGCATGATCAAGAAGACTGGGAATACCTAGGAGGCTATCGGCCAGTTTTCATGAAGAGACATCTGTGTCGGCTGCAGCAAATTGGGGCTTTGTCCAAGGGACCTGGCTGACCGCAAGTTGGCCAGCCCACAAGGCCTATGAATAGGCTTGGCTAGGCTCCTGGACATTCATTCACTCCTCTAGGGAGTAGAATCATTAGATTAGGACTCTATGAGTCAATAACCTTTTGATGATGGCAGATTCCCACAGCTTCCGCATGTGACACCGTATTTTTTGACCCATACAAATATCACACACTTATAAGTGTATGCCACATGGCACACTTACCTTATCCACTCAAAAGAGTGCGTTCACTCACTAATAGCACAATAGCCCTTTTAGGGGCTGTTCAAACACACACACACGTGCACACACACACACACACACACACACACACACATATGGACACACAAAGTGGGGTTCACACACGAGGTGGACGCACACAAAGCTTGGAATCCCAACATTTCTCATGTGTGAATATTGAAGTAGAAACTGGAAATGACGAAGGGAGTTGTAGCCAAGTGGTTAGGTGCACTTACTCAAGACCGAGAGGTCCTAGGTTCAAGTCCCCCCCCCGCACCCCCCCCCCCCCCCCCCCCCCCTTGCTGCGGCCCAGCTGGCTGGGTGGCATTCCACGTCATGGCATGAACACCCATGGAGAATTGCCTTCGGGAGGGTCTCACCTTCCAACGGGCACACATGATGCACCTATGGGCAGAGGGAAAAATTTACAACTAGAAGGATCAACCACCTGGGGAAAAAAATAGAAACTAGAAATGTTTTTTTTTTTTCAGGACTTGAGAATTTGTGTAATAATGGATGTAGTGAGCCTTTGTTTTGTGTAGTAACCTTATGCATTGATTGATATCTATATGCATGAAGTTCTTTTAGCAGATAACTTGTGGAAGTGTTAGGCAGTTTTGCTGTAGATTTTACAGGATTTTCAAGCATTGGCATTTTTTTCAGGTTTCTAGGTTGAGTGAGCTTAGTCAGCTTGCTCGAGACAACAACACTGCTACTAACTTACTTGAAGCAGATCGCTTACGAACAATGTTGCTTGCAATGGTTGATGTTCGTGTGGTGTTCATTAAGCTTGCTGATAGACTTCACAACATGAGGACGTTGGGAGCGTTACCTGCAGCTAAACAACGGGGAATTGCAAGTGAGACTTTGGAGATATTTGCTCCACTTGCAAGTAGGCTGGGTATATGGAGTTGGAAGGCAGAAATGGAGGACCTTTGTTTTATGTATTTGAAGCCTAAAGAGCACCAGAAACTTGTTGATGAGCTTTCAAAAAGCTCCAGGGAGATCTATGTGATGTCTGCCCTGCAGAAGCTAGATATGGCTCTGCGCAAGGCAGAAGTCCCCTTCCACGATCTTTGTGGCCGTACGAAAAACCTCTACAGCATCTATTCAAAGATGTCAAGGTAACTTATTTTTGGCCTAAATCTTGCTTAATCTCTTGAAAAGATGGATTAGGGGTTTAGATTGATTCTCTTGAACCATTTTCAGGAAAGGTAGATCATTGAAGGAAATCTGTGATGTACGTGGGCTCAGGCTTATTGTCAGAGATGTTAGCAGCTGTTTTACTGCGCTTGATCTCATCCATGAACTATGGCCTTGCATACCCGGAAAACAGAAAGACTATATTAATCACGCCAAGCATAATGGGTATCTACTTTTGTAGTGCAAAAGTTTGTGTAGTGGCAGCGTTCTTTGATCTAGCTGTAGTCGATTTGTTTATTTATTGAATCGTATGATATGTCTGGATGCATGTTTGTACAACATTATGTCAGGTATCAATCATTACACACAGCTGTCATGGGTGAGGATGGCTTTCCATTGGAGGTGCAAATTAGGACAATGGAAATGCACCACAATGCAGAGTTTGGCATGGCAGCACATTGGAGGTATAAAGAAGGAGACTCCAAATACTCTTCATATGTTTCACAGAGAGTGGAGTGGGCAAGATGGGTTCTTACTTGGCATAGTGAAGTGGTGGACTCAAAGTTGAGGGTGTCCCCCTTGGAGCTGGATTTAAGACCCCCTTGTCCTTTCCCCTTTCATGCAGAAGATTGTGCTCATTCTACCGGATTGCCTGAGCACGAGGAAGAATCACTCTATGTTATTCTTTTGGAGGATGAGAAAGTAAGCTATATACCATCAAGGTTGATGTGTTACTTTATGTGATACATCTTTTTTTGCTTTTTTATGTGGCCCTGACAACTTCTTGCCAATGTTGGACAGATGATTGTACAGGAGTTGCCCTTTATCTCAACAGCTCGTGATCTACTTACGAGAGTGAGGCCGAAGGATTTAGCAAATGATAATAGTCTTAACTCCTGGAAGGAGACAAGACTAATGATAAATCACAAGGTCGTCGATGATCTTGATCAAAAGCTCGTTATGGGAGACATGGTGGAGCTGATGCCCTTCGTAAAGGAAGATTCTCTGGATAAATGTCGGGACAGAATCAGACGCATGTATGGAGACACTGCAAGTGTCAGAGATGAAATACAAAAGAGCTTTGAAGCTGTAACGAGTGTCTGAAATTAGCATATTTGCCCTTTAATCAAGGAATCAATACTTTCATAAAGAAGCATCATGGATTGCCATAATGGTAGTGTAATATTATGTACATACACAATTGAAGGGGCAAGAGAAGGTGTGTAGGGCTTGTAAACTTTTGACTTCAAGGGCATCATGTGTAATCCCCTTGATTACTTCAAGGGAATGATGTGATAACTTCAATCTATCAAGTTTTCTTCTATGGAGAATTTTGCGTGTTAAACAGTCGGGGATCAAAGAGGTGAGATCAAAGTGTAATATGGCCACATGTAATCTTGGTTGTGATTGGATGAGAAGATACGATGATTGGGCTTAAAGAGGAGCTAGCCTCTGTAAAATTGCACTTTGCTGAATGAAAATTATTCTACTTTTTTAATCTATTTGTTTTCAAGATATGGTCCTTGTTCACTCAACGGACATAGATCAAAGCTCGACTATGGTAAAGTTTCAAATGATGATACTTGAGCTAGACAAGAGACTTGTGGATTACCCCATTAAACCGTATAGATAAGAAGAGCATTTTGTGATGATGAGTCTAATGTGTTCCTCCACACCACAAAACCTGTCCAGTAGCACAGCTTAGGTTGCTTTAGACACTTCATGGTAAGCAAAGTATATATCAGTACTAGTCCTTGAAAGCTTAAGCTTCACCAATGTCTGAAAGCAATAACTTGGTGACTTTCATGAGACGAATCCTCCGAGTTGCTGAGATGACCCTTTTGCTGCACAAAATTATGGCATCTAGGGTTACATCTAAGACTTGGAAATCAGTGTTTACCACTCTCTCATACATCTGCAACGTTCTCATATGGTGGTTGGTACTGCTAGGGCAAGTATGAGACCTGGGTGCCAGCTTTCCGTAACCACAGAGTTACATCTTTAGAGAGTCTTGGGCAATGGGGCAGCTCCAAAATAAGTGCTAATTTGTTTCCTTCTCAATTCTGCATAAGGGGCAATAGGGAGATCCGTGTTTGTCCACCTTGTCTCGTGGAAATTTTTTGGGTCCTAAGGGGAACCTCCCATTGACCTACCACATTCCCAGTGCAATGAATGGAATCTAGGGTTGAACCTAATGAAAGATATGTAAACCATGACATAAAATGGCAACTCAAAATATCGATCGTCGAGCCATGAAGTCAATGCATAAGCGACCTAGGATTTGAGATGGTAACATAGTGACATCAACGATGATGATGGTGTGCAACACATTGGTCCAATGAAGGATAGTAGTAGTAAATCATGGTTGCGCGTAAACACCACCCAACAAGTAAAAGCGTGTGAAAAACGCCAACCAATGCTTAACACAAGCCCCACGACGCACGTGTAAAAGAATCCCAAGGTGTGAACATGCTCTACAATCTCAATGCATGTGAACACACACACCACCATGGGGTCAACATCCCCCACAAAACATCCAAAATGAGTAAACGCATCCACAAAATTTTCTCAATCATACAACCCCACCAATCACATGTGAATAATGTATGTGAACATCCCTATGTACACACAATGTAGCCCAATGGTGCACTAGTGTCTACCCACAATGGTCGGATAGTGTGAAATAACCAAAAAGATGGATGTGAATGGAAGACAAAGTAAGTGTTAAAGGGGCCAAGCCCTGTCTTATCTTTGCTTCTCTTTGTGCTGAGCCTTGAGGAAGGGCCGATGAAGCTTCCCCTCTCTCTCTCTCTCTCTCATTGTGAGACTAGTCATTTTCTACACCTCTCTTCGGACGGGTTTATTATACGCCATGCTTACATGGACACACACCTCTCACATGGTATTCGGAGTGCTATTGGACAGATTCACACCTCTTCACACCGGTTGAGGACAGAGACAGGTCAATATGAGGATATATCACTAGAGGACCGCATATGCCAGCTTTGCCATCAGGAGGTGGAGTCGGAGGAACACTATATATGTCGTTGTACTGTCTACTATGAGATCCGAGGGAGGTACCACTGCCTGTTCTGTGAAGGCTTTGGACCTTTGCGTCGGATCATGGACTTTGAGGACCAAAGGTGCTTAGGGCTCTTCATACTTGAGCTTAGACGCCACAGAGAGAGCCTATTGAGGGACAGGAGGGCAGTGGGACCAGAGCCACCTAGACAGAGAACCCTCATAGATTTTTTCAGAGCCAGCACTGTAACCCCACCAGCCTCTACTCCCCTATCTACAGGCCTACCTGGCAAACCACCCTCTAGAGGAGTCACCCTGGATAGAGCCATTGCCATCTGTAGAACAAGACGCCCACGACCACGAGGATCGTGTCCACGATTCTCTCACCATCGGCAGATTCGAGCCATCATTGCCTGCCACCAGAGGAGTTTACCGCACGATTCAACGGTTCAGCTTTCAGCTCTTAGCTCTCTTAGGATGTTACTATTTTCATTCTTTCTTTCAGATTTGTTATGATGAGACATCATCATCATCAGTTGTACCTTGTTTTGGTTTCATGGGTCATTTCGGCCTTTAGGAGATGTTAATATATCTTTCTTTCTTTCTCTCTCTCTCTCTCTCTCTCTCTTTCATGCTACCTGCGCTTCCTTAAGTTGACACAACTCAGAGTACTCTCCCCTCTCTCTCTCTCGTGCAATGTGCTGCTGCCTGAAGCTTATTGTGCTACCTTCGCTGCCTTCTGCCCTTCGCTATAGCCAGGCTCAGGCTTGTTGCCCTTTGCAAACCGACAGAACGGAGGCAAAAGATCATGAAGCCGTAGCACAGAAGTTTTAGCAGCATATAAAAATACCCAGAGAAAAATGGTTGCATTATGACTCAATCTCCTTAATTCAACTGATTCTCAACTGATACAAAACATGTATGCATGCCCAGTACTGATCTGCTTTATAATGATGAGGCTTGGTTAGGGCTTCATATTGTGAAGGTAAGCAAGTCTGCTTGTAAAACTACTCTTGTAAATTACTACATTTGCATCATTACTCTGTTTGCATCAACCAAGAGTCTGGAACCTCTATGGCTGTGTATCACCTTGCTGTTGATAACACATTGCTATTGCTATGCTGCACTTCAAGTATTGTCCTGCACTGACTTAACACATTAGCTTTTGCTAGTATTGTAACCTTGTTTCTTTGTATTGGCTAACTGCACATGTTGTAAGGTAAGTACATTAGTTTGTAAGTTTGCTTTCATTTCTACTTTGCCTTTTTCCTCTCTAAACTGGCTGACTCTTGTATGCAGGTATGGAACCCCGAGCACCAGTTGTGCACTTGTGCTTACACCAAAATTGTCGGGTTCAACTCCCAACTGGGTTATCAAAATGTCTTTGAAATGCATTTTGCACAGCATTATTATTTACACAAATATGTACCAAAATTGTATCAGTAGTACTAATCACATTAATTAGCACTAACCATGGTTGCAAGTCACTTTCTTGATCAATAAGCTATCCAAATTGCTCTGATTTGTCAAGTTCTACTAAGATTAATCACTAACCACAAGGTTAGTACTAATTCTTATTATAATTAGTCATTTTCTTGATCAAGAAACTGTCTTAATGGTCCTTAATCAATTGCTATTAACATAATCTTGCACTTAATGGTCCTCAATTGCTGTTAACATAATCTTGCACATTGTTTTCTTGAACTTTATAACAATTTCTCCCAAAGAAACTAGATTCTCGTAATATATAACCAAGATTAATAAACGATTGGATCAAGAATCACTCACTGTCATCAAGATTTGATTCTACACAATAATCTTTGTAAAATTTAAAATTTTGCACCAAGGTTCTTAAAATTTTACTTTGCAGAGCAGAATTGCAAACATTCTTGAAACCTTGCACAGTAAACCTTGCACAGTAAACCTTGTCTAAATCTGCAGCACAGCAGAATTGCAAACATTCTTGAAACTTTACTCTGCTCAGTAAACTTTGCCTAAAATTTGCAATTGTTAACTTCAGAGAGATCTCCATAAAGTCTTCAATAGAACTGCAATCTTCACATAGATCTGAAATATGTCACAGAACTGTAATCTTACTAGTTGCTACTTATACAATCTCACGTTATGTTTTTAAAGTAGGGGGGAAAAGCCTGCCGCATTGGAGAGGGTCAAGTAAGCAAGTCAAGTATAAAAATCAAGCTTTGCAGTGAAATACATGAGAATCTAGCCCAATTACACAAACAAAACCCACAAATCTATAGTATATCAGTATATCTACACATGTATACCATAGGTATAGTTGTATGTTTAGAAGAAAGTGTGTTGCACATACATGTATACCATAGGTATATAATTGTATGTTTAGAAGAAAGTGTGTTTGCACTTGCATCCCCATTTCCAAAACAAGTACATAAATCAACCTTTGCATTGAAATATAACATACTATAAGATTCCAATTACATAAATCAAACTCACAAATATATGGTACTACATTTACAAAAACAAAACTGTTCTTTCAAGGAAGGCATGTTATTTGGATCCTGTAATTTTTAAGGAGGAAGTTTGCCAATTCTACATTCACATAAAAGTGTGGTTATATTTTTTATATACATACATATACATATATTAAAAGAAATTTTGTAATCACTTTTATTACTCATTTAATGGATTTTGTATTTTACAAAGCTCTAAAATCAATTGATAAACAAAACAACACATGCAAATTACAAAATCTCATATTACACACCACTAAACTCAATTCACGACATTATTGTTTAACATTGAAGCGGATGTTTCAATGCATGTTTGGATTTGGTTTTGTGCAAAATTTTGGATACAAATTTATCTTTAATGCATTGACACATGTGTTAATGTGCTTCCCAGTCTTGTAGATTGCTCAAATATTTCAAGTTATTGAACAAGATCACTTATTCCAATAAATTTGGTCATTAGCTTGGAAATTTCAACGAGCTTTGGTTCTCTTGGATTTGGGGTTTATGTCATTGACATTAGTTGTTTACCTAAGAGAAGGTAGGATAGGAGCTGGGCAAGGGGAGTAAAATCCTAATGTAAGATGTTGGTGATCATTTAGAAACGTTATTCAATAAGTTCAAAAGGTCAGATGACTAAAACTTTGCTTTCATTAGGGTTCAAATTCTCACTCTAGGGGACTCACAAAAAATGCCACTAGGGTTAAAATTCTGCTTTCATTGGGGCTGAAATTCTCGCTCTAGGGGACTCACAAAAAATGCCACTGTAGTACATATTTGGTATAAATCTGCCTCTAAAGGACTTGCAAAACAACATCATAGCACATATCTTCACAATTTACTAGATTGGTAGTGGTAGATTATCACCTTACATGTAATAATCATAAGGTCAACCAACACGTCCTAGTAATCTTATATTCACATCATATATTAATCACCCATGCACCTCATAGCACATATCTTCACAATTTACTAGATTGGTAGTGGTAGATTATCACCTTACATGTAATAATCATAAGGTCAACCAACACTTCCTAGTAATCTTATATTCACATCATATATTAATCACCCATGCACCTCATATTGTTAAAGATATAAGAATTTACCCATCTTGATTTGACATGACCTTAAAAGTGGACTTAAAATCATGGAAGAGTCGTTGAGGTATCATTGCTGACAAGTTGATAGAATCATGGCAAACTAGAATTAAACTACCATATGCAAATAAATCAAACCATGGTAAATCATATGAAAGACCATAAAATCATGAAGAAAAAGAACACACGATAAAACATTGGGTGCAATCCCCCCCGTGCCACCTCCGCACGATGTAAGTGGCCCACTTTCTCATGTAAGCATTTTTTATATTACTTCAAAATTAGCCTTAGGAGCCATAACTAGCTTTCCTTACAAAATTGGGCATGTACATTAGTCATGAAACTAAGATTGCAACCACAAATAATTGCTCTTATAAGCACAAAATATAGCACGCCCCAACTATATAAAATGGGTGTGACAAACATAATAACAAATGTCGACATGTGGCTAATATTACTCAAAAATGCCAATCATGTTAGTTATAGACAATCAATTGGACTCCTCACAATCATTCCAACATGACAAGCTATATCTAGAGGCACTCCCACATCGCACAGTTGGATTCAGTAAAACCTCATTGGTTTTTTCCACCTGTCCAATAGTGTAATTGGTAGTCATATAATGATCGCGAGCCCAAAAAAGCATACATGGTGGTTGTGTGTGAGACGAGTACTATTTTAGGCCTAAAAAAGCATAGTTTCTTACAAAAAATTGATGTATTGCATCAACTTCTCTGTGCAAACTAGATGTTATGCATTAAGTCTACCACAAACTCGATGTACGACATCCAGTTTGTGTGGAGAAGTTGATGATGCGGTGCATCAAATTTGCTCGCATAAGCATGCCAGAAATCATGATGTAGTAATTTAAAAGCAACTTTTTTAACTAGAAAATAGCCCTAAAATAGGCACAAAGATAAACACCAAAAACAATAACTCAATATGTAACACAGAATCATCCACAATACCAATAAAGCACACAAGTGTGCATACACCAATACTGCTAGCCGTTAGTATTTAATATAGAATCATCCCATGATACCAACTACCAACATGATACAAAAATATCACTTAGGCGCCCACCTAGGATGATTCTTAAAGGTCAAAAGATACTTACCATATGTGTTTCTTGTGCGTCTACTACTAGTAGTGTGTTGATTATTCATCAATGCTTATGTCAAGATCAAGTATTTCCTCTTGAACAACAATTAGAGTTGGCTCTTCATAAGTAGGACGTGAAGGAAGTGGTCCTCTAAATGGTTTCAATAAACTAGTATGGAAAGAATTATGAATATAGTGTGATGGCATCCCTGATCGATATGTAAGTTTATTAATCTTTTTAGTGGCCCTAAATTATCTATAGAACCTTGGTGCAATGTTTCTTCTCAGCACTCTTAAGATGCCTCTTTTCAATTATTAAGAGAACATAATCACCTTCTTGAAAAGATATATGGCTTTATGTTCCTTATCTTCTTGTTAAGCATATGCTTCTTGAGATTTGCATGTATCTTGACATTCTTACTAAAATATACCCTCAAAATCTTGAGTAAACTCATCAGAAGTCCCAAAAATAATGTCAAATGGTGCATGACCCAAAGATAAAAGAGGTGTATTGTTGTAAGAAAACTAAAGAAGGTGAATGTATTTGTCCCCAAAGGCTAGGTTGGGATGAAACATTGTCTCTAAGTAAATCCAAAATTGTACTATTAACTTTGCTTTGTTCATTAGACTCTAGATGAAATGCGGTCATGAAATCCAACTTAGTGTCTAGGTTCTCAAAGAGTGTAGTCAAAAAATTATTGTAAAACTTAGAATCACTATCACATAGTGTCTTGCGATGATAAGCCACAATGCACAAATATTTTTTTGATAGTAAATATGTGTGTGGCTTGTTGAGATGTCAATGTCTTTTCACATAGAATAAAATAGTCATTCTTTACTAAACAAGTGTGTGACTTGTTGAGATGTCATTGTCTTTTTGCATGGGATAAAATAGTCCTTCTTTGCTAAGCTGGTCCACTATAGTCCAAATCATCTCATTATGACTTACAATAGTAGGGAAGCTTGTAATGAAGTCCATTGGTATCTGCTCCCATGTTTCATTAAGAATGGATAATGGCATCAATAGATCTTGAGCCTTACCTTTGTAGCTCTTGATCTTTCGACAAGTCATGCACTCGGTAACAACAAATCTAGCTATATCATTTTTCATATACTCTCTAGAGCATGCAGTAAGGTAGAGGATACCCCTATATAAATCACATATGTAGGTTGCATCTTCTCTAAAACAATATGTCTAAATGGTCGTGTGATGCATAATAGTTATGAGAAGAAAACATATCCTTCATTATATGAGTATTCACCATTAGGAATCCAATTGCTATCTTTAATTGAGTTCTAAAGCCTGAAAATTTTAGATTCTACTCATAGGAATGCTTCATGGCTTGTAAGGGTAAACTATCTATGACTGAGATTGATTGATGCTTGGTATTCTACCTAAACTATCTATGGTTGAGATCTACGACTGAGATTGATTGATGCTTGGCGTTCTACCTAAAGGGTCACCAATATGTTTCCCTTGCCATGTCAATATTGTATCATTGGATAAAACACTATGAATAAAAGATGCTTATTTGATCTGTCTATCTAAAATAAAGGGTTAAGAGAGAAAGTGTCTAATACTCTATTCACCAGTCTTGTTTAGCAATTCGAAACCCATAAGATAATGTTTCCAAATCCTAAGAGCATGTACTATAATAGTCAACTCTCCTTGTCATATGTACTATAGCTGCACTATGCTAGTTTTAACTTGCGGCTCTCACACGCTAAGAGATAACCATTTTATATGAGAATAGCCCCAATCCCATAGCCATTGGCATCGATCTACAAGTAGTCTAATAAAGTCAAGAAGTTGTAACACATGGGCATGATTCTTTCAAAGCTTGAAAGGACATATCATGTCTACTATCAGTCCAATGGAAAGTCAAGAAGTTGTAACACATGGGCATGATTGTTTCAAAGCTGGAAAGGATCTATCATGTCTATCAGACCAATGGAAGTTCTTGACATCTTTCCTATAATACCTACATGAGGATCATAAATCATCTATATCATGGGATCTAGGCCAAGTGAATGTTGTCTCAATCTTCTTTGGAATCATTTAAATACCTTTGGCTCAAGTACTCAATTTTACCTTGAAAGAAAAACTACTCTTCTTAGGATTGAGGTAGAGTTGGTTTTCTTTCAAAAGAGAGAATGCTATAATGTTTCTTACAATCTTCAATGTTTGTATTGAAGTCTAGTATATCATCAAAGAATACGACCACAAAATCTTAATGTTCATATATCTAAAAGTTGTTGGAGCATTGGTAAGTCCAAAGGGAATTATCAAAAACACATAATGATGAGACTAGGTCTTGAATACAGTAGTCTTATACACATCCTCCTGAGCCATAGTCGGACTTAAGGTCAATCTTGCTAAATAATCTAGCCCCTTATTTGATAGGTCTAAGTCCTACTATACATTTTCTCTTTTTCTCCTTATGCCCTTTTCTTGAGCATAACCCTTTGCAACAAGTCTAGCCTTATAGCGATCAACACTCCCATTTGGCTTTCGTTTCAACTTAAAAACCCACTTACATCCAATGGCCTTCTTACCAATAGGCAAATCACACAAAGACCATGTACCATTCTTCATTATAACATCATATTCACTTTGCATTGCAGCCAACCAATTTTTCGATTTTTGTGCATCATCAAATGAAAGAGGTTCTTCCTCTTCACACATACTAGACACAGCCAAAGCATAACAATCTGATGCATAAGAGGCATGCTGAAAACCTGAACGAGTACGACTAGAAATAGCTGCATCAATTTTACTATCACGCAAGGTTTGCACCAGCCATTTAGGCATACCTCTAGCTTGCTCATTTTCAGCCCTATCCTCATAAATTACATCCTGTAAATCTGCATCAGAAATAGGCTGATCTATGATGTCGTTTGAAATCTGCATAGGCTGAATATTTGCCTCATTATGACTTACATTTGAATTCCCACCTGTAAACAGAGGCAACAACGTATCAAATACATCCCGTGAGCTCACACCTGTCTCTTTGGTAACAAAGGCTGCACAGCATCTTCCACAAAAACAACATCTCGACTAATCAAGATACGCTTTGACTGCGGATGATACAATCTATAACCCTTGCTCTCAGCATTGTAACCAACAAAAATGCATTTGACAGCCTTATCATCCAATTTTCTACATTGTTGCAGAGGCACTAAAGCATAGGCCAAGCAACCCCAAAGACACGCAAGGGACCAATAGAAGGCTTCCTGCCATGCCAAGCTTTGTATGGAGTAATAGACTGCAAGGCCTTAGTGGGACACCTGTTGAGTACATATGCAGTACACATGACAGCCTCAAGCCAAAACGCATGTGGCAAAGCTTGGCTCTTGACCATACATCGTGCCATCTCCACCATAAGTGACCTGTTTTTCCTCTCAGCAGTAGCACCATTTTGCTGAGGGGTATACGGCACTGTACATTGGTGTTTTATCCCACGACTAGCCAGAAATGCATCAAATTCTTTAGACAAGTACTCTCCCTATCGATCAGAACGGAGGGTGCCCACAGTACAATTGGATACATTTTCAACCATAAGCAAAAACTGTTTGAAGCACAAAAACACTTCGGACTTTGCCTTCAGTGGATATACCCATGCATGCCTTGAGTAATCATCAATGAAAGTCACAAAGTACAAGTGTTTAGAGTTTGCATAGACCCACATACATCACTATGTACGAGTTGCAATTTGCGAGTGGCCCGCACAGAACCATCCTTTGGAAACGCAAAACGCTGCATTTTGCCCAAAATACAGCCTTCACAAACATGTTTCAATGGTGCCTCAAGAGGGGGCAATGAAGCAACCATATCAAATTTCTGCAAACGCAGTAAACTAGCAAAGTTCAGATGACCAAAACGAGCATGCCATAGTTTTGCATATGAAACTGCCTTTTCATCAGAAACTGCATTTGCTGAATCTTCCACACACTTGTCATAAGAATTGAGCCTATATAGCCCACGAAACAAGGTGCCAGATGCAATAATCGTATCACCAGAAGTCAAATCATGAACAGTACATCTGTCATCCACAAATTTGACTACAAATCCAAGTCTAGCAAGTGCAAAGACAGACAATAGATTCTTCTTTATCCCTGGCACATACAAAGCATCTGAAAGTGTGAAAGCGCTGCCATTTGTAACCGTAAGCATAATTTTACCAATGTTTTTCATTGGGTAAGAAGTATTATTGGCACATGTGTGACAGTATTCCCATTAGAGACAAGCTCAAGACAAGTGAACATATCACGATGCGAGGTAATGTGCTTTGTAGCACCACTTTCAAAATACCATACATTAGAGTCAACAGAAACTGCCAAACATGCATCATGTACAGATGGGTCATACTGGCAATACACGCTAAATGCCCATTCTGTATCCTGCACAACATTTGTAGAATCTGCATTTGTAGAAGCATCCGCTATTGTGGCTACATTTGACTCTTCCTTCTTTGCCTCTTTAGCCTTTAGCTTAGGGCAATTCTTAATGACATGATCAGTTGCCTTACAATAGTTGCACCTGATCTTTTTATTGCCTTTATCAAGAGCCTTCTCAGACTTATTGTTGCTACCTGTGGAAGGAGAAGAAGTTGTAGACCTACTAATAGGAGAAGAAACAGTGGAAGGGGCTACCTTACCACTTCTTCTCTGCTGGGAAGCAACAAATGCCTGATCAACTGCACGCTGCCTAGCCTTGTTTTGCCTGGACTGCGCTTCTTGCAAGAATTTGTTGACTAAAGTATCATACTTGACAATATCAGGTATGTCCTTAGTAACAAGTCTCCACGTGGAAGCAAAAGTTTGATATGACTCTGGTAAAGCATCAAGAACAGTCTGCACAAGAGAATGATCAAGAATAATCTCACCTGCAAAAATCAACTGTTCCTTGAGATCTTTAATCTCAGCAAGAAAAACATTCATGTCATCATCTTCCTACATAATCTTCGATTCTAGCTCTTTACGCAGGTAAGAGATTTTTGCCTCGTTATACGACCTGCATACAAACCCGCTAGAATATCCCAAGCCTATTTTGCTATTTTAGCTGAACGAATATGTGGAGTGATGTTACGTTTGACAGAAAGTGCAATCAAGGCATGAGCCTTTGCATCTTTACCATCCCAACGAGCTTGTTTAGCAGTGGGTAAAACAGCAGCAACAGTAGAGCTGCTAGAACGTGGAACATCCTCAACAGATCCTACATCCACAGAACCTGGACGTACATCCATACCCTGCACAATGTTCCACACTCCTTTTGCAACCAAAACATGCTGCATCATGTATGCCCAAAGTGGGTAGTTGCTGTCTCCATCCAATTTATCATCAGCAGGACAACATGCGAAATACATCATTGTTGTTATCAGCCATGGTGGCCACTGACTGAAACTGATGCAAAAGCTACCTGTAATGAAGCAAAGACTGAACAAAAAACAACTCGTGTTATGTAGCACGGTCCACAATAGAATATGTATGCCTGTTTTGCAGAAAACTGCACTGTCAAAATTTTTGCACAAAATGACGAAAACACCTGTGCAAAACTTGCAATGCAAAAACGGAGCCCGAAATGACTTCAGATGCAATTTTTGAGAACGCAAAAGCCCTACGGGCATGTTTGCAGAGTATAGGGATCTGCAAGCGTTGTGAAAACTCACCTCAATCGAAGAACGTGAGTCGGAGGGTGTTAGCAGCGTAGCCCTGGGAGTCGATGCTTGCTTTGATACCAATTGTTGGAATTAGGGTTGCAAGAAAGCACACAAAGCTTGGAGAAGAAGAAGCAAGAATGCACACAACACACAATGTATTAGATTGTGTCAATGGACAAAAGATAAGCTAACCCTAGAATGATGGGCATATATACAAGCCGGGGGAAAAAACCTCCTAAAGAGGGAAAAAGTGCCTCGACGGTCCTAAGTGTGTTCACACACATCACTGCCTATATATATGGCAACACTTTCATGTGATGCACCCTATTGGATGACACCCACACAATAATCCACAAACCCATAAACATGCATGGTACCTTCACATGCTTCCATAAGTAATACATATGCATCACATGAATACATTATCCCAAACAAATAAGTAGAATTTCAAACAACATACACCATATTTACATTCAAAGTAGTGTAAACTAGCTTTGGTCATTATTAAGGACTTTCCCTTCCTTGAAGGTTCCTTAAAAATAATATCCTAACTAAAATTTCTCGGCTTCATTTTCCTTGATATCATTGGGATGTCGAATCCTTCATAAAACTTAAGGACTTGGATCCTGGTTCTCATTCATCCCCCAAAGAATCGTTTAAATTGGGATGTTAAATCCTTCATAAAACTTGGGATGTCGAATTTCGGTTTTTATTCATTTAAATTGGGATGTCAAATCCTTCATAAAACTTAAGGACTTGGCCTCCCATCCAATCTTTACTTTTCTTGTTCTGGACTTTTCATCCCCACCAAGAATCATTTAAATTTCTCTACTTAATGTACTTATGACTTTTCTTCTAATATATAGTTTTGCACTTGATCAAGGTACTCGCTGTTTATAGGACCATGGTACGTGGAGATTAGATTATTCCATAAATTAAATAATAAAGGAAATAAACCACAACATCATAGCATAAATCAAGAGCATGAAAATCAAAGAACATAAGATTGGGTGCAATTTCCCCCCCCCCCCCCCGCGACGTGTGTGGCTCCACTCCCACATGCAGTATTTAAATCATATTAATAAATTTAGCTCTTGGAGTCATAAATAGCATAGCTTTTTCCAAAATTGGGCTTTTACAAAATTTAACCTTAGTCCAATGCTTTTAAAGCATCTCATAAAAAATAAACCTTGCCCAACATATGTATAATTAACATATGTATAATGGGCCAAACTATACAAAATCAAATATTTAGTGCACATGTGCTTGTCTAGATAATCTCGTCCAGTGTCCACCTTGATTGTCTTGAACTCAAGATCTATACTCAACATAATCCACAATGTTAGATCACAATTACTTTGGAATCACTCACAAAAATAATTCGAACAAATGGAAATCATTCACTACCATGCTTCACACATGAACCATGCATCACACATAATTAATTGGATTCACTCCCATGATAAAATATTCTAAAAAAATCTCACTCCTGTGATACTCGCAATCTCCTAGATTTAAGGATTAATTGGGATTCTTCTAAAAAAAATGTTTCTTGAGAAATCTAGAGCCAATTCTAGGGTTTTGGGTTATTCTTGATTTTAACCTTATCCATGCATATTGGGTTATTCTTGATCTTAACGTTATCCACGTATATTGGCTAACTTCTCTTTCTCTCTCTAGAATTCTCTTTCTAAAAATTTCTCTCTCTAGAAGTTTTGATTATCCTTGTATATCAAAACTTGACAAAACAATCTAGGCATGAATAAGTTATTTTTCTCATCTTAGTAACTTTTATTTAGGTATCATGCCATGCACTGCTGCATCTTGTTTATGATATATGTAGTTTCTATTTCTTCAGCACAAAAATAATGAGGCATCTCTTTCTCATTCATTAATGTGTGGGTAACTTTTGCTTTTTCCTTTCTGTAACCTCATTTTGTTGTGGAGTGTGTACTGCAAGTTGCATCTTTTTGCCATGCTCACTCAGATAGTCTCATTGGGTTCATTGGAGAAATATTATCCCCCACCATCTTACCTTAGAGATTTTATGTGCATACATTTTTATTTCTCTACCATAGCTTTGAAGCTCCAAAAGTGAATAAACACTTTACTTTTCTCTTATATATAGAATACACCCACCCTTTCCTAGTGTGGTCAATCATCCAACGAAAGATACGTAATTATGAAAATCCTATGATTGATTTCAACTTTGTTGGTCCCCAAACATCAGAATATATCACATCCAAAGGTCCTTGACTAAATGCTTATCATTTAGAAATGCATGCTTATCCTACTTATCTAATTGGCAAGCTTTACATATATTTTGTGTATTCCATCCACTTTGAATTTTGGCAAAGTTGTAATAATACTTTGGGCCAGTATATACTTCAGTTAATATTGACATGCCTAATGTGTTTATACCAAATATCAATGTTTGTTAACCGTGTAAGCATTACAACCTTCACTCTTTAGGGCATTCTTGCATCTAATGTAAATATTCTACCAACTTTGTTTCCTGTTACAATTGAGTGGCACAAGTTGTTGAAATCTTTCACATAACATCCGTGAGGATTAAACCTCACATGAAGACCTTGCTTAATCATCTGTTGACCAATAGAAGCCATGTTACTTGTCACATTTGGCACATGAAGCACATTAACAAAGTACTTCATTTATCTATTCTCCATAGATAAAGGAGTACCAACATGCGTAATAGGGTGCATTGTATATCGACTTGTTTGTATATAATCGGGTATTTTCAAATCCCTTAATTACCTAAACCAGTCACCATGGGAATCTGCTCCAATAGAGGTAAGAGTATCTACCCCTTTCACCTTCAATGAGTAATTAACATACAACTTATTATTTTGTACATTATGCTTGCTTTAACATCTTCCTAGCCTTGGCTTATGCTATGTAGCTTAATCAAAGTATCCTACGCATCTTTAGGTGTTGATGTATCCCTTGTATGTATAGCACTACCCTCCAATTGTGGTGGAGTTTGCTAAAAGGGTACATGATGATAATACTCGATGTGGACCACCATGGATTAACCTAATTAATTTTTAGATTAGTACTAATACAAGATAACTAATACATTACCTTGCCAGCTCTCTCATGCCATGCTTTAAATGTGTGTACCCTAGTGGCTTCTTATCACTTGTTGTAATGAACTCCCCAGTATCCTTTTTCCATGAGGAAGTTTATCATCCTGAACTTCTATGCTTGGAAGTTGTTTTTATCTAACTTCTCGCTCACTATTTGGGATAGACTATCAGACATTGTTACATGCAATAACTTTCACCTACACCAAATATGGTATTTTGTAGGCCAAACAGAACTTGTAGTAACTTTTGCACTCGTAATAATCCTGTAATCTCCTATCATCTATCTGGCAGATACATACGTAATTACTTGCAATAACTTTCACCTACACCAAATATGATATTTTTTAGGCCAAACAAAACTTTCAGTAACTTTTTCTCTCATAACAATTCTGCAATCTCCTATAATCTATATGGCAGATACATACATAATTACTAGTAGTATTGTAACCTATTATGCAGCCACTTTATATGAAGCGATCATATTAACATACATCTTCCATACATGTATAGATACTAAAATCTCTATGAAATCAATCCACTATGCATAATAGTCAGTGTAGAATATGTATGATAAAAAAACTACTATTGACATTTCTATAAAGTATCTATGCTTGGTAGAATCCAGGACCAAAACGGGTTCAAAATAAAGATGGTAAAAATAATGATAAACAAGGTAGCACTACACTTTTACTTCCCCAAAAAGGACTCCCCAAGATATGATAGGGCCCCTCTCTTGTTTTGCATACTAATTTCCATTATCCTCTCTTGTTTTGCATACTAATTGCCATTATCCTTGACTATAAGCTACCTGCAAAGATTTTCTTTTGAATCAAAGGCAAAGAGATGGAGTTACCCTTACCAATGTGTCACTTTCTTTGCTTACCTTTTGATATTGTCATGTAAACTAGTGCTTTGATACCATGAGAAGAATCAAGCTCAGATATACTCGAGGTACTATAATGTTCTAACGACAGAGGTTTGCTTTTAAATCAAAGGGAAAGGGATGGAGTTACCCTTACTACAAGTGTACCATTTTATTTGCTTGCCTTTTGAGCTCATTATGTAAACTAGTACTTTGATACCATGAGAAGAATTAGGCTCATATATACTCATGTGGGTACTATAATGGTCTAATAGGGCATAAAATAATGCTCTAATGGGATACTATAATACTCTAACGGGGCACAAAATAAGAGATGATCCTATAAACAATTTGGTGTGTAGGTAGCCAAATGGTATTATCTAAGGCCTATAGAGGATCACTGTGTCTATGACCCCTAGTCTCCTCTAGACCATAGTAAGAATGATATTTTTCCTTATATGCTCAGATGGGTGTATATGGATCCGCTCTCCATACCACCACATGTTCTACTCTTCATATGTTAGAAAGAGGAGATCCCCACCAAAGCACTATGTTTTCCTTATATGCTCAGATGGGTGTATATGGATCCTCTCTCCATACCACCACATGTTTCTACACTTCCTATGTCAGAAAGAGGAGATCCCCACCAAAGCCCTCTATAATAACTTTTCTCTCCTAAGCTAAAAATGCTTTAAAAGGTAAAAGAAATCATATGGTCCTAAAGGGATAACCCTAGACCTCCAAATACATGAGCTCTAGCAATTTGAAAAAGAGCTCGAGAATAAATTCTAAACCACACGTGCTCTAATACTAGCTATAAGATCCCTAAACCATCATTCTATTCTAAATTTGGACCATAAGAAAATCTATTCTATAGTCAGGTAGAGTGACTTACTTAGGGACTCCCTTACATTACTACCTATCCCATTATTCTATTCAAAATTTGGATAGTATATATTCTATAGTTGGGTAGAGCGACTCACTCGGGGCCTCCCCTGCATTATCTCACCAAATGGCTATCCTAGAGCAAGGATCAGAAAAGTCCCTTTGCTGAGAAATGCAGGCAATTTCTCCATTGAGAGCCTAACAATTTCTAATCAAAATACATTTTTCCCATGTTTTTATTTTCCTAATTATTCCCAAATCCATTGGTTGGCATAGCCCCATCCAATCATTGTACCCGTCCCCACCCCTAACCACTCAAATGATGGATCTAGTCAAGTACTTACTCAGCCATATTGAAATGCCTTTTTGCTTTCACTCACACCCACCTCTTGAATACAAATATATATACACCTCTCTTTATAAATGATTATTAAAGTTAAACTCATTATTGTTATCCATCATCATCATTATCCTATTCACCACTTTCATATGCAAAAGACAATATGCAACATGCTCTATACCAAGTTCTTTAGGTCCCCTCATCATTATCGGTTACTTTAGACCTCAAAATCATGGCGCGAGATACTTTAGGCCTCTTGATGAAACCCTGTCTAGTTTCATATTTATAACAGGAAATGAGGAATCATTATATCTCTCCCTCTAAGCATGCACTTGTAATCACTAGATTACACATGAGACTATCCACCTTTGGGCTGCCTTCTTTTTCATACCATTAAATAGGGAGCATAGTGTTCACCCAAAGCCTACTCCTCATCTGGTCGTGAGACTAGATTACACATGAGACTATCCACCTTTGGGCTGCCTTCTTTTTCATACCATTAAATAGGGAGCATAGTGTTCACCCAAAGGCTACTCCTCATCTGGTGGTGTATTGGGAGCATAGTGTTCACACAAAGGCTACTCCTCACCTTGTCATGTATCAAGAGCACACCCTTATATGCCCTTCCCAAGGAGGGTCACTACCTTGGAAGATGTCCCCATGTGGGCACACCACTCGCATGACACCATATGGTGGCTTGATAGTGGCAGCATTACCATATTAGTGCATTGAATCTCATTTTTCATATATAAGAGCCCCATGATACATCACATAAACATGGAGCCCACGGCTCGTAATGCTTCCTAGGAAGTTCCATCAAATAAATCTTTCAATATTTAGAAAGTAATCATTTGTAAACAGATTTAACATCATCCATTTCATCAGTTACACAGGAGACTTTATCAAATGATAACATAACATCCTCTTAGGCCCAATTCTCAGGTCTTACCCATCTGCTTAGCCTCATCATTATTCCTTTGGATTATTTATAACTATGAGTCTCCTAGATATGAAATATCCTTAGGATGGATCAAGATTGGATCCAAGATCAAAGATCAGGGATCAGAGATCCATTTGACTTTATCTAATAACATTCTTTTTGGGGTCATATTATGAGATCTTCCATCTTGGACACTTTTTCTTAATTGACTATCTTACTCCATCAATGATTTCAGAAATAAGTAGTTGACCTTAAAAAGACTCTCATTGTACGTGAGAAACTCTATCCTAGAGGAAATCTAGAATAATCCCGAGAAGTTAGAAGGAGAAATGTCTTGAGAACTCGGCCCACTACTTGAGAACAAGTGGTGAGTTAAATTAGCGAGGAAGAATTTTTTAAGGCCATATATATAAAGTGATTAAAATTTCCTTTCTTTTAGGTTTCGAAGGTTAGTAGCTCATGCACACCAAGGACCACCTAAGTCATCATTTGGCTATGATGACTTGCTAGGTTTGAAGAGGGATTGCAATTATGACTTCTTCCATGGAAATTGATTTCCAGGTCAAGAAACTGAACGTTGTTTTGTTTTCAAGATGTCTCCTAAAGGACCAGCCTCAGGTATTGAACTCATCAATAGAATGAGGTGTTGAATGGTGATTTAAGAAGAGCTTAGATCGCCCTAGCTAAGATGACTGAAGAACATATAGAAATTGGTATTTTTGGAGTAAGGATGGATATCTAGTGCACAAAGTGTAATAACCAGGGTCATACCAAACAAGGAAGAATGCAAGATGCCCCTTCCTTAACACTGTGCCATTTGTGAGTTAGGAAAAATCACACCATGGATAAATGCTACTACAATACATGGAACAGGAATCCAAGGGTGGTTGAAAGATAGTAGAGACAAGCCTTGCCCACTGCCAGACATGAACCGTTGGCAATAGTACCTTGTCGGTGAGGGTTGCAACAATGCACACACACAAGATAGAGAAGCTTGAGAGAACACAAACTCACTAGATTAAAATTAAAAAATGTGTGCCAGATACAAAAGATAAGTACATACCCCAAAAGGAGTAGATAAATCCTCCTAGAAAAAGTGCCCTGGTGGTCCTAAGTGTGTTCACACACATCACTACCATATAATGCCACAAATCCCCCCTAGAGTGTGATGTGAACGTGTACAGGGTATGGCCGATCAATCCTGAAAAGGTAATTATTAAGAGACTAAGGTTAAGTAGAAGGGGAAGAGAAGGGTGTGAGTGTGAATGGACTTAAGGTCCATTAGCTCATCTATTTAAAGGTGGAGCTAGGAGACATTTTGTATTGAGCAAGGCCTAGTTGTATTCATAAACAACTTAATAAGCAAGATATTGTTCTTGTATTTTGTGAGTTCTTTTCCTCCACACACTTGATCTAGCATGAGCACCACGTTTTCTCAACATGGTATCAGAGCCTAGGTTGATTAGGCCCCTTGTGGTGTAGATTAGGTCATTTTCTCCTCATTTTTCTTATCTCTTCACTTGTGGAGCTCAACCCCCAGCCAATGGAGGCTCTCTAGCTACTCGTGGAGGCCTCATCTTGGGAAGCTCTCAACTGAAGAAATGTGGAGGACATCTGGGCGCTTCAACTCGTACAGTCAATTTCTAGATTGGTCGTCTGCTCTCGCGGCGGCATTCTCACCTGTGCAGGCCGACGCGTTTTTTGGCTGTAGCCGTGGCCGTCAACCGTGGCCGTACAGTAATACGCCGGCTATAGTCTACTATAGGTGATGAGAGTGGAGGGATTTTGAAGCCCAATGTCTCTCCTATCTACAGCTCAAGTCTGAGCTCAAATGGTGCATCAACGCGGCGGCTACAGTAGAAAAACCAGGCGGCCCTTCATGAACTCCATGGAAGCTTTCCATTAAAGCTTCAAGTTTGATTTTTTCTTGCTGTAATCCTTCCCTCCTTGCTCTAATCACCCAAGTGATGTTGTGAATGATTGTTGCTGATCCTTCTCTTGATTTTGAAGTGGTGCCAACCACATGAGGTATCCATAAGCCTCATTCCCATCAAGTTCCATCATCAACATCAACTTTCAAGCTTTCAAAGCTTTTAAAATGTGCTTATGAGTACTAATAGTGTTGTTTAACACTAATTAAGCTATTAATCCAGCAAAGGGAAGTTAATATAAAGTGTTTTTAAGCACTAAGAGTGTTATGAAACACTAATGGTGAACTAATCACCAAAATAAGTATCATTAGATACTAAAAATGTGCTTTTAAGTACTAATTATGTTTTCTACACACTAATGGTGATCTTAATCACCAACCAAAGTGTTCTTTAACACTAATACAGCTAATCTCCATCAAAATTAGTAATTAAGCACAAACCCTAAGTGTTAAACCATAAAAATTACTATTTTAATCTCCTATTTATGCAACATTCTCAACATGATTAGGGTTGTTGCACTCTCATAAGCCTCTCTCTCTCTCTCTAATTAAGCAAATTTTTGGTTTTTTCTTCTTCATAAATCAGCCCATTACTCTCTCATAACCTCTTTCAATAACCAATGTCAAAGAACAACACTCAAATCAAGAAGTTCTTGGGAGAGGGCTTCCACACTTAGCAAGTCCTTGTCAAATACAAGATGATGTCCAAAGGTTTTTGGCCATTCATCTCCGGCACTAAGGTCATTGATCGAACAAAGGCTGAAGATATTGAAGATGATGAGAGGCCACAAGCCATCATCATGCTTCATCTTGATGAGGCACTCATCCACCATGCGGACCAGCTTCCGACTGCAAAGGAGAAATGGGATGAGCTTGATAAGCTCTATGGAGCTCGTGGTAAGAATTCCAAGATCTCACTCAAAATTGAATTTTTTAAGCTTGGAACTCAAAGAGGGAGATGGCACTGGAGCCTTCATCTCTCACTTGAAGGGCCTTATGGCTCAACTTGCATCAGTGAATGCAAGAATGAATGAAGATGATGTAGTGGCTGTTTTGCTAAAAGCAGTCAAGAAGGTGTACTCCACCTTGGTCACCACCCTGAAGAACATACCTAATCCCACCCTCAAAGGAGTCATTCAATCTTGTCTTGATGAAGAAAAGAGGCCAAAGGGAGGAGCTGAATCTTCAAATGCAACCACTTCATCGACTATCAAACAAGCTTTGTCACATTAAGTGGTCAAAGTAAGATGTGCCCATTGCAAAAAGGTGGGTCATTTGGCAAATAATTGTTGGATCAAATATCCCAACAAAATGAAATGTAACAAATGTAAACAAACGAGACATATCACTTTTAAATGTCCTAACAAAGAGTCAGAGGCAAACTTTGTATCAGCCTTTAACTCCGCTAAGAAATTGTTTTAAATCTCAATGTAATCACACCTATATTCCAAACCTTGTACGCCTAATGTTATAAAGGCCCTATATCCAATACCACCTATTCCATTCTTTCATAGTTGGTATTGAGGGGGGGTATTAAGAGACTAAGGTTAAGTAGAAGGGGAAGAGTGTTGAAATATACAAGTGAATAGGGTGTGTGTGGGAACAAGCTCTTGGATAGAGGCTGTAAAAGAGGAGATGTAATTGTGAAAGAACCTGTGAAAAGGTTAGAAGAATCTACTGGGAGAGAATAATGGGTAGCATGAGGGAATTTAGGAGTGTGGAGTTATTCTGGGAGATAATCAGGGAAAAGAGAAGAGGTGGAGAGAATCAGGCAAGAGGTGGAGATATTCTGGGAGTGAATCATGGAGAAATCAAAGGGATTTGATGCTTGATGTAAACTCTATAAATTGAGGCATAGCCCTAATGAGAATTTGCTGGTTTTTGAGTATCCATGCCTACTTTAATCTATGTGCTAATTATTCACTAATTACGTCTTAATCTCTTGCTAATCACTTTGTTAATTATGTTGATTCTAGTGTTTGATCCACCATAGCTCATCATTTTGCTCAAATTTCAACATGGTATCAGAGCCATGCCTAGAATCAACCAGATTTATGAGCCCATTAGTGAATTAATTAGGATTAGTAAGTAATTAGCAAAAAATCAAATTTTTAGTGAGTTTTTCATCTTCCCCTTCACCCCCAGCCAGTGGAGGGTCTCTAGCACTTAGCACACATCACATTAGGTCACAAGCTTCTAGCTTAAGCTAGCCAACACCCCTGGCTACCAGCCCATCGAAACGGCGCAGCAAACTGCCGAAGGAATCAGGAGATTTCGCGTTTTTTGCAGGCGCCTTTTTTCTCTGCAGTTTTTGCCATTACTACTTGCTCAAGTCAAATTGCTTCAATTCCTCCTAGGCCAAGGGGTAATCAAGCATGCTCTACAAGCTGGTGAAGACAGAAATCAATTTCATCAAGTCTACAGTGAGATCCAAGCTCTTCATCAAATCTGCAGGTGACTTTGGTAAAACAGAGATTAAGCTTTCATTATTTGGTCAAATCTTGTGTTTCTTGGCTTAATCCTCTACTAGACTCATTGCTATTGATGCCTTTGAAAGCATTTGAGCTCATTTGAAGTGGAAGGCACCAGATCTGAGCTCCCCGCATACTCTGTTTTCTACACACAAACCAGAGCATTAATTTGCTAATCAGTGATTAATCAGTGCTAATCATTGTACTTTGGTGCAATTGAGGGTTCAAATTAACCATTAGGTATCTGATACAGATCCCTAAAGCTTCAGATTGCAAATCGGAGTTAGTTTGATACTCCAACCATCCCGTACAAATTGGTTACTCTCAATTTAATGTAATTTCTGGTGATTTTATGCTGATAAAATTATTGTAATCATCTATTAAACACCAGATTGAGTTGTAAAAGGGTAGACACTGCCCTTGAATCTTGAATTTGGATCAAGAGGTAAGACCCCCTTCACATCACCATGAATTCAGCACAGGAAATAGCCAAATTTAATGGGGAACAGTTTTATACATGGCAAACAAAAACCATGTATTTGCTGATGAGGAAAAATCTGTGGGGATTAGTTGAAGGGAGAGATGAATGCCCAGAGAGAGGGAAAAATGAGTGGAAGAGTAGGAATGAAAAAGCATTGGGGCTTATTGCACTCAGTTTAAATGATGAGATCATTCATCATATCACAGGGATATAGTGGGCAAAAGATGCATGGGATGAACTCAATAAATTATTTGGTACACAAGCAAAAAATTCCAAGATAAATCTATTAATGCAATTCTACAAACTGGACATGAAGGAAAGTGAACCTTTAATCACACACTTGAACAAATATAAAAGCATTAAGCAACAGCTGGCAGCTATTGGCAAAAAGGTAGAAGATGATGAAGCATTAGCTGTACTTTTGAAGAGTGTGGACAAAGGAGATTATGAAAACATTGTAGCAACACTAAAGAATGTACCTGAACTGAAGATACACGAGATAGAAGCAGCTCTACTAGAGCAAGAGAGCAGAGGCAAAGAGAAGAAAGAGCTCGACTCAACAGCAGGAGAGGAAAAAGCATTCTTCACCCGAGGAGGATTCTCTCGAGGATGAGGACGAGGAAGAGGCAGAGTAGGAGGGAGGACCTTCACTTGCCACAAATGTGGAAAGCCAGGACACATGGCGAGAGACTGCTACAGCAAACCCAGTGAAGAAGGAACGACATCGGCAAACTTCATGGAGGCTCCAAGGGAAGTGGAGTCGGATCATCTTTTCTGAGAGAGAGAGAGAGAGAGAGAGAGAGAGAGAGAGAGAGAGAGAGAGAGAGAGAGAGACCCCACAACCCAATGTAACCTGCCCCAATAAAGTAAAACCACCTCTGAGCCACCGATGATGTAGGCCACGTGGTAGATGTATGTGTGAGCACTTTAGTCAAGGTCGCGGACACTTATAGTAGCCTTGGACACATAGAGAGAGAGAGTGTCAAGGACTATGGAGTTTAGGGACTTGAGGCACTGGTCGCGGGCTATCAAGTAAGAGGGAAACTTGATACAGGGTCCAGGTGTGCTAGGATTATTCACTTGAGGGGAGGTGTTGAAATATACAAGTGAATAGGGTGTGTGTGGGAACAAGCTCTTGGATAGAGGCTGTAAAAGAGGAGATGTAATTGTGAAAGAACCTGTGAAAAGGTTAGAAGAATCTACTGGGAGAGAATAATGGGTAGCATGAGGGAATTTAGGAGTGTGGAGTTATTCTGGGAGATAATCAGGGAAAAGAGAAGAGGTGGAGAGAATCAGGCAAGAGGTGGAGATATTCTGGGAGTGAATCATTGAGAAATCAAAGGGATTTGATGCTTGATGTAAACTCTATAAATTGAGGCATGGCCCTAATGAGAATTTGCTGGTTTTTTGAGTATCCATGCCTACTTTAATCTATGTGCTAATTATTCACTAATTACGTCTTAATCTCTTACTAATCACTTTGTTAATTATGTTGATTCTAGTGTTTGATCCACCATAGCTCATCATTTTGCTCAAATTTCAACAAAGAGAAGGGTGTGAGTGTGAATGGACTTAAGGTCCACTAGCTCATCTATTTAAAGGTGGAGCTAGGAGGCATTTTGTATTGAGCAAGGCCTAGTTGTATTCATAAACAACTTAATAAGCAAGATATTGTTCTTGTATTTTGTGAGTTCTTTTCCTCCACACACTTGATCTAGCATGAGCACCACATTTTCTCAACAGCAATAAGCCCAAAGCTTTATGAAAACCTTCAAACTTTGAGGAAGAGCCTTCGTGAATAAATCTGCCATGTTGTCGTTGTGTAGGCACATAGACCAAGCTGATATCTATTTGCAGAGAGTCTTTCCGTGACATAGTGGTAATGCACCTTAATGTGCTTAGTGCGAGCATTGAAACACTAGGTTCTTCACAATTACTAATGGGCTCTGGTTGTCAGTGGAAATTGTAGTGCGCTAGACGACTGTCCAACACCCAAATCAACCATAAGATGTCTGAGCCACACACACTCAACTGTATCTGTAAAAGATGCCATGTACTCAACTTCACAGCTAGAAGTGACCACACACACTCAACTATAGCTGTAAAAGATGCCATGTACTCAACTTCACAGCTAGAAGTGACCATTGTAGGTTGCTTCTTACTGAGCCATGATATACATGAATCACCAAGGCGAAAGAAAAACCCACTAGTGGACACTCGTGTGTCATAACATCTAGCCCAATCTGAATCATTGAAAGCATGCAGCTGTGACTCACTCCCCTTTGGATAAAATAATCCAAAATACTGAGTTCCCTATAAATAGCGAAAAACCCACTTAATAGCTGCCAATGGTTTGTACCTGGGCTATGCATAAATATGCTTAACTATGAGACCGCATATACTATATATCTGGCCTCATGTTGCACACATAAAGAAGGGATCCAATAGCTTGATACAAACTAGCATCAAAAGAGTCTCCTGCATCTTGAAGACTAAGTCGAATACCTATCTCCATAGGTCTAGCCATAGGTTTACAGTCTTCAAGATTAAACCTCTTCAATAGCTTCTGTATATATTTAGACCGCAGCAAAACAATGCCATCAATACGCTACATAAATTGAATCCCCAAATAGTAATGCAAGGGCCCCAAATCTGACATCTCAAATGATGACTGCAAATTAGCCTTAAAGGCTGAAATCTAATCTATATCAGGTCCCGTAGCAACATGTCATCAACGTATAGAAGGATGATCAAAAATGTGTCCTTATTCCTCTTCATAGAGGGTACTCTTTGTTGGACTGTTGCAAAAATCATTTGCAACCAAGTATGCATGAATCTTCTCATGCCATGCTCTAGGAGCCTGCTTAAAGCCATAAGAGCCTTTTTTAACCTGCATACTTTAGAATCTTCTCCTTTCATAGCAAAACCAGGAGGCTGCAATACATACACCTCCTCATGTAAATCACCATTCAAGAATGTAGACTTAATGTCCAATTGATGTACATTCCACCCACATGACGTGCTACCAAAGCAATGAGACACCTAATGGTAGTCATACGAGATATGGGTCCAAAGGTCTCATCATAATCAATGCCCTTTTGCTGGGCATACGCCTTTACAACAAGTCTGGCCTTAATGTCCGATTGATATAAATCACCATTCAAGAATGTAGTCTTAATGTCCAATTGATGTACATTCCACCCACATGACGTGCTACCAAAGCAATGAGACACCTAATGGTAGTCATACGAGATATGGGTGCAAAGGTCTCATCATAATCAATGCCCTTTTGCTGGGCATACGCCTTTACAACAAGTCTGGCCTTGTAGTGATCAATGCTACCATCTGCTTTGCGGTTTAACTTATAAACCCACTTAGTACCAACGGCCTTCTTACCATGAGGTAGATCTGTCAAATACTAGGTGTCATTGTTGAGTATAGAATTATACTCATCTTACATAGCATGCATCCAATGATCATCATCCTATGCTTCCTCAAAGGAAACAGGTTCCTCTCCTCATTACATAAAGTAGAAATGAGAACATGATACACATGAGAATAATCTGCATGATGAGAACCTGCACGAGTTCTGCTAGGTAAAGGAGTTGCCAACTTGCTATCCCTCAATGTCTACACAAGCCATTTTGGCATATGCCTAGATTCTTCTAGAGACTTAGGATCAAGTTTGGTGCGCATTTCCCTGCGTATGTGCACGTACGCAACGCAACCAAACACTCTCAAGTGCTTGTATGACGGAGGCTTCCCTGTCCATACTTCTTCTGGCACTTTCCCCATCCACAAATTTCACCACCATCAAGCAGCCTGACAAGGCCAAGGCTGAAACTGACAGCAAGTTCTTAATGCCTGGCACATATAAAACTTTAGAAAGAGTAAATGTGTCCCCATTTGCAGGTAGTGAGCACAACTCTACCAACTCCTTTGATAGGATATGAGGAACCATTTGCACATGTGACAGTTTCTGCACTTGGGACAGATTCCAGAGATGAGATTTTTTTTTTTTGTGAAGTAATGTGCTTACTAGCACCATTGTCAAATTACCAAGAATCCGATTCTGCCACACTGACATGCATACATCATCATGAACAGAAGGATCATAACTATAATGTACATTCCATGCCCAATCATCTTGAGCAAAACTTGTAGATTCCTTTTTCTCTACACTTGGTGCAGATGCATCAGCCATAGCAATGCCCGACTCTTTTTTTTTCTCCTTTTCTAGCTTTTTCTTACACTCATTTATGTAGTGCCGTAGTTTCCTGCAATAGTGATACTTGCCTTTCTTTTTAGGCTTATCACCTTCTTTCTCTGCATCCTTACCTGAGGATTCTGATTTTGGCTTATAGCCACCATGCAAAGAAGCTTTACCTTTGCCTTTCTGACTGGCAACAACAAAAGCTTGGTCACCAACTCGCATAACAGATCTGTTTTGCCTAGACTGCTCTTCTTGCAAGAGTACAGAAACAAGCTCATCAGATGTAAGGGCATTTGGAATTCCCTTCATCACGAGTCTAAGGGTAGAGGCAAAACTCTAATAAGAATCTGACAATGCATTGAGAACTGTGGGCACCAATGTAGTATCAGGATATATCTCATCCACACTAGCGAGTTGCTCCTTAAAATCTTTAATCTTGGTCAAGAAGTTGTCCATTGAGTCTCCCTCATTCATGTTCTCAGACTCCAACTGTTTGCGCAATATGCAACATGTGCTTCATTGCGCACCTGGTATAATCCAACAAGTGTATCCCATGCCTATTTTGAAGTCTTACATGATCGAATATGAGGGATAATGCTTTGCTTCATAGAAAGTGCAAGAAATGCATGTGCCTTCCATCCCATCTCATTTGAGCAGTAGTGGGAGGTACTAGTGATGCATGTGGAGGAGCCATATCTATATTAGATTCTACTTCAGGTGTACCTATAGCACTTGCTTGCACTGCTAGTCATGAAACAGGATGAGTTTCACTACCACTGACCACATTCCAAAGGCCTTTAACAACCAGTACATGCCTCATCATATAGGACCACAATGGGTAGTTAATCCCATCAAGTTTGTCCTTAATAGACAACATGTTGAATACATCACTACTGCCAGCCATGACTGTCTACCAAATGCAAAATCTTTTAACACACTGCAAGTACTCAGTATTCACTGAATGCAACCGGATGGCTACCAACTGACTGAATCAGCTGTAAAGTGTATGAAAAATAACACAGAGTGGAGAATAGTGTTACTGGCAAAAGTATGATGGTCAATGTTGTTGAAGACACTGTAGATGCTACTGCACACCAAATCTTTGCTACTGCACACAGCCCAAACACCCAAAATCGAGCACAACCAATCCAAAATGATGCCTCTCTAGAACGTCTACAGAAACCTTACGGTGCCCAAAATGTGCTCAAATCGTATCATGGACCCCGAAAATGTTGTACACTTTGTATACATCACACTATAGTATATACCTTCTTCTCATAAGAGGGTATCTCAATCGGAGACAAAAAAAAAGGGTCGTGAGGACTAGATCAAGTGTCAAGGAATCTAGCTCTGATACCAATTGTTGGAATTAGGGTTAGGGTTGCAACAATGCACACACACAAGATAGAGAAGCTACTCACTAGATTAGAATTAACAAATGTGTGCCAGATACAAAAGATAAGTACACACCCCAAAATGAGTAGATAAGAATGCATGGTAATACATACCTAAGAATGCATGGTAATACATACCTAAGAATGCATGGTAATATGGACAAGAAGGAAATGGTAGTTTGGGCCAAGAGGATCAAGATTAACTGATTATTATTGTAAAGCACCTAGACACAAAAGTATTTATTGTTTGGTTTGGCAAAGACAACAACAAGTGCTTCAGGACACAAACATCAAGGTGATGTAGCCCAAGGAGGATAAGCATGTGCACAACAAACATGGTAAGAATTGAGACTTTATCGAGAAAATTGTATGGGGAACCGCTGGAAGTGATAGCCGTGAATAGATCACATGGTCGAATGAAGACCCAAGGGACAAACCAAAAATAGGAAGCCTGAAACTAGAAGAGTGGACGGGGCAACATAGATTTTGGGTCTAGGTCACCAAGTTGGTAAAAGAAGCCCATGGAGTGATCTAAACTATGCAAGAAACATTGTGCCACCACGGAGCCAATTGAAAACATTTTGGAGAAGGATATCCTAGATGAAAGAAGGAAGGAAATAACTTGTGAGAAGAAACCCACGGCAGAGGAAACTTACAGTGGAGGAGAGATGTTGGAGTGCCAAAAAGAGCCTGAAGCAACTCTAGGAGAGAGATACAATGAACCCATCAAATCAAACATGCTGGAATGTAACCAACAAGAAAGAAAGAGAAGCACCACACTAATCATGAAGCAGGGTGAAACCGGTAAGTTTGGCCAAGAGCACAAAGGAATAAAAAGAGTCTAGTAGGATATGAGCTAAGAGATGACCTTAACATTACACTAGACCAATTCATGTCACTTGTGCCAAACTATAGGCAGCAAACTATAGGCGGAAGCTACTCCAGAAGTTGGTGTCTTAGGATAACTTGGCAACAATTCCATTGATGGAGTTGGAAATTGTATCACAAGTGTAAAAGGGTGGCAGAGTGTGATGCATCAGTTCTAGAAGTCACGGTCAGACTAAAAAGACAAATCATATAACATGTCATTTTGGATGGAGGATATGAGGTGAGTATACTTTCAAAAATCTTAGCCAAAATAATGGGCATAATTTAACTAGACGATGCCACTTTTAACATGAGGTAGTTGGTAGAAGCAGTCCACACCTTGTGTTTGGTGGATTGAGTACCAAGAGTGGGTGGAGGTCCAGGACATCATGGCAGAATAGAGAATTATGTCTGCATCTCACAGCATGGTGATTAGACATTGGGCTACTTTGTAGTGAATATACATCAACCAAAGTGAGGTTTTGACGGCATTGAATTGGAGTCAAAGTATAGGATATAGGCATGGAAGCTCGTTGGAGGTACCTGCAAGGTCGAGGGTTATCTAGGTAATGGGTCATACCATGGGCCAGGTTTGCATGCCTGCCATGGTCCCTCCATCTAAAGATGTATCTAGAGGGTTGGAATTGACAAGGTTAGGTGTACATGAATGTGTTTGTTCGTGACATGAGATGTGAGAAGTGAAAAAATTATGATGCCCATAATGAAATATGTAGGTGGTGTGTACTAGCAATGGGCAGGAGGTATGCACGTGTGGGTGCACTTCTCCAACACAATTGCTTTCTTTGACTCTTTTTGCTACTTTCTTTGACATTTAATTGATGTCCCTTTTCAATAACAAATCTCTCTGGCTTTTAACTTATGACTTCTTAAATACTGCATCAACTTGCTTAGACAAATCTTGGAGTAGATGATGGTGAAATCCATATGCCAAAGATGAACACATAGATTTCTCTGCTACCTTGACCCTCCTAAAAGTTCATTTGAAGTCTACATGGCAACAAAAATTCAAGACTAGCATCCATGTTATTGTCCTCAACTTGTAACAATGAAACTACCACCACAGAGTTGTGATCTATTCTCTCTCTTATTCCTATAGTTTAGGGCCCAAGAAACCTCTCACACCATCATGCGTGTGTGGATATTCACCTTTGATAGGTGTTCTTAACATGGCATTACAAGGTAATGCACAAGTTGAAGGGGACATAAGATGTGCCATGTAGCTCACATGGATGCGTCTATCCACACACACGGAGCTTAGTGATGGTGAGCAGACAGCGAGACAAGAAGCATTTTATTAGTGTCTACTCTAGGTTGAGGGCTACAGGTTGGGGACCTTACATCCAATGCTACACCTATGAGGCTGAAGTAGAAAGGGGCGACAACTAGGCAAAACTAGAGGTACAGATAGAGGGCTGGGTAGGCTAGAGGTACAGATAGAGGGATAGAAGGAGGTGCAATTTGCAAGGGTTTCAACAAAGAAGAAATGGGGTCCCTACTAAGAAAGATGCTCACACTTGTCGGATTTGTAGGTGACCAAGGATTTTGGCCCCTTCTCTTTTCTCTCTGCATGCTTTTGTGAGACCAGGTGTAAGATCCCTTCATCTTCTCTCTGCATAGGTCGCTAGTTTCCCTTCTCTCTCGACATATAATCCACTCTCTGCATAGGTGGCTAGTTTCCCTTCTCTCTCGACACATAATCCACTCTCTGTCTACACATGAGCCACTTTCTCTCTACATGTAGGTGATCCTATGTAGATAATCCACATGCCATATCATCATAAATTGAGGTCCAAGAAACCCGATCATGTGATTTGTCCTTTCAGATGATTCAACATAGGTGGATTCTTGGATCAAGGCAATCTGCTTGCATGATTCTACTTTCTTCCAGACGATTCAAAATCTTTGATTATCGATTCTATTTCTCAAATTTCAATCACACCGATCTCACATGTTGAATCATCGATCTGGCTTCTATGATCACTGATCATACTTCTCAAATTGCGTTTTAACTCCTCCAATTCTACCCTCTGATCATTTCCTTTGAATCCTCAAATCAACTTTGCAAATCACCAGACCCCATGATCTAACTCATGCTATCCGACTTTAGATCAAAAATCGTGTGACCAAACTTTTGAGATTGCCAATTCAACTAAAATGCCATGTCATACAAATGTTTTTTTTTTGGTTTTTGTGTTTTTTTCATTCCCTTATAAAGGTAGTGAGTATACACTTGAGTGGGGAGTGTTACATTACATATGTACACGTGGGCTAGGGTTTGAGGCTTACCCTATTGCCTACAAGTTGTGGGCTACCTTGGGCCTCCCAACAATTCTTATAGTGATTATGCTGACACCAGCATCACCATCCAAGATTGTAGAGACTGTCATTCCTTTGTAAAACTGATAGGTAACATGGAATTCATTTCATCAGGATCACCATCCAATATTGTAGAGACTGTCATTCCTTTGTAACATGGCATTCATTTCATCGCTTTCAAAATATGTCTCCATTAACAAAGGCAACTTTGGAGCTATTGTCCAAACTAGTCACACACAATGTCGTTGCCCTTGACAAAACTGATCATGTGTTGCATTTCCGCGAGCCCTTCGAGACCTTTCATTCAGGTTCATTAGAATTTTTAAAGGTTAATGCAACCTTTGGTGCTTGCGCCTCTAGCTCTTGGGCTGATGGATTTGAGGTCAAAAACTGAGCTTTATGCTTCTTCGCGGATGTTTTCTTGGCAATTGCCCTTGACTTTGCTAGATCATTGTGATAGCATTAAGGGGGACTATATGAATAAGTCCATGTTGTACACTTAACAAGTTAAGGCTCATCAATGCGGTTGACGCTTTGTCCATGAGGGTGATTGTCACTCTGTTGGGAAAATCCTTGAAGGCATGTTTGAATCCACACTCGTAAGATGTGTCTCCGTATGGAATGACATTGGGGTTTAGCATTGGATTCAGGGATGGAATTGGTTCTATGAGGACACTTGGCAACATGGTGTGGGCCCTTACAATGGAAACACTGAAAAGGTGTCATGCATGCCATTGTGGTCTCCCTCCCTTTGTTGAATCATGGCTTCAAATAGAGAGGTGTAGGCAATGTGGCTAGGGATGGCTTTGGGTATCCATATTGAATCATATTGCTCATATGACTCATTTCTCTCCTATTATGAACTCTCTGAGTCCACTGGCAAAGTCATCGAGTACTACTGTACTGGCACGGTTCTAGGAGGAGAATCGGTTGGGGTGGTAATATTAAAGGTGGTGGGTATGGCATAGGTGGTGGTACATACCTCTCAATATTGGGTTTTGATACATAGGCACTTGAGCTTATGCCTGCTACTATTGAGGAATGATTGGTGTGGGGCTAGTAAGGCCAATGGTTACCTGGGCACGAGGAGAGGAGCATCTATCGTGGTACTCCACCTAGCTAGGTACAATGAACTGTGTCTTGGTTCTCATGGCATTAGCAATGAGCACAATATTGCTATTGTTTGGGCCTTAGAAATTGACACTCTATACTTGTATGGTTCTTGCAGGCAAATTGTGCACCAAACTGTATCTCTTCGTGGGAATAGATATGGGTGTATGCTTGAGTAATTAGATGGGAATTTCCCTTGGGGCTATCCTTGCCACCACTACTGGCCTAAACGATCGAGCAGATTCTCTGCCAACTCATCCCCATGTTCATGTCCTTAACTAGGACTCTAGTTGATGCTGGCTGGGTACCCTTATTAGCAGACGATGAGGCTTTGGATGATGCGTCCACTATCCCTTGGTTCGGGTGGACGATCTCTACATCCTTGTCTTGTGAGGTAATAAGGGGGTCTTAATACTTGGTTGGTTTGCCAAGTTTAGTGTCTATCCCTTACACAACTTCAAATGCATGCAATTAAGCTCTATGTATGCTTAATTTTTACTAATCTCAAGTTTAATCTTTTTGCAAAAAATACATTATTTTGCATTAGTAGCATTTTGGGCAATCAAATCAAGAGGGTTTTGTGAAATGATGCAACAGAGCTATACTAACTCCCTAATGTGTGTTTTAAATCACCATTTTTAATTAATTCATTATATTAGTACTATCACTATGATTTGGTGATGCTTGTAGATTTGGGTGTCTTGATTAATTTGACCAATGTAAGTGTTAATTGAAGAAATTGAGCACATATAACATCTCTTTTGGTTAATCCTAAGTGCTCCCAAGCTTTGTTTCAAGCAATATCTTCAGCTCTTTAATTTCTTCAACTAGCCCATCAATTTTATGCATATTTTTGGGTAGATTTGGGCTTCAATTCATAAGGTTTTACTTGATATAGAGATTTATGTGGGTTTTATAGAGGCTTGACAAGATGATTGTAGCTTCATATCTCAGTGGAAATAACCTTAAATAAGGCTATGAGAGCTGATTTGTAGTGATGGGGCAAGAGGGGGTGATTATGTAAAAGATTTAAACTAAGAGGGGGTGATTATCTAAAATATTTCGACTAGTTACCCCACTAATTATCTAAAAGATTTAGACTAATTAACCCACTAATTCGAATGCCTAGGATCCTAATTGGCTAGAGAGGAGGAAGTTGGCTTTGATGCCAACTTGAAAACCAAGCAAGAAGGTGGATTAGGGCATGTAAAAATGCATTACGCCCATGGCTTTAGCATAATCTAGGTACTAAATAAGGATTTAGTAATAATGAAAAGAGGCAAGAGAAGTCCCCACACATTAATTTTGTATTAGACGGATACCTTTAAATAGGCTAAGATACAACATCATTAGCCACTAATGTAGCTCCATAATCTTGCTTAATCAAGTTCCCACTAATCAAGGGCCATGTCCCCCCACTTTTAGGTATAATAAATGCTGATTGTTGACTATAAATCATCCACTAGCCCACTTGAACGAGGCATACTTTTTGAACTAGTTTGGGACTGATTCTTGTTTACATTGCACTCCTTTTTATGTACTGTACAAGGAGGCACCTACTTTTGAGCTAGTTACAAGGAGCCACCTACTTTTAAGCTTGTTTGGGGTTGATTCTTATTCACATTGCACTCCTTTTTATGTATACAAGCTTCTCATCAAATCCACTTCCATTATATCCTAAGGTTGCATGCCCCCCTTAATGAAAGATTATTACACCCTTCATCAAATCTTGTATTTCCAACACTTTTCTCTTCGTTTGTAATCACTGTTCGTATCTTATGTGGTGTTTATAGTTTATTTGTTGCATCATTTTCAAGCTTTTCTAGTAGTGTGTCTAGTGATATAGTTTAACAAGTAAGCTTTGAACTATTGTACAATCTATGCTTAATTTAACATTTATACTAATTATGTAATTTTGAAACTATATTTTTTACAAATCATTTTCTTTTTGAGAATCACCACTTGTATTTCCAACACTTTTCACTTCATTTACAATCACTATTCTTATCTTATGTTTTGATGATAAGCCACATACATAATCACATGAAGCTTTTATTTATATTCTAATTTTGAATGATATCCTACTTGGTTTTATAAATTTTCTTTTGGTGTTTATAGTTTATTTTTGTTGAATCATTTTCAAGCTTTTCTAGCAGTGTCTCTAGTGATATAGTTTAACTAGTAAGCTTTGAACTCTTGTATAATCTATGCTTAATTATAATCAATCCACTAGTATATTTTAACATTTATGTTAATTATGTAATTTTGAAACTATATTTTTTATAAATCATTTTCTTTTTCTTTAAAAAAAATACAATTGTAAACTACCCTATCCTTAATTTTCAAGTTATTTTTTGACTATGTTTATTAATCTCACAAACTTTAATTTGTATTACTACCTACACTACTGACTGTGTTTTATTATCTATTATGGTTATATAACCTAACTTTACCTTAGCCTTTACATCAGATATTACACCTATCCTATAATCATATAACCTACTCTCCTGTAAGCCTACTACCTTAGCTTTTGCATTAAATATTATACCTGTCGTATAAGCCTTACAACCTACCCTAT
This sequence comes from Cibotium barometz, assembly GCF_041138505.1. Taxonomy (NCBI): domain Eukaryota; kingdom Viridiplantae; phylum Streptophyta; class Polypodiopsida; order Cyatheales; family Cibotiaceae; genus Cibotium; species Cibotium barometz. The sequence continues at coordinate 41,549,633 of NC_141063.1, forward strand.
TTATTCTTACCCTACATAACCTATAGTACACCCTATATAACCAAAAACCTAAGGTATAACTAGGTTTTTATCCTCCTTCTCGAGGAGTAAATTGGTGCATAGTCCTTTTGATACCTAAGTGACTTTTGATACATGACACTACACTCTTCCTAATATGGTTTCTACATACCACCTTAATTCTTGCATTGGAATATTATACCTACACCCTTCATAACCTAGAATATACTAATTCTTGCATTGGAATATTATCCTTGCACCCTTCATAACCTACAAGCTACCCTTCATAACCTAGAACATACAAATTATGAGATACCCGTATCAGCCTACATCTGTTACTAACCTAGAATATACAAATTCTTGCATTGGAATATTATCCTTGCACCCTTCATAACCTACAAGCTACCCTTCATAACCTAGAACATACAAATTATGAGATACCCGTATCAACCTACATCTGTTACTAACCTATTCCTACCCTATAAACCTATAACCTATCCTTCATAACTTAGAACATATAAATTACCCTATACTCTTATCAGTCTACATATTTTCTAGCATGTATAACCATCAACCTCTATTACTAACATGTATAACTATTAACCTGTCAATACCTACACTACTACTGTACCTATGTATATTATCAACTCTCCCTTACTACTATTGATAACTCCACTAATATTAACCTCCCTTACTACTATTGATAACTCCACTAATATTAACCTCCTAATATTATCAACATATAGAGGCTATTGATTTACCCTTTCTATGGTGGGATTGATACACATGCAAATGTAAAAAATATGTATGAACTCAAAAACAAAACCACCAATGGCGTTATTAAACATTCAAATGCTATAACTCTTAGACTTCTATTCCTTAACTTCCAAATTCCAAACTTATGCAAATACACCACCATGTAAATTTTCATACCAATTCATCCAAAAATTGACCACCCATATTTTGACATTTAAGTATGTTCCTACTCATATACTTATAGCAAGAAATGAAGACATGCCATGCATGGCCACATGACATGACACCATTTTTTGGAGTAATAGTACAAATTCTCAAGGAGTAAGGAAAAATATTCACAACATTGTAGATTTTTAAAGTTCAAAACAAAGTCATATATGAAATGTGAAGGGTACATTTTTCCATGTGAGTATCAAGTAGCACATATATTGAGCATCAGTAAAAAATGACATTCTCCAATATAATAAAGTAAGAGATTGATCTTTAGATTTTTGTGGTTCAATGCGATATGCTTACTAAGGATCATGAAAATAGTATACTGCAAATGACATCGTATGGGGAGCAAAAGCAAGTTGCCTATGAAATGATTTCGTGGTTCATAGGGCAAAAAATAAGGATCATATCCTATGGTCAAATTAGAGATGGGTTAGCGAATCTTTCTTTAATAGAAGGTAGACTCTATAGGAAACTTTGGCGAATGTTTGAAATTTTTTAGGATATATGCTCACTTTAGTGTAAATTTGGCGATTTTTCCTCTAAAATTTATCTTTAAAATGCTACCTTGGGCTAATATATTAAAAAAGTCACCATTTTTTGAATCTAAAATAGCCTAAGACTTTTGGAAGACCCTTAAAAATTAACCTTTGGGCTAAATTTTACCCCTAATTTTTTTCTTGGTGGTTCAATATCTACTTACTTCTATAAGGATCATGCAAATAGTATGATAGCAAAAAATCACATGTTTTAAGGAGAAGTCAAGTCACCTATGAGATTTATCCATTTAGTACATTGAGTAGAATGATTGGAAGATTTCATGAAAAAGTATTACAACTTTTAATTTAACTCAATCTTTTTTTAATTGATAAAATATTCCAAATCTACTATACCATTATGAAGCTCAGGACATGTTTTGGTACTCTCTCTCTCTCTCTCTCTCTCTCTCTCTCTCTCTCTCTCTCTCTCTCTCTCTCTCTCTCTCTCTCTCTCTCTCTCTCTTTCAATATCTTGTGTTTTCTTCTGTACACACAAAAAATGGCTCACTTAAATACATAATATCTTGGTATTTCAAAAAAATGTAAAAAAGTAAAAACTATAAAAAGTAAACATTATCAACATGTTTTACAAAGTATCCATTCAAGGAGCACTCAAAAATTTTACATGCTCCACAAAGTATCCATTCAAGTAATACTCAAAATTTTTACATGCTTTAATAAATAAACAAAGTATAGTCTTAAATCATTGGCTTTGCATTATTTTTTAACATTTGGAGTTAAACATGAAAATGGTTATTTTTTTGTGTGATTTATCTAGTTTAAAAAAATATGGTGGACATAAAGACATAAATTCACCTTTGACTTTAGCACTCTTGGTGTGACAAGCACTACATTATACTATGTGATAGTTATCCCATAGTATAAAGACCCATTTGAAATAGAGAGCATCTTGAAAAGAAAAAAAATGGTTGACAAGATATGCTTAGTGATAAGTTTGTTTGTTGACAAAGAGGCTATACATACTCAAAGATGGGTCTATAAGATATTGGAGGCTTGTAGTATGATGTGACCTCTCCCATTTTAATGTGTTAGTAGAAGGTAAGCCTTGCCATGGATGACACCCCTCATTTAGAGCATTGGGAAAGAGCAATGTTATAATGCACACCCTTTGAAGAGTTGAAATTTCACGGCGTTAATATAAGGCAACTCTCCCTATGAATGACATCCTTGATTTAAATCCTAGGAAAAGAACAATGTTACAATGCACACCCTTTGAGGTGTTGAAATTGCAAGGGGTCCCCACATGGGCTTAATATATAAAATTTCCTTTAAAAGTGAGTGTGGTCCTAGTGTGATGTTTTTTTCCCATGTGTACATTTTAAAGTGATTCTTACTATGGTAGGTTTAGACATGAAGCAACAAGGTATTGTAGTGAAAGAAAATGAAGTAATAACAAGTTTTCTAAAAGATGATGCAAGAAAAGGAAAATTTTCTTTTTTTGAGAATCAAAAGCAAGTTTATTGATAAAGAAAGCTTTGAGAAAGACATAAGAATTTTGATTTAAATATATGAAATGATTAAAGGAAATGGGAAAGGGAGGTGTGATGGTGGCATGAGAGGCGAGAGACCCAACCAAGGTACCAAAGATCCTTTGGGTGGTAGTGACACATCAAGCAAAGGCATAGAAGGAAGGTGGGTGGTAAAGTAAAGAACTAAATATACATTTTGAAAGAGTCATAATGAGAAGATCAATCAAGTGAAAGAAATTGTGACCTAGCCAAAACCTATACTAATTCTTATTATGCAAAGGATTGATATCAAGAACCAAGTAATTTTTACTATGCAAAGGCTTGATATAAGGAACCTCCTAGTGTAACTTGGGTGATAGAGTAGGAGTTGTTTAGAGCATAGTAAGAAAGATTAGCAGTTCTATCAAGAGATCATTTAGTGATGGTCTTGATAATTATGGTAATCACTCCATCGTTATTCTAGAACTTTTGAATGCTTCTAAATGATGGGCACACAAGATGGTGACGAAAACCTAGGCATGCACACAATTTTTTATCTCGCTCCGTTTGATGTTAACAAGTGGACATTTTCACATTCTTACTTTTTATAGTGTGTGCATGTTTTGGCTATGGAGTACAAAATTAAGAGAGACAAATTGTAATGAAATGATAATTTTGATTGTGTAGAATTTTTTTTTCTTGAGTGATAGGGAAATGGGTGAAAGAACTTGTTTCTAAAGTCCATCGATACCTTTACCTACTCTTTTTAGGTTCATAAATTTGAGGGTGCTACCTAATTATGTCTTTGATTTGTGTTTCGGTTACCTCATGTGTAGGTAATTAAAAGCTTTTTTCCACCATACCAAAGAAAGCTTTCACGTTACATGTGCAAGCTAAACCTTCATCTCTAGGCAATATAGATGTTTTAGGTTTTTTAAAAGAATTTTGAAGATTTTATCTCTTGAAAATAAATCAATTTTAGAAATGTCACCTTTTGAATATGGAGCTATTTTACACAATGCAATTCTAAATTTCTCCATATTTTTAAAAGAAGTTTGAAAATTTTATCACTATAACACTTGAAAATCAATCAATTTTAGAAATTTCACCTTTAGAATATGGAGCTATTTCACACAATGTAATGCCAAATTTCACCTTTAGAATATGGAGCTATTTCACACAATGTAATGCCAAATTTCTCCGAATTGGTTTTCTTTCTCTTTGTCTCATCATATATAATAATATTTTAAAAGTGTGACTATAGATCTAATTATCAGATCAACGTTCAAGTTTGAATGGTTGCTTTAAGTAACGCTTTGTGCATAGACCATAATTTTAATCTACAAAAAGTAATTATTTTTAGAGAGTGATTTTAAATATTTTCTTTTTTGGAAACCTGGCCTCTTTTATGAATATTAATGACAACAAGAGTTCATATGCACACAAATCCTCCACATTAATGAGAGGTTTTCCCTCGGTTTTCCATCCTTTATTACAAGTGGTTTTAAAGTCAAGATTTAGGGCTTTTCTTGGGGAACAATCAAGAGTTTCTACTTACATAAACCATCACTAGCACACCCCATGTTTTAGGATTGCATTCTTTTGAAACCCTATCTTATTATCTTTTAGGATTGTATCCTATTACTTAGAGAAATCATCACTATTACACCCCATGTTTTAGGATTGCATTCTTTTAAAACCCTATCCTATTATCTCACCCACTCTTTTCATTGTACATTCCTAAAAGGCCCATTTGTTTGGTTTTGCTCGTAAGGTGTCTCTACCCTTTGTTTTCTCTCTTTAAACCCCTTCAACAACTTGTCAAACCCATTTCAGCCTTTCCATAAATAAAACCTATGTCATAGACTCTTTTATCTATTCAATTACAACATATCAACCCATGTGCTTATTTTCTCTTGGGTAACATTTTATAAATAGGATGAAGGCATGCCTCTAGTTGTTTTCTCCACAAAAGTTAGAAACCTTAAGCCTACCTCCCTTTACCCCCTTTTCTTCCATCAAGTTAAGGATGTTTGAAAGAAGTTCGAAGGTTTTATCCCTACAATTCTAAAAAATATATCAATTTTAAAAAATTTACCTTTAGAATTTGAAGCTTTTTGACACAATGTAACGCTTAATTTCTTCAAGCTATTTTTTAAAAATTGTCCTATTACATATAAAAAAATTGTGGAAGTGACCATAGATTCATTTTACACCATGAATTGAGATAAACAATCGAGCTAGAGATAAATTTTAATGAATTAAAAACTTTAAGTAATGCTCTATGTGACCATAGCTTAAATCTAGGTTAAAAATGGTTTATTTGGAGATTTACATTTTTTTGGAAACCCATGGCTTTGCTTAGCGAGGGGTCTTCTGATATAGCAGTAAGACAAGTGTACAAACAAGAGTTCACATGTACACACAAATCCAATACACTAATGAGAGGTTTTCCATTTTTTCTAATTGGTGAGGTTATTTAAATTCTAAAGTCAAGCTTTGTTGAGGACTAATCAAGGCTTTATGTTTTGAGAAATCCTCACTAGCACGCCCCATTTTTAAACTCTATCAAATTATCTCAGGTGCTCTTTTCATTCTACATTCCAAAAAGATCCATTTCCTTGATTTTGCTCATACAATTGACTAAACCCATTGTTTTCTATCCTCAAACCTCTTTAACAACTTATTAAAAACTCTTTTCTCTATTTAATTACAACATATAAAACCATGTGCTTATTTTCTTTTGGAAGTCATTTTTTACATTAGACGAAGGCATCTCTTTGTGATGCTAGTTGTTTTCTCTCTCTCTCTCTCTCTCTCTCTCTCTCTCTCTCTATATATATATATATATATATATATATATATATCTCCCCCCCCCAATAAATGAGCTGAAAAAAAGAATCCCATCTTCTTCCCCCTTCCTTTGCTTCCTTTGTAGCACGCAACAAACAAACAAGAAGAGAGTGCCTTGCGGGTAAAAACCTAATAAGTTCTCTTGTGCTTTGTATCATTCTCTCCACTATGATGGGTGAGTGGGGTGCTTGCATCCAAACACTTTTGCATCATAGAAAAACCCATATTATAATTGCAAACACATATTGAAGTAGGCATGAACAACATAATACTAAAGTGATCTCTATAGCTTTGTCAACACATCAAAATCAAATGCTATGTGTGAGAGGTGTCCTTTTAGGCCCTTTAGTTTAAGACCCATTTTTCAAAGAGGGGAGGCCCTGATGCTCATTGCTAGTGTGTACTCTCTTGCCCCTCCTAACACTCCATCCCCCCACCATCTTTACACTGGTCACTATAGTAATACTTGCCCTTGTTGCCTTATTCCCTCATCTATGTTGCCTTTCCATAGTCATCCCTACACTGTTCACCCCCCATCATGTCGTCCCTTCGTGGGCTCAATAAAAGAAACCCTATTGTGTTTGCAAGAAGGAGAAGGAGAAGGAGAAGGGAGGGTTGTTTAATTGTACATACACATACATGCATAGCCATGCTTTCTCCTAGCTTACATATCATTCTGGAAGGTCAGATTGTGTGACCAGTCAAGGCACCCCAGCCTTGCAGGACACACTACTAGAGCAGCCCAGCTCAGTGTAGACTCTTAATCATCAAGCTATGGCAACCATACATCTTACTGTGTTTATATAGTGCTCTTCTCCATTGTTTGCATTTCAAGATGTTGCCTTAGTAAGCTGTCAGGCACCATGACGGGGGTTCTTCTTGACGATCATGCATTTCCCTTTGATACCTCTGTGTCTTCATCTCCACTCTCACGCGCTGATCATGGTTTCAAAGGCCTGTCCTCTAGTCATTTCGGACAGGAAGACATATCTTTGAATGGGTTTAAATCGGGAAAGCAGGGGTCCATGAGCATTTCTCCATCGCAAGGCATGGATTATGTGGGCAATTCAGCCTCAGTTGCTGCAGAAAAGGGCAACGATGGCATGGGGTATATGGGGAACTTTTCATCACTTACTGCTGAGAAAGGTAATGGAGGCATGTGTTCTGTGGGCAAATCGCCATCATTTGCTGCAGAAAAGGGCAATGGGGGCTTGGATTATGTGGGCAAGTTTGCATTGAGTGCTGCAGAGACGAAGGGCAGTAATGATGACTTGGTATGCAGGAGCATATCACGGATGGGGGTGATGGATGGTGATGGGCAAGGCTATGCGAGAGAGTCTGTGGGCGATGTGCAACAAGGTTATATGGGCGATGCTCAAGGTTATGTTGGCACTTTGCCTGTAGTGGGCGACTCTCTGCGGAGGTTTTTACCCTCAAACAATGAAGAATACACCATGGATTTCTTCTCCTGCGATGAATTCAGAATGTATGATTTCAAGGTGCGCAGGTGTATGCGCGGGAGAAGCCATGACTGGACGGAGTGCCCATTTGCGCACCCCGGCGAGAAGGCAAGGAGAAGGGACCCTCGCCGCTTCCACTACTCTGGCACAGCATGCCCTGATTTCCGAAAAGGTAACTGCAAAAGAGGCGATTCCTGCGAGCTCTCCCATGGCGTCTTCGAGTGTTGGCTCCACCCCGCCCGCTACCGCACCCAACTCTGCAAAGACGGTAAGGCCTGCAAGCGCCGAGTCTGCTTTTTCGCCCACACCCCTTCCCAGCTCCGTTTCGTCTCTCCTGATGCTGTTCCCCCATCCCCCAACAATGGGTTTTCTCTGAAATCGGCCATGGCATCTTCCATCGATGGCTTCCCAAGCTATCCTGATGTTTCCCTTAACCGATCAATCGCCCACAATGGCTCTCCCCTCAGACTAGCTTCGATTGATGGCTATCATGCTGATGGGTTCTTTGATGGTTTTAGCCCCAAGAATAGCCATGGCCACTTAACTGATGGGTTCTTTGATGGGTTTCGCCCCAATAACAGCCAGGGCCTCTTAACTGACGGGGTTTTTGATGATTTTAGCCTCAATGCTGGTGATGGCCATAGCCATAGGCATGGTCTCCCAATTGATGGGTTTTTTAATGGTCTCAGCCCCAAGAACAGTCATGGCCATTGCTTTCCTAGTGAAGGTCTATTCAATGGTTTCAACCCCAAGAACGCTCATGGTCATAGCCATAGCCATAGCCATAGCCATGGCGTCCCAATTGATGGGCTTCTCGTTGATGAATATGGCTCCCAAGGCAGCTATAGCCATAGCTATACCCGTACCAATACCCATAGCCTCCCACCTGATGGGCTTCCTTACGATGGGGTTTATGATGGTTTTAGCTCTGAAAACAGCCATGCCTATGCTAATCTCATGAACAAGCTTGCCCTTGCTGGTCTCACTAACAATTTTCACCAGATTCCATCTCCAACTTCCACCCTAATAGGCCATTCAATTTCTCCACCTCCACTCTCACCAACTTTATCCCCCCCAGAATCCCCTCCCATGTCCCCCAATACCGTCTCTTCAAGCTGGAGCACTGCTGTAGCTCGCAAAATTGCCTCCCTTTCTGGTCAGCCTGCATCGTTTGATGTCATCTCTCAGACTGAAGCTCCAGTGGTTGCCAATTCAGGCAGAAGCAATGGAGCCCCAGCATCTATTTCTCAGTTTCAAGCTTCACTGCTTGCTAACTCTTTACAAAGGAATGGGGGTGCTATGTTGGCCAGTGCTCATGGGCCTTCACCCTTATCATCAAATGTCTTGGGAAGTCCAAGACACCAACTTGATAGACTCAACTCCATGCCAGCCCCACCATCCCACTTCAAAGATCAGAGCCTTCAGACTGCACCCAAAGAAGCGCATTCTGCTAAGGCCATGGCACATCTTATTTCTACTCTTCAGCAAATGGAGTTGAGGCGTGCGGCGGTCGATATGAAGAACAAAATAAGGTCTGCTCACATCTCTCGCAGTGTTCCAAACTCTCCCAATTCAAGATGGGCTAACCAGGAGGAGGAATGGGATGTGAATGGTCCTGTGGGAGAGCCTCCACTTCAGAGGGTTGAGTCAGGTCGAGGCCTGAGGGCTAAAATATATGGAAATCTTGGAAAGGAGGCTGGGTTTGAGAAGGAGAATCCAGACCTTGCGTGGGTCAATGAACTTGTAAAGTGACCGAGCAAAAACCAGGGTGGTGGGATTGCTCAACCATACTGTACATCACAAGTCTTGAGTATGGGCTGGGAGCTTCAATATAAGTAAAACATAGCTAGTAGTAGTAATTAACAGGAAAACAAGTATGATAATAACATGCTATTTATGCGGGTATGTATAATAATAGGATCATTGTGATTATTGGGACAAAAAAAGGGATTATTGGAACCATATCTATTGATGGGGGGGGGGGGGGGGGGGGGGGGGGGGGGGTGGGGCAGCATTTGTTGGGCTATTTGTCTCATACTTTTTGCTGGGAATATAACCTTTCCTTACAGGAGCCAAGCCCTTTGAGGATGTCTACTCTTAAGAGGCTTGGCCAGAGACAATTGGCAATGTTGTGTAGATCATCTTAGTGATAGCATGCACAGCTGCTAGCTTGATCAATCGTGGCCAACTTGTCGAAGATCATCGTTCTCTGAAAGCTGGCTGGGAAGCCAAGAAGATATCTTCCATGGACAAATTATAGTGTTTTTCAAGGGACAGATTTTGCTGACAGATTTTTCTAGGAGACATTTCTCTTCATGTAATTATATATATATATATATTTTGGGGGCCCTCAAAGGGTGCCTTCACTTAGGCTCCTTTGATATGCTGCTGGCATACATTTGTCTACCTCAAGTTCTTGGGCAATCATGAATTTTTCTGTGCTGGGCATTCAAGGTTTCACGCTCGGCAGTCCTGGCGGCTCTGACAAATTGCAATGACATGTTGTGAAGGATGTCTGGTACAAAGGGAATAACCTTTAGTTAACAACTCTGTAACCTTGAGCTAACTATTGCTATAGAGTAACATAAATGTATATATATCTCATTATTCATTATCTAACTAGGGCAAGGGATGCAGCTAGATTGGAGATTACAGGCTGCTGGCACATGCATATATAAATAAAACCAAAAGAAAGGCAAAAAAGGGCCAGAACATTATGCTTATGATTACAGCATAGCTCATTTTTGAGAACTTATTTACTTTTGTATCCACATTATAAGAACTTATTTACTTTTGTATCCATATTAAAAGAACTGTAATGGAATTACTTGAAGTGGCTTGCTCAATCATGACCTGGTTTCAATTTTTCCAGGAAGTTCTTGCTGGGGTCTGGTTTTGGGAAAATTTGTGGTTTTTGTAGGAGGATGTGAGCATGCAATTCTACATAAACATGCCCCTATTTTGCA
>NC_141063.1:41567385-41819885 GCF_041138505.1 Cibotium barometz
TGGTATGTTGTTTTGAATAGGTTGGGATCATGTAGGGTTGGGGAAACAGTATTTACTTCATATATTTATCCAATCATAACTATGTAGAGCCCCTTCTTGCTTGGGTTATCATGGGAGACGGGATGCAATTTTTACTAAGAAACGTATTTCCATTTTTCCCTAATTCCTACATTGAAAATAGAGGTAATAAGATATTTTTATGGAAAAGTTACTTTCTTTGTCTTTTTTAAAACGTTTCGTGAATAATCTACTATTTTTATGACAACCTGGATATGTTGGTTACAAAACACACCCACCATCCGGCAAGTTACAAGGATGGGACACTCGATTACAACATGATAACTTACATGCCTGTTTAATAAGTTATCCACCATGTGAAAACCCTCTAAGTTATCATGTGTGGCCAATTGGCTCGCTTGACCTGGTCGTCTGAAAAGCCTCTAAGTCAGTGCAAATTCTATTTTGAGATAATTAATTTTTGGCCTTATATATTGCATGAAAAAATTCTATCGTCATACGAAAAGAGTTCTCTTGTACGATAGGAAATTTTCTATCGTATGAGGGATTTTTTTCCCATTTTCTTTCCATAAAACTTTTACATTTGAGTGAGCCCTCAACAAGGAAGATGGAAAGCTTAAATATCTTGAATTTTTCCCTTACATACATATACATATGTATGTGTATGTGCAAGCTTGTGTGTGTGTGTGTGTGTGTGTGTAAGTGTATATATTTCTATGTGTGTGCACGTGTGTCCATGCATGTGAGCGTGTGTATGTGTGCATTTGTGTGCATTTGTGTGCGTGTGTGCATGTGTGCGTATCATGTTTGTGTGTATGTGTGCGTGTGTGTGCGTATCATGTGTGTGTGTTTGTGTGGTGTGCATGTGTGTGTATAGATCTATTTATATATACATGCTTACATACCTATAGATACATACATACATAATATGTGTGTGTGTGTGTGTATGTGTTTATCTATATATGTATAGGTATGTATATTCTCTCTCTTACACATGCACATAATATAATATTAGAAGATATACATATGTGTGTGTGTGTGTGGAGGAGTGGGGGACTACTTTCTAATGTATGATATGTATATATATATATATATATATATATGTATGTATGCAAGTATATATATATATGTATGTATGTATATATATATATATATATGTATGTATGTATATATATATATGTATGTATATATATATATGTATGTATATATATATATGTATATATATAAGAAACTCATTCCAAGAGCGCATGACTTGATGGTGACAATTAAGTGTGAGCCCCAATGCATCTAGGCGTGTGGGAAAGAAACCCCCAAAGAGCGTCTTCTCTTCTCCTTTCTCCTTTTCAAAAATTCTCCCTCTCCTTTCTGCACATAAAAGGGGTAGGCACCCTTGCTTTATCTTGTATAGATAAGCTTGTATAGATAAGGTATTTTTGTGAAAATGGGCCCTCACCTTCTTTTTCCTTTTTAAAAGTTTGGCGACTAATCTACTATTTTTATTACAACCTAGATATGTTGGTACAATAATGTTTCCAATAATTACACAGGATTTTGCATCTATTTTTTACCACAGAGTTGGAACACTCGGCTACAACATGCTAACTGTAATAAGTTATCGACCGTGTGAAAACCCTCTAAGTTATCATGTTGTAGCCAATTGGCCTGCTTGACCTGGTCGTGTGAAAAGCTTGTAAGTCAGTGCCAAATTCTATTTTGAGATAATTCATTTTTGGCCTTATATATCGTACAAAAAAATTCTACCGTCGTACGAAAAGAGTTCTCTTGTACGATAATATGACAAGAAATATAATTAGAATACCTTTAAAACTTTATGAAATTATTTCCAAAATTGACAAAATAAAACTTGTAGACAAAACAAAAATGTTACATGTCCATTGTATATTGTTTGCAAGTTTTCCATGTACACTTAGATGGTTACTTTGGTGAGTAGAATAGAGGATACCATAGTGTGTAAGGTGGATACTCCTCCAACAAATGTGCTTATCTAGGTTTTAGAAGATAGTGTCATTTTAGGTGTATAAGGGCATGGCTAGATGATGGTGGTAGTCTAATGGTAATCAAAGGGTTGAGTATGTGAATATAGAATCTCCATTGCTAGGAGTTTTTTGAGTCGGTATGTTGGTATATTGTTTTGAATGGGTTGCTATGTGAATATAGCATCTCCATGGCTAGGAGTTTTTGAGTTGGTATGTTGTTTTGAATAGGTTGGGATCATGTAGGGTTGGGGAAACAGCATTTACTTCATATATTTATCCAATCATAACTATGTAGAGCCCCTTCTTGCTCTGGTTAGCATGGGAGACGGGATGCAATTTTTACTAAGAAATGTATTTCCATTTTTCCCTAATTCCTACATTGAAAATAAAGGTAATAAGATATTTTTGTGGAAAAGAACCCTTACTTTCTTTGTCTTTTTTAAAATGTTTTGTGACTAATCTACTATTTTTATGACAAGCCGGATATGTTGGTTTACAAAACACACCCACCATCCAGCAAGTTACAAGGATGGAACACTCGGTTACAACATGATAACTTACATGTCTGTAATAAGTTATCCACCGTGTGAAAACCCTCTAAGTTATCAGTGTGGCCAATTGGCTCGCTTGACTTGGTCGTCTAAAAAGCCTCTAAGTCAGTGCAAATTCTATTTTGAGATAATTAATTTTTGGCCTTATATATTGTATGAAAAAATTCTATCGTCATACGAAAAGAGTTCTCTTGTACGATAGGAAATTTTCTATCATATGAGGAATTTGTTTCCCATTTTTTTTCCATAAAACTTTTACAGTTGAGTGAGCCCTCAACAAGGAAGATGGAAAGCTTAAATATCTTGAATTTTTCCCTTACATTTTTCAATTTAAATTTATGAGATTTGTATATTTTGTATATGCATTTCTCAAACAATACTATGTTCAACTTTGACATTTTTTATTTAGTGTTTTTAGAAATGGATTAAAATAATCCTAAAACATAAATATATTGATATCAAATCTTCTTTTATAAATTAAGAGTTGAAGAATTGAAAAATTGTAAAGTCAAACATAAAAAGAAGTTGAAATTTTTGAAATATATCATGGAAAATGTTTTTTTTTCCAATTATCATAACTTAGCACTTTAAAGAAGTTTGACATATCTTTAAAAAATACAATATATAAGGATAAAATATCAAAATATTTTTATATTAAAAAAAGAATCTTAGATTTTATCCTATGATAGAATTTTATATTTTATCATACAATAGATTCTATCGTATGATAGAATTTGGATAAAATTTTAGATTTTTGAATTATTAAAAATCATAATTTTAAGGAATACTAAATCAATCGAGCAAATTAATGCAACCTAAGTTAGTGTGAGAAGAGCTTCCAGCATATATGATGGCAAACAAGATCAAATTTTATGAACAATGATCACAATTGAGATATTCTCTCTATTGTGCTTGTGTTAAAAGCTTGTTAGGTGTTGAAGTTTGTGACTTCAAATCTCAAGATTCAAATCAAATGTAGTGCATGCCCATGCATCAAATGCATTTGAGATTATACATTGTGATTGTGGGGGCTTACCCTTTAGATAATCTTTGCTTGGCTTACAAGCTAGATAATCCTTGCTCACATGGTCGGGATTGTAGCCATATTTGGTAGTGATGTGTGTGAACACACATGACCAATCGGGGCACCTTTTTCCTCTTTAGGAGGTTTTTTCCCCGTGCTGGTATACACCCATCTTGGGGTATACTTATCATCTTTGTACATCACACATTCATTATCTATCTATTCATTCATTGTGTGCTCCCTTGAGCTTCTCCACTGTGTGTGTGTGTGTGCGTATCCCTGCAACCTTGTTTCCAACATTTGATATTAGATCATACGCTCCTCGCCCCTGTTGCTACTACTACCTACCCTTCACCCCGAGTCGCCTATTTTCTTGAATCAGATCAAGGAGCCCTTCTAGAAAAAGAAAGAGGACCATGAAGTGTGCAATACTTTGTACTTTGTAATGAATTTTTGGTTAGATTTTTGTTTTGGGTGCATTTTGGGGGTCGTTCGCACGGTTTTTGTTTGTTTGTTTTTGTAGACATCTTTCGAGTCTAGATTTGCACTACTCTTTATTAGATTATGGAGTAGTATTGTCAGATTTACTATAGATGGGTGTGCAAATACACATGAAAGCATCATTAGACACTCACCACACCGGATCTTGTCTACGAGCTACACTTCAACGATCTCTACTCTCTTTACTATGCATTTCTTTCATACAACAACCACCTTGGTTGCATCAAAGGATCACTTAGCACTTACAAGTTGTGTGATTATTTTCTTCGATATTATCAGAAATGGAAACAATGATGTATTTCTAATGCTGAGATAAGCTTGAAGGGACCAACTACCCACTATAGTCCTATGTGATGCCGCATGTATTGGTAGCCAATGGGCTATGGAATGTTGTGGTTGGTATTGAGAAACGTCTTGGTTCCTCTATTGAACATGATGTAGAAGGCACATATGCAGAAATGAACTTAGCTTCACATGGTGTGTTACCATAGGAAAGCATACCTTCTACATAGAAACAAACAAAGTGGGATGGAAGAGATACACAAGCACATGCTTTGCTTGCTTTGTCAGTCACAAGAGGAGTATCATTCCTCACATTCGGTCATGCAGGACTGCTAACCATGCTTGGGATGCACTTGCGTCGCACATATGTTATCTATGCAAGCAATTAGAGTCAAAGCATATGAATGAGGTTAGTGTTGACAAAATATATCCTGATAGTTCATTAGTGCCTACTACTACTGCCTTGAATGCATTGCCGGACTCATATCAAAGTTTTGCTTCTACCATTAGACTCGTGATGAAAGGCAATCCAAATGCCTTGAAGTTTGAAGAGTTGGTTTATGTGCTCTTTCAAGAAGAGAAATTGCGTCAGCATATCTGACGCATAAAACAAAGAACCTGCAAACTATGCACATGATGATTGGGCTTTCATTATGCAATACCCTTTTTCATAAGGATGTATACATGGCTATTAGAGATGTGGTATTTTGACAGTGGTGCTAGTAAACACATTACTTCTCATTGTAGTTTGTTCTCACCACTTGAATCTTCTCTACAGGGAAACAGGGAAACACTGTTACATGTGAAAAAACTCCTCATATCATGTAAAAGGAGTTGGTAAAATTGTTCTCACTTCTATAAATGGTGGAAAAATTATGCTCTCAGATGTATTCTATGTACCAGGGATGAAGAAGAACTTGTTATCTGTTTTTGCCATTACTAAGGCTAGCTTAGTGATTCAGTTTGTGGACGATAGATGTATTGTTCATGATTGCAGTGATGGCAATACAATTGTTGTTTCTGGTACTTTGTCTCATGGCCTTTATAGGCTAGATGTATATGAAACAAAAAAGCATGTTGTATGCACAATTTCTACCACAATGGCAATGGGTAATGCTAAGCTGTGGCATGCATGCTTTGGTCACTTGAACTTTGGCAGTTTGCTGTGTTTGCATAAGCATGACATGGTTTCTGAGCTACCACATCTTGAAGCCCCTATCAAACATGTTTGTGAGGGATGTATTCTTGGAAAAATGCTATGGGGCATCATTTCCCAAGGATGGTTCAACTAGAGCTGTCCAAAAATTACATCTTATACACAATGATCTATGTGGTCCTATGAGGACACCTATTGGGGGCTACCTCTATTTTGTCACATTCATTGATGATTATTTCACACATACCTGAAACTAAAATTAGAGTTTTTAATGCGCTTTAAGCACTTTGTTGCTATGGTTGAAAATGTTTCTTCATGTAAGATTGGTACCATGTGTACTGATCGAGGGGTGGAGTATATGTCTAAGGAGTTTCATGCATACATGGCTGATCATGGGATAAAACACTAATATACTATGCCCTATACACCTCAGCAAAATGGTGTAGCTAAATGTAAAAACGGGTCTCTCATGGGCTGATCATGGGATAAAACACCAACTGTGCTCTATACACCTCAGCAAAATGGTGTAGCTGAACATAAAAACAGGACTCTTATGGAGATGGCATGTTTTATGATCAAAATTCAAGAGTTACCTCATGGATTCTGGCTAGAAGCAGTTCTTCTATGTCGGGATTATCTTGGAATCTACTAGGTGAGTCTTCATTCAACTCCATGTCATCATCATTGTTCAGTGGTGGAGAAGTCATAATCTACACTTGCACTGGGAGCAAAGTTGGCTTTTCTTGCACATAGGGTATTATCTACATGTTTCTTCATTATTTGGAGGCATGTGTTGTTCTACTGCATCATGTATGTCATCCCTACAAAGATATGTAAGCCTTGGCAACCTCTGTTGGTCCATTGCATATCCTTGAGCATTCACTTGGGCAATTCTATCCAGCATGTAACCATACAATTTCCTTCAAGCAAGGCAATTCTACAACATCCTGCATTGGATAGTTCACTAAATCTATGAACATGTTTTCTCGTGGGTTAGTTAGCATTGCCTTCAAATAGTTAAAAATGCTGAAATATAATTTAACAATGCCAAGGGGATGAAAATCACTAGTGACGATGTTCTGTAGATGCATGTACACATTTTGTACCTCTTTCACCCCATAAGTTTCCATCCAAATTGTATCGTGAACCCACGAAGATCTACTTTTGTAAGCTATGAGTTCTAAAGGGGTTCTCAAGACTACATTGGGCTTTGAATTTGCATCTCCAAACAGCTTAGACAAGGTAATTATATTGACCCATGATCAGAAATTCAACACAAAAGTCTTCCATTTGCACCCCACTCCCCTCAATGAGATAGCCTTTATCAACCCCATAGTTAATGTTCCAGCTCATAGACCATCCATTGAGAGTTGTTGCCATTGCTTCCTTTGATCAGCCAAAGCTTCTACTGGGTATCCCTTGTCCTGCTACTCATTCTCTGTATTAGTCTGCTCTTCATCAGTGAGACTGGTTTCTCCTGCGGGGGTGCACCTGAGTTTAAACTTGATAGAAGAGTGCTTTGACTTGAACTTAGGATTAAGAAGAGTTTCTAGATTCCCAGAGGGTGGTATGACTCTCTTTTTAGCTCTCCGAGGTACAGATAGCGCTCTCTTGCCTCATAAATTCCCTAAGTAAGCATCCAATCCAGGTTGTCTGAGATAGTAGTCTGGGGACATATTCTCTAGCATACTAAGGAGAAATGGCTCATCCTCCTCTAATGGAAAATCTTGGGACTGCATTAAGACATTGACCCAATCTGCACCTTTAACACTGGTTCCAGTAATAGTTGTGGAAATCCCAAGATCTTCCTAGCTCCATCCATATGTGAAAATGTCGTGCAATCAGAATGGATTGTGGCCATGGTCAACGTGTGATCTTTGCAATATGCCTTCAAATCTTTCATTATCTAGTATGTATGCCTAGTATTCTTTTATCTCATTGACCAGGAAGTACAAGAATTTTGGTGCTATCTGTTGTGCCTATCCACATATTTTACCTGAGTCATCATATTCTGACACTCCAAGGCGGCATTCTTGATGGTTTCAAAGGCTATACCCATGTGACTTCTTTGCCAACCCTTGGCATAAGTTGAGAGATCTATGCTATCTAGGGAAAATTTGTTGGGTTTATCCATGACAGGCAATCACGGTACTAGTTCTTTAGTGATCTTTACTTCCACTACCTGACTTCCTAGCTCTACCTCTCAAAGCCTGTACCCGTGTGACTTCTTTGCCAACCCTTGGCATAAGGTGAGAGATTTATGCTATCCCGATTTAAGCCCAAAAAGCATAGAAACAGCCTAAAAGGTAGATTTGAGGCCTACCTGGCCAAATCTGAATGTAAGAATGAGCCTTATCAGATCGAGTTTGTAGCCATGGGTCCCCTATTGTCTGTACTTCTTATGGACCAAAAGACCATTATTTTTTAGTATCATTTGCATCGTTTTGTAGCAGGCTAAACGACCCCTCATACACTATTTTCACTTCATGAATTCTGGGACTCTCAGAATTCACTCCAGGCTCCGAGAAACCAATCTACAGGTCCAAATGGCACAAGCTCATGTAGATAGTTGCAGATATTGCAACTCACTGGCATGCCAAGTCTTGGGTTATTTCAACTATTTCTAGGCAATAAAAATGCATCTACAGATATTTTTGGCACTTTTTTTGGGGATGCAAATTTGGCAAATGGAGATTTTTGCATTTTTGTTTCCAATAAAAAAAAAGGATCAGATGGTCATGGATTCTTGAGTGGACTGAAGTGCTTGTGCATAATTTTATGGACATGCAAGATATCAAATCTCCAAGGCTTCCGGTTCAATCTACAGGTTTTTTCGGTGGCCCAAAGAAGGTTCAGCAAAAATTAACTTTTTGCTATGAGCATTCATTGCAGGTTATTCTAGTAGTAACTTAGCCTTGTACCAAGTTTTGACCAAATCTGGGGGATGGAGGACATCCAATTGGCATCTGGCAGTGTAAGCAGGCAGAAGGGACAAACAGGGCATAAACCCCTTTTGGTTTTCCATGCCTGCTAAAATGGATCCCTTCTAACATTTTTCAAGATGTAAAGATATCCTATAGAGCCTACATTATTGTAGAATTACTTTTCTAAGACGGTCCACAGAGATGCCATAGCCAAATCATCCATTAAGATCTTGAGAAATTCTTTGAGATATTCCTTGAATGATGTACACATTAATCTCTCTGGAAGGTAGTTGGGGCATTGGTTAGACAAAAAGCATAACTTTGTACGCAAAGCTGTCTTGTGTTGGTACGCATGATCAATTTGAACTTGATTATAGCCAGAGAAACCATCCAAGAAACTATAGGCTTTTCATCTTGCTACTCTTTCTAAAACATGTTTAGTAAATGGCAACAGATAGTGGTCCTTCACTATTGCTGCATTTACTTTTTTGAACTCTCTGAGTTTACCATTCCTTTTGGGTACAACCACTATGGGGGACATCCATTCAGTGTGCTCAATCTCATAAATAAACTTTGCGTGGATCAATTTGTCAATCTCCTCTCGTACAAGTTTTCCATAATTTGGATTCATAGGGTGGGCTGGTTGTCTTATAGGTCATGCATCATCCATGATGGGGATCATATGTTTACAAACTTCAGGTGGAACTCCCTTCATGTCTGTGTACTTCCATGCGAACAGATCCTTGAATTCTTTGAGAAGATCTATTAGATTTTTCTCTTCTTTTTTGGTTAGATCAGAGGAAATATACACTGGCTTTTAGGGTCTTCACCAGGTTTAGCAAGATCTACTCGCTTAACCTTAGTAGGACCTTCATAAGATGGTCCAAAACTTCCGTCCTTGGTCCTGTTTGCTTTTTTGCCAAAGATATTACACTGGGCTATGTCGTAGTTTTGAAAATACTCAGGTATTCTCGATAGGTTTTCTTCCAATTATTCTTCTTCCCGAGATTTCCTTTTGGTCTCCTTTTCAGCCTTTTTTAGAAGTTTGTTTTTCCATTTACGGGCTGATCTAGATATTTTTTCAGAGGAAACCTCATCCAAGTCTATCTCTTTTGGGTTAACCAAGTCATGAACAAGGTCCATTGTTTGGACAGGTGTTGTGTTGTTCCATCCTCTCCCATCGTTCTAGTGAGCTTGTCGAAAGATTCGATTATTCCAACATACTACAAGAAATGTGGTTTGCTTTTCAACTCAGGGTGATGAGTTGGAGTTTTCATTTTCAATGGTTTATTTGTTACTTTTCCTAATTTCTTCTTGGCTGTTCGTATATCTTGGCAAAAGAATATCGTTGGAATCACTTCCATCAGATGATTCAGCCTGTGGGACATTTTCAAAAGAGGAGGCACTCATCATGCAAAGGGAAATCTCCTTTCCATCATTATTCTTGATTCTTGACCACCCAACTTTGTGCTTGTCACATGTCAATATCTACAATGACTCCTGTCCCATGTGTAAACATGGTTTCCTTCACTTGAGGCATGATAACATCCAAAATAAACATCCTGTCATTTTTATTGACCCTTTGCAACCAAGCGACACTAATTTTTGAAGTCTTCCACAAAGCACCCTTGAGAATTGAACCTTACTTTGTAGACCCTACTCAACCATCTATCTAATAGAAACCAATTTTTTTGTAGCGTGCAATAATATTTTGGACATGGCACATAGACTTCGGTCGTTGTATATTCACATGAACAATTCACTTATGCCATATGTCAATATCTACAAAACAATGACTCTTGTCCCATGTGTAAACATGGTTTCCTTCACTTCAGGCATGTTAACATCCAAAATAAACACCTTGCCATTTCTATTGACCCTTTGCAACCAAGTGATCCTGATTTTTGAAGTCTTCCATAAAACACCCTTGAGAATTAAACCTTACTTTGCAGACCCTACTCAACCATCTATCCAATAGAAACCAAGTTTTTTGTAATATGAGAAACATAAAGGACATCTACCAAGTACTTCATTTTTTCATCATGCATTAGGGGAAGGTTGAGGTCTATAGGGGCCCTTTAAGCTGCCATATTATGATTTTAATGACTTTTTGTTAAAATACTAAGTTTCTTTGACTTTAGATACCTTATTATTCTTCAAATGGCTAGAAGTTTGAATTTCAAAGTTTCCTGCCAAAATTGAATTTAAAATTGAGTGGGCAAAAACCATATCATGTGACATATCTATGGAAAGACCTCAGCGAGTAGATTCTCGATCTCTAATCTTCGATAAATTTTGAGCTCATATGTAGAAGTTATGGATGTCCGAAATTTCAAAAACTTTTTCCCCCACTTTTTGAGAATGAAAAGTACAAAAAGGCATCTTCTAGAGAATCTTTTGACCACCTTTAATCACCTAACATTTTTGTATACATGGCATCACATGATTGGTCCTTTTCCTTAATAACCTTTTAATCACGTGGCATCTTAAAGGGCCCCTATAGACCTCAACCTTCCCCTAATGGATAGACAAACATGCGCAATGGAGTGCACAACATCATCATGTATTTCCACATACACTAGTTTTTCCATTTTCTATATATCTCCAAACCACTCGTCCTCACTCATGAGTGGTCATGTGGTTAGAGACGCCATAATCCATATACAAAATATCTCCCAATCTTGACACACCTCTTGTCATGGAATTGAGCATGTGCTGCATCACAAACAGCTGATCATCACTTATGTCATTCATCACCCTATTTACTTGATGATGCATAATTAGTTGATGCAACTTTTCACTTCTGATATAATTCTACTTCCTTTGCAATATGCCATGGTTTTCCATAGTAATAGCAGTCCATGCTATTTGTATTTTGATTTCTTTACCAACCAACTCAGCCTCTCTGGCTTCCCCTACCTCTAGAGTGGCTACTTTCATCACTAGTCTATGTATTAGATTCCTATTGTTAGTGCCCATGCTTTATGTTTCCAAAATGGCATGTATCTTGGCCTCTAGATGATGATCTATCTTCCTCTACTTGTATCTGAGTAGAAGACACATGTGAATTTTCCAAGGATGAAACTCCCCCAATATTCATCTACCTCTACTTGTATCTGAGTAGAAGACATGCTCATGTGAATTTCCCAAGGATGAACCTCCCCCAATATTCATCTCCTCACGGATAAGGATCTAGTTTTTGAAAATCTAGAAAGTTCTCTCAGACTCCAATGGAGGTCTAAAATTGATTTTATTCCTTTCTAAGACCATTTAAGATCACCAATACCATATCATCATCATCTACTAGTGATCTAATAAAAGCAAGGGCATCTGCAATCCCTTTAACCTTTACTAAGTAATTATTAATACTCATCTTCCCTTTAGAAATACTATATAACTCCTGCTTTAGCTGCATCTTTCGAGCTTAGAGTGTTTGTACCTGTACATCTTCACCAAGGTGTCTCAAGCCTTCTTAGGCATTTGTGCATCTTGTATATACATAATCATAGAGTCTATCACATTGAAATACAACTAGTACATCACTTTTTTTGCTCTTTCATGCCATGCTTTATATGCCTACCCTGTTGTGGGGTGGGATTTTCTTCAGTGATATCTGGCTCCTTTTCATTTCACCTGAATGAACTTTTAATATCCTCTTCCCATATGGTCATCCCTGAACTTCCATACTTGGAAGTTATTTTGTCCACCTTTTCATTGACAATATGGGATAGACTATCATACATGGTTACCTGCAATAACTTAACAAATAGCGCTTGTACATACTTTTGCACTTACAATAAAATTTGTAATCTTCAACCCAATGGTACCGTACACCTATTATACTACAACTATATATGGAACAATCACACAAACATACATCCACACTAGAAACCTACAAAGCTCAAATTCTCTACACAAACTATCTGACCAAATTTTTATGACTAATTTTCTCCAACTAGAACTTAAACATACACAGTCAAAATTGACACTTTCATAGTGTCCCTGCAAAAAATTTACAGAGCCAAAACGGGGCCTAAAATGCCACGAAACATGTAACATTTTGGTTCACAAACTTAATACACACAGTAGGGTCTTCTTCCTTCACCCAAGAGGATGTCTCAATCTGAGGGTATATACCTATACTACCCAAAGGTGTTGCTCCAAAATTAAAGAGGGAAAGAGATGGAATTACACTTACTTGTGTATCACTTTCTTTTCTTTCCTCTTTCTTGTCTCTTGAGCTCTTCACACAAACCCATGCCTAGATACCATGACAAGAATGTGGTGGAGAGGGAGAGCTTAATCTCCTTAAGCAAACACACACACACATAAGAGTAGACAAGCACATAAGAGAGATGGATGGCTGAATTTTCTTTCATTCTCTTCTCTTCTCTATAAAACTACAACATAAAGAGATAAGAGTACATCCTATAGGGGAAAGTACTCTCCTACCAAACATTTAGAGGTCGGTCCATAATGTGAATCGAACTACATAAGTTGGCACTATAACTATGCCGCCATAACTCTAATACATACTATAAGGGAAAGTTCTCTCGAACTATAACATACAAAGGTCGGTCCATAGTGTGAACCTGACTACATAAGATGGTGCTATAACTATGTCATAACTTTAGTACACCAAAGTGGATGTTGCACACAACTTGTAAACCACTAGCGGCATATCGCTCATAATCTCATCAACCATGCTAGTGGCATAAGTGTAGAAGCCATCACCCAGGTAGATCATCAATGGCTATAGCACTAGTTGAGCGTTATATCTTAATATTAACCTAGATTAAAAGTTCATGTATACATTAAATGTTATTTTTTCTTTAAACTAAATTAGGCTAAAGTTTTAACATAAAAAGAAGTGTTATTAAAAGTAGGTGTGCTTATGTTTCACCATTTTGGAAAGAAAAGTGTGTGTGCAAGTAATTTGAATTTAATATTCATAGTAATACCATTGCAATCTCATGCTCTTGAAATCTTGTTATAATTTTCAATTAAATCCCAAATAATATCAAGAATTAATGTATACACAACTAAACTAAGGACTAATGCCTAATAAAATGAATAAACAAGAATTAATGTATATGCAACTAAACTAAGGACTAATAATATCAAGAATTAATGTATACGCAACTAAACTAAGGACTAATGGCCAATAAAATGAATAAAGTAGATCCGGTTAAATAACTCGACGATCTTGGTGAGGTTATCCCCACTTGCGTTGAGTTAAGAGAAGGGAGTCCAAGGTATGACCCAATTTAAATTACGGTTCCTCCGACTTGGCATGTGTGAGACTAGTCAAAGTAGCTTATTTGGTGCTCAGGCTTGACAAGAGGCCCTTAGGCAAAGTATCCACTAAAGTGTTAGTCTTGCTAGCTGGTTCGACACCAATGTCAAGTGTTGAGTAAGAATTGAGGAAAAGCATGGTGAGCTAACGTACTAGCCGAGTTCAGGTCGGCCGGATGAGTCCACTGCTTTTCCATATGGATATGATAGTTTTTAAAATCTTTCAGTAGAAGTTGACATTAACATGATGTATAAACATAACACAAGGTTTTAAGTTTGCATTACCCTCTTGGGATCAAAAATAGAATTTTAAAACCAAAGGAGGAGGCCACCTAGACATGCCAAGTGATCGTTGGACCAAGGGCAAGTGGGTAGGGACCTCACAAATGGTATTAGAGCCATGCCTTGATATGGCTAAGAAATGAAAAACTAAAATTTTCTTGATGAAATTCCAGGTAACTATATTTTGGTCAAAGATCTCTACAATGAGATAATGGTTATACCGATTTAATAGTAGCCAAACTTTAGATCCATAACACCTATCCAAGGGCTCATCAATGCAGGGAATACGATACTTATTCTTAATGGTGCATTGATGATTGAGACTTAGGTAATCCACACAGTCTCAAGGTGCCTTCTTATTTAAGAAAAAAGAGAATGGGAGTACCCCATGGTGAAACAATTGGTTAAATAAAACCTTGTTCTATAAGCTGAGAGAGTTGTGCCTTGAACTCAATTGGTTTAGGAACGTACCATGGGTTGTGAACCTAGTTCAAGCTTGATCTCATGATCAACTTCTCGATGAGGAGGTATCTCTAAAAGATCCTTTGTAAATACTCCTCAAGCTAAATACAAAGGATCTCTGAACGATCCTTTATAAATACATCGGCATAGGCTAGTTATTTAAAACCTGTGGGCTTCACCTTAGATTTATTTAGTTGCACTACATAAATAGTAAGCCCCTTGTGAAGCCCTTTGATAAGAAGAAGAGCTTTATCCACATGTAAGAGAACTTTACCTTGGATTCCTTGACCTTGCACTTTATTTTGAAAAGTATCAAGGAAATTAATAAGGCCAAGGTTGCAATGGATATTTGCATTATTATTTTTCAGACAATTTATGCCTAGAATGCCATCAAAAGAACCTAGCGGGAATGACTTTAAACGCTTGCAACAAGGTTGGTGACTATGGTGGAGAGAAAAATTAATCTCACTAGTTTCAAAGTTATAAATTTACACATTCCCACTAGCCATTTGAACCTTCAAGAGTTTTCCATGAATGAATGAGAAGATAAAATCTTTACCTCTAAATTAATGAAAGTATTGCTTGTTTGACTTGTTCTTGTGTTCTTTGATGGCATCCTTATATATTCTAAGAATGAGTAAGGGCGTGCGACTCATGTAAGGAAAGTTCTTGACACTCTCCATAAGCACAAGTTGCATGCAAAAAAAAGTAATTAAGAAGGTGGATTATCTTGGTTTTATCATCTAAAGACTTGTCTCTAGATCCTGCCAAGATCCAAGCAATGATCAACATCTAACCTACTCCTAGGGCAAGGGAATTTGTAGCTTGTAGGATTTGACTAGATAGTGCTGAGAATATGTCAAGATTGCCTCTCCTCTGCCTCTCCCCTCTCCTCTTAACTACTTAAAAAGAATATGCCCTTTTCAATTTTAATGAAATTAACGCTTTTGGATTTGAAATAAATTCCCTTATGCATCTTTCTATGCATAAAATCAAAATTAATGAGAATAACTCCCAACATAGTACGAAAGTACTCAAACTTCTCCCTGGTAAGTGGCTTTGTAAAGATGTTGGCCACCTACTCTTCAGTCTTCACATACTGCAAATCCACTGTACCATCCAACACTTTCTCTTTGACAAAATGATAGTGGACCTCTATATGTTTGGTCCGCGTATGCAAAACTAGATTCTTGGCCAACTGTATGCTGCTCATGTTGTCACAATGAATGACAATCTTGCCATCAATAGGCTTATCCAAATTAGCCCCAAGAGACTCTTTAACCATACTCCTCCACATGTAGCAATGGTTGCACCCCTGTATTCAGCCTCTGTACTAGATAAAGCAACAGTAGGTTGCTTCTTGCTGCTCCAACTCACCACCACTACACTTCCAAATGTAAAGGCATAACCACTAGTAGACCTCTTGTCATACGAGCTACCTGCCCAATCTGCGTCTGTGTAGTCGTGTACATCCAAGCCTTTACCATGCTCATAAAGAAGACCATAATGTGCAGTGGCCTTTACATAGCACATAATGCGTCTCACTGCATCCAAATGAGGTTTTCTGGGGCTTTACATAAATTGGCTTACTAGCCCCATAGCATAACTGAGATCCGGGTGTGTGATAGTCATGTAAATAAGACTGCCAACCATCTTTCTATACATAGATGGATCATCCAACTCTTCATCAAAATCAGCCCGCAGCTTCACATTCTGCTCCAAAGGTGTACTCATTGGCTTACACCCTGTCATCCCATATTTTGCCAACATATCCCCAATACATATTGGCATTGCACTAACCATGTACCTGCATGGTCTTTGACCATTTCAATCCCAAGAAAATATCTCAATTCACCCAAGTTTTTTATATCAAACTGCCCACTCAATGCCTTTTTGACATGCATAACATCTATAGCATGATCTCTTGTGACAATCAAGTCATCCACATAGATGACAAGTAAGACAATCCCATGATCTGTTTTATTCACATAGAGTGAAGAATCTGCTGAAGAAACTTGAAATCCAAGGGAGATAAGATATCGGCTTATCTTATCACTCCAAGCACGAGGTGCTTGCTTCAAACCATATAATGCTTTCCTTAATCTGCATACATGAGTGGGGTACCTCGGGTGTACATATCCTTTTGGCTGTGCCATATAAACTTCCTCTTGTAAATCACCATTTAGAAATGCATTTTTCACATCCATTTGATGCATTTCCCATTTATTTGCTGCAGCCATAGCAATGACTGCTCTCACTGTTCCCATCCTTGCAACTGGACTAAATGTTTCATTACGGTCCAAGCCTTGGGTTTGTGTATAACCCTTAGCTACCAAACAACAACTGTGCTTTATGGCGCTCAATGGAACCATCTGATTTGCATTTCACCTTATAAACCCATTTGCAACAACCAAGGACATTTTTGCCTTGTGGTAAGGCAACCAAATCCCAAGTTTCATTATGAACCAATGCGTCCATCTCAACATCCATTGCCTTCTCCCATACATGCTTCCCAATAGCTTCTGTATAGCATGTAGGTTCCACATGCTTCACCAAAGAGGTCATATATGCGTAATGCATATAGCAAAGTCACAATATGTCAACCTGTCAACTGGATACCTGACCCTTTGGGACCTCCGCAATGCACCTGTCACTCTAGCATGTGGAGGCACATATCTATCCTGCCTTGCACCTGGTGTGCACTATGCCAAGTTCCTCATCCAAACTTTCTGAACTTGACGACTCATAACCTGTAATGTCAATTCCTTCAACCTTCTTTTTCCCTTTATCCACCACAGCACTACTCCCAGTGCTCACACTCTCATGTCTCAAGTGTCCTGACCATGGACGTATAGTGCTACTCTTAAACTCTGCTGGCCCAGACATAGAAATAGAACTTGCTTGTGGCAAGTTTACATGCACATCAGCATCAACGGAATCAATGACACCCTCATCCTTTGCCTTGTGCCAACTAGCAAGTTCATCAAACACCACATCTTGTGAGATAACCACTTGCCTAATTTGTGGGTTGTAACATTTATATGCCTTGCGATCTTGCGCATACCCAACAAAAATGCACTTTTCTGCCTTAGGATCCAACTTCTTCCTTCTCTCATCTGGCACATGCACATAAGCTATGCAACCAAACACTTTGAGGTGTCCAATGTCTGGCCTAAAACCTATAAGACACATCTCTGGCGTACTTCCATGTATGGCTGCTGTCTTATTAAGTACATACACCATTGTGGCACATGCTTCTGCCCAATAATAATTTGGCATGCTCTTTTCATTGAGCATCGCCCTGGCCACATCACAAATGACTCTATTTTTCCTCTCAGCAACACCATTTTGCTGAGGTGTGTACCTGCAAATTAGCTGCCTTCGTATGCCATGCTTTCTCAAGAAATTTTCAAAAGCATGTGAGGTGTATTCACCTCCTCCATCTGTCCTCAAACATTTTATCCAAGAGCCATATTGCTTCTCTGCAAAAGCTTTGAAGTCCATAAACTTTCCCAACACTTCACTTTTCTCTCTGAGAAAGTCATTCTACTGAAATCATCAATGAATGTCACATAATATAAGCTGCCTTTAATGGATGGGTTTTTTGTGCAAGACCCCATACATCCCTATGAACTATCTGAAGTGGCCTGCTACTCATGTTGCCTTCTTTAGGAAATGGCAACCTTGCTTGCTTTCCAAACTGGCAAGCATCACAAACATGCATATTCCCATCATACTTGAATCTAGGCAGTCCACTAACAATGCCTCTTGCCTACATGTTCTTTAACCTTTGTATGTTCAAATGTCCAATCCTTTTATGCCACATGTCAATGTCTTGTACCACATTTTGGCTTTTAGAGAACATGGCTAATTTCAACTCAGGAATCCCAGCATCCCAACTTAAATAACCTGCATTCTTTCTTGCCTTTGGCAATGACTCTACATCCATTTTTGAAATCCTCAACGAAGCAACCATGCTCATTGAAACAAAACTGTAAACCTTGTTCGACCATTTGACCAACTGAGGCCAAACTTTTTGTAATAGAGAAGGCACATACAAGACATCTGCCCATAGACTTTGTTTCACCATTGTGCATCACCAATGGTACTATGACACAAAGTTGGGGTTTTGACTTCGATCACTTCTTAGAATCAAAACACACTTGTATGAAACCTCACAGCCTCCTCACCTCCCTTTCTCTCCCTAGGTTAAGATAAAGGTTACACATCAAAGGTGAGATCATAATTCATGGAAGGAAAGATGAAAGGCTCAGGAGAAGCAAGAATTTCTGCCAGTCTTGCAGCTCCAAACAAGAGGGCAATTCTTTGTTGGAAGAAAATCTTCCGACTCAGGATTATGTGAACGGAAACATACGGGGAATGTTATAAAGGTTTATCCGTTCGAATCGGGCAATTTGGACGAAACATCTTAAAGTAAAAGAATATAGCAATCACTTACAAGAGGATAAGATACATGGGATTTGCTTTTTGATAAGAGATTAAGAGGAATTAATCATTATTAAGAAGAAATAATGGCCAAAAGTCTATAAAAACAGAGATACACAGAGAATTACAGTTTTAAATCCATATAGATTATACAAAAGAGGATTACATAGGTATGTAGAGCTTGAAGAGAGCTTCGCGCCTATATAAAAACTTTTGAAAACGGGCAACCGAGCGAAAAGTTATGAGCATTTTACTACAAGACTATAAAACTGTCAAAATTCACCTAGCAACTTTGGGAGAATTTTTGATCATCAATGAAGTAAAGGATTAAGAAATTAGTTACATGAGTGGAAAGAGCATATAAAGAGCTTCCTAGACATATGATCAATTTTAGAAACCAATACTCGAGTGATGAGTAATTACCGGTTGAAATTTGGGTATTAGACCACAAAACTGCACTTCCCTCTCTTTGCATGAAACCTCAATTTTCACATAGCCTCTTGCCTTTCATCTCCTCATGATTCAATCTAGAGGGTAAGGGTTAACATTGCTCAACGGACAATTGTAAAGATTTACCTATGGTCCCCAAAGTCTTTCCACACGCTCATTACCGTTAAAACCATTGGTACCTCCAAAGGAGGGCGGCAATAAGGCAAGGGCTACCTTGAGAAGTCACAGGCCCACCACGATAATAACTCCTTATCCCACTTATCATGAATCATCAAAGAGGTCCAAAATTGGGTTAAGCATGAGGAGCTAATGCTAAATGAGACATTCACATGTAAAGAGAGTGTTTGAATAAGGGTTTGAAGATAAGAGAATGGCAATGACACAAAATGCTCAATTGAGGAGGCTTCATTCATTGATTTGAAAGGGAGAGGAGAGCTCCTTTTATAGGTGGAGAATCACCCTCTCTTCCATTTTTACAAATTACAACATAAAAATCTTCAACCCTTCAGTGACATAAGGGTAGATGTCACCATCAATTGTCCTCTCTTCCATTTTTACAAATTACAACATAAAAATCTTCAACCCTTCAGTGACATAAGGGTAGATGTCACCATCAATTGTCCTCTTAGGCTAAGTCTTCCATTGATTATTAAATTGAAGACTTTTTAACTTTGAAAGTGTGATGAGATAATAGCCAAGTCTAAGTGGCATGTAGGTGGAGATCCCAGTTACACATGGCAAAATTCTCCTCTTCCATGTAGGCATTCTAGAAGAATCTTTTCCAATTATGCACCTACACACACTCCTCCACATGCCTTCCACACTCCCCAACTTGTAGCCTTATGGTGAATACTATATTAATAATACAATTAAAATCCATGTGAGCATGAAGGCCCACTTTTATTTTCCACATCACTAGCCTATCTCCCATACCAAAGTATTTATCAAGCATACTTGTGGCATTTACAATGTGTGCACCCTAAATCAAGTAAAACCATTATATTTGAAGATAGAATGCTGTTATCAGGGTAGCCGCCAAGCCGCCGCATCACCACGTCGTTATTCCATTGTGGGTGCGGCAATGTTCTTGGACAAGCTTCCACCTTATTACCATTGAGAAACCATCAAAATATGTAAAAAATTGAAAATGAAAGATATCAATTTTTCATGTCACATCTTTCCCCCCAGTAGATCCTCCATGCTTGTCTTGGGGGTCTGCTGGCCATGGTGCTCGAGGGTAAAATATCTTTAGCCAGTACTCATTGGCACGTCCGGGAACTTTCTGGCTACTTGCATCCTCTAGAAGATAGGTGTTATTTTTGAACTTTTGCTTTATCTTGAAGGGGCCTTCCCAGTGTCGAAGAAGCTTCTTATCTAGTCATTTCTCCACACGGCCATCATACCTCATGAATGACTAAGCTTCCTTGCTTGAGTTTTGGCTTCTTCTTCTTCTTCTTCTTCTTTATGAGAGTGTCATGTCTTGCCTTGCACCGTTGTTGTGCAGCCTCCAAGTTTTGAAGTGCCTGAAGTCGCCTCTCATCCAAGGTCTCCAGTTGTACTAGGCATTGGGCATGTGTTTCTTCTTCATTATTCAAGCGTGTAAAAGATATGCGATGGCTTGTGATTTCCAATTCTAGCCTCCATTCCATAAACTAACTGAAAAGGTGTGAAACCAAGAGAGAGTTTGTGAGTTGTCCTATAGGCCAATAGGACCTCTGGCAAATGCACGTCCCACTTTCTCTTCATAGTATCCACTAGCTTAGACAAAGATCCACAAAGCAGTCCATTAGTTTTTTCTACTAAACCATTACATTGGGGATAATAGGGAGTTGACATAGTATACTTTATTTTTAATTTCTGCACCAAAGCTTCAATCAAGTCATTCCTGAAAGACCTCCCCCCATCCGTAAGGATTTCTAATGGACACCCAAATCGGGCACATATGTATTCCCTGAGAAAGGATGCCACAGCCAATGCTTTATTATTGACCATGGTCTTTGCATCAGCCCACCTTGTTGCATAATCTGTGGCCACCAATATGTAATACTTCCCATGTGAGGAACGCGAAAGTGGGCCCACAAAATCTAATCCCCACCTTTCAAATGGACCATATGCTGGGATAGGGTTTAAGGGTGCGGGAACCAATTGCTTATGCCCATATGCCTCGCATACTTCACAACTTCTGCACCACTCATAGACATCTTTGCTGAGTCGAGGCCAATAATAACCTGTGGTAAGGATCCTCCGAGTTGTGCTGCTGAGGCAAAGTGACCTGAACATTCATGACATAATTCCATAATCCTTTTAGATTCTTCCAGGATCACTACCCTCCTATCCTTACCTTGCTTGTAAAGAACATCCCCTAGAATTGCATAAAGAACATACCTTGCTTGTAAAGAACATCCCCTAGAATTGTGTAAGGATGAGCTTTCCTTGTAAGCCTTTGCTTCTGTTGAGGATTCAATCTAGGAGGGAAGTATCTTGTATCTAAATAGTGTTGAACATCTTGGAGCTCAGGCCAACCTGTATCCATTAATGTAAGAATAGCTACTGTGATGAGACACTTGGGTTCACATAAAAATCCTCCCCCCACCTAGGAGACTGCACAATTGGACTTTGACTCATGCATTCATTGAGTAGCAAACAAAAAGATTGAATTTGATCGGGCCCCCATTGGAAAGAAACATTCTTCTTTGTCAACACATTTATAGTATACATCTTCTCAAAGAACATGTCAACAAAGCATTTGTAATACTTTGTTTTACCCAAAATCCTCTTTACCTCCCTTACATTGGTAGGTGGTGGGAGGGCCACAATTGCCTGGACCTTCTCTCAGGATCCATCTCTATGCCTTCTTCTGAGATAACGTGTCCCAAGAGAACCACCTTCCTTCGTGCCAAAACGGCATTTTCCAGGATTAAGACACCCTTTTGCATCATCAATACTTTGTAAGGCCAACCTCAACTTTTCCAAGTGATCCATGCGACTTGAATAAATGCAAAAATCATCCAAAAATACCCTTATAAACTTTCCCAAGTAAGGTGCAAATACCTGACTCATGAAGCGTTAAGTTGCTGGTGCATTGGTCAAGCCAAATGGCATCACCCTATAGGCATACACTCCCCAAGGGGTGATAAATGAGGTTTTCCTTTGATCTTCTTCACAAATTCGGATTTGAAAGTATCTAGAGTATCCATCACACACTGAGAATACAACTCATGACCTGCAACTTGATCCAAAATCTCATCCTGAAAGGGAAGAGGATAATAATCCCTCTTTGTGCATGCATTCAAAGGACGAAAGTCCACACACACATGCCATTTTCCACCCTTTTTGTTGGGAGTGGCTACAACTGGGTAAATCCACTCTAAATTCTCTACTAGAAAAATAAATCCAGCTTCAAGCAAGTTAGTTACCTCATTCTTAAATGCCTTAGCTGCTGTACCACTAGCTTACTTTGGGGCTTGAGATCAATCTTGTGCTCTACTAGGGTGACTTGGTGTAATTGTGAGTAGCTGTTTGCAAAAAGGCTAGGAAATCCATCCAACATTTTTAAGTAATTCTCCCTTTCAGTACGTGCTATGGATTCATCAACAAGAAGTTCATTCTATTGGTGAAGACTAGTGAGGTCCACATCTCCTTTCTTGAACATGGTTGAAGAAGCTTCCCCTTCCAGGGCTCCTTTTATAGGTGGAGAATCACCCTCTCTTCCATTGTTACAAATTACTGTTGAGAGTCTTGATATCCCAAGCTCATCTACATCTTCATCTATGGCAGTACATCATGAGCTTGAGAGGGGCTGTTGAGATTCAAGCTCGATGTCAGTGTGAGCCAGCTATGCTATGTGCTGGCATGTTAGGTAGGAACATGTGTGAGACATAAATGACCGGGTCCAGCTGGTCATAGTGTGTGGACATTAGCTAGGGTTAGATGTGTGTGGACACAACTCATAGTGTGTTGTGTGTATTATGGATTATGGCTTTATGCATTGTGTGAGAAGGGAGATGGCTTCCCTCTATGGTTAGGGTTTGCAATATACATTAGGGTTTGCTCCTGTGTGTGTGTCTCCTCTCCCTCTACCTATTTTTCAACATGGTATCAGAGCCTTGTGCTGTCTATTAGGGTTTATGAGTGAGTGAGTGAGAGAAGAGGGAGAAGAAGCTGTGAAGCTTGCCATTGAAGCTGTGAAGCTTGGAGCACACCGATTACTATCAGATCTGAGAGCTTGGCCTACTGGGTAAGGTCTTCTAAACATCCTTGAGCGGATTGCAGGTGATTTAGGCAAAAACAAAGCAAATTAGAGCAACTCAAAGCAAAGAAAAATTCTGGTTTTTTGGAAGCTTTCCATTAAAGCTTGGAAGCACTGATTTTTAAATTGATTTTGGAGCAATTTACATGCATTTGAATGAGTGAAAAATTCTGGTTTTTGAGCTCTCACAAAACAAAGAAAAGGAGGTCAAAATTTGATGCATTTGGAGCATGTTTTTGGCAAAAATCAAAGCATTGACTGGTTGCACACATACCTAGGTGTGTTGGGTACTTGTTTACCTCATCAATTAACCTTACAATCACTCCCAAATCCCTGTAGGGCAGGCGGCATAGGCTGGATAGCAGAAACAGAGCTTTGCCCCTCTCAAGCTCATGATGTACTGCCATAGATGAAGATGTAGATGAGCTTGGGATATCAAGGCTCTCAACACTCCCCCTCAAGCTCATCCCATGTACTCCCAACATAGTACGGAAGTACTCAAACTTCTCCTTGCTAAGTGGCTTTGTAAAGATGTCAGCCACCTGCTCCTCAGTCTTCACATACTGTAGATCAACTGTACCATCCAGCACCTTCTCTCTGACAAAGTGATAATGGACCTCTATGTGTTTGGTCCTCGCATGAAACACTGGATTCTTTGCCAACTGTATACTGCTCATGTTGTCACAATGAATGACAACTTTGCCATCAATAGGCTCACCCAAATCTGCCAAGAGACTCTTTAACCATATAGCTTCACTAGTAGCAATGGCTGCACCTCTGTATTCAGCCTCTGTACTGGATAAAGCAACTGTAGGTTGCTTCTTGCTACTCCAACTCACCACGACACTTCCAAGTGTAAAAGCATAACCACTAGTAGACCTCCTGTCATATGAGCTACCTGCCCAATCAGCATCTGTGTAGCCATGTATATCCAAGCCTTTACCACTCTCATAAAGAAGACCATAATGTGCAGTGGTCTTTACATATCGCATAATGCGTCTCACTGCATCCAAATGAGGTTTTCTTGGGCTCTGCATAAATTGGCTTACTAGCCCCACAGCATAACTCAAATCTGGGCGTGTGATAGTCATGTAAATGAGACTACCAACCATCTTTCTATACATAGATGGATCATCCAACTCCTCACCAAAATCAGCCGCAACTTCACATTTTGCTCCAAAGGTGTACTCATAGGCTTACACCCTGTCAAGCCATATTTTGCCAACATATCCAATGCATATTGGCGTTGCACTAACCATGTACCTGCATGGTCTTTGATCACTTCAATTCCAAGAGAGTATCTCAACTCACCAAGGTCTTTCATGTCAAATTGCCCACTCAATGCTTTCTTAACATGCATCACATCTGTACCATGATCACCTGTGATAATCAAGTCATCCACATAGATGACAAGTAAAACAATCCCATGATCTGTCTTCTTTTCACATAGAGTGAAGAATCTGCTGTAGAAACCTAAAATCCAAGGGAGATAAGATATCTGCTCATCTTATCACTCCAAGCACAAGGTGCTTGCTTCAAACCATATAATGCCTTTTTCAATCTGCATACATGAGTGGGATACTTTGGGTGTACATAACCTTTTGGCTGTGCCATATACACTTCCTCTTGTAGATCACCATTTAGAAATGCATTTTTAACATCCATTTGATGCATTTCCCAACCATTTGCTGCAGCCATAGCAATGACTGCTCTCACTGTTCCCATCTTTGCCACTGGACTAAACGTTTCATTATAGTCCAAGCCTTGGGTTTGTGCATAACCCTTAGCTACCAATCTTGCTTTATGTCGCTCAATGGAACCATTTGACTTGCACTTCACTTTGTAAACCCATTTACAACCAATGACATTTTTGTCCTGTGGTAATGCAACCAAATCCCATGTGTCATTATGAACCAATGCGTCCATCTCAACATCCATTGCTTTCTCCCATACACTCTTTCCAAAAGCTTCTATATAGCATATAGGTTCCACATGCTTCACCAAAGATGTCATATATGCATAATGCATAGCAAAATCTCGATATATCAACCTGTCAACTGGATATCTGACCCTTTGGGATCTCCGCAATGCGTGTGGATCACTCTGAACACCTGTCACTCTAGCATGTGGTGGCACATATCTATCCTACCTAGCACCAAGTGCGTAAAACAGGTATGCCAAGTTCCTCATCCAAACTCTCGGAACTAGATGACTCATAACCTGTAATTCCAATTCCTTCAACCTTCTTCTTTCCTTTATCCATAGCACTACTCCCAGTGCTCACACTCTCATGCCTCAAACGTCCTGACCATGGACGTACAGTACTACTCTCAGCCTCTGCTCTGCTGGCCCAGACATAGAAGTAGAACTAGAACTTGCTTGTGGCAAGTTCACATGCACATCAGCATCAAGTGACTCAATGACATACATCGCTATGTACTATCTCAAGTGGCCTCCTACTCATGTTGCCTTCTCTAGGAAACCGCAACCTTTCCTGTTTTCCAAACTGACAGGCTTCACAAACATGCATATGCCCATCATACTTGAATCTAGGCAGCCCACTAACAATGCCTCTTGC
This sequence comes from Cibotium barometz, assembly GCF_041138505.1. Lineage (NCBI taxonomy): Eukaryota > Viridiplantae > Streptophyta > Polypodiopsida > Cyatheales > Cibotiaceae > Cibotium > Cibotium barometz. The sequence continues at coordinate 41,593,601 of NC_141063.1, forward strand.
CTGCATGTTCTTTAACCTTTGTATATTGACATGTCCAATCCTCTTATGCCACATATCAATGTCCTGTACCACATTCCTGCTTTTAGAGAACATGGCTGATTTTAACTCAGGAATTCCAACATCTAGCTTAAACAACCTGCCTTCTTTCTTGCCTTTAGCAATGACTCTACATCCATGTTTGAAATCCTCAACGAAGCAACCATGCTCGTTGAAACGAACCTGTAATCCCTGTTCCACCATTTGACCAACTGAGGCCAAGCTTTTTGTGATAGAAGGCACATACAATACATCTGACATAGATTTTGTTTGACCATTGTGCATAACCAATGGTACACTTCCAACATGTGTAATGGCATGCTGAGTATCATCTCCTATTTCCACATAGCCTTTCACATCCATAGGCTTCATATGCTCAAACCATTCACCATGACAAGTCATATGGTTTGATGCTCTAGAGTCCATATACCAACAAAGTGTCATCATTTTCAGCATTTGTCATCATAGATCCAACATGTTTCATGGCAAACAAGTGATTTGCACTGCCATCATTACTGCTTGATGCATAATTTCCACCGTGTTGTGCATAATTTCCACGATGTTGTGTTCTACCCCCTCTTAAATCATTCTGTTTGCGGAAACAATCTCTTTCCATATGACCAAATTTCCCACAGTAATGGCATTCCACATCTTGCATAGATGTTTGTTGGCCTTGCCAATGTCCTCTACCACGAGGATTACTCTGCCTCTCTGAGGTGTATATCCACGACCACCTCTAGCACCATATGAAGGCTGAAAATTCTGTTGTGATGACCTGTCCTGCCAACCACGACCATTACCACGGCCACGTGATGCGAATCTCCCCTGCCTCTAAAACCTCTCTGCGAATAGAAAGCCTGATTTCTGCCATTATCATCATGGCTAGTAGATGCATCCTGAAATGAATCACTGAGTTTGATTTCCTCAACAAGCAAGAGTGAAACCAACTCATCAAAGTCTGGTAAACCTGTACTCCAAACTGAGATGGATGTATCAAAAGATTTATATTCCTTGCCAAGACCACGCAAGGTAATATCCACCAAATCATCATCAGGCATGGGGGCATTTATTGTTGCCAATGCATCTGCAAACTTCTTTATTTCTTGTACATAATCATGGATGCTCCTTCTATTCCGCTTCACATTATGTATTTGTTGTCGCAACACTGAGACTTGCGAGCACTCGTGTCTGTATCAAACAACTTCACCAATGTATCCCATGCATCCTTGGGATTCTCAGCATCATGTATGTGTATGAGCATAGCATCTAAAATATATATAGACAGATAATGCAACACTTTGAATGCTCTTTCTGACCATTGCTTATGAGTGATAACCTGCTGCTACTGTGTAGGTTGTCGGGGTAGCTCCGGCTCTGGCTCAGCACCTGTAATGAGATTCCAAAAACCTTTTCCCTTCAGAAAACTTTTGATCCTGTACTTCCATGCATGGAAGTTCTTCCTATCCAGCTTTTCACCAACAATCTGTACTGGATTATTGCGTACACTTCCAAATCTATAAACGAGCCTTCCTCAGCTCAACCACACTCCAATGAGTGTTCCAGATACTCCAAGGTAGCCAACAATCTTCAAATTTGATGTAGAAAATCAACCCTGTATGCATCCAAAATGAACTGGCTCACGCAGTCCGAGATACCCTGATTTGATGCACCTTCCAAGGCTCCAAATTGCAATGTAGTGGTGTAATCAAGTATGGGTAACTTGCTTTGACACCTAAACAACCTCAATGTTGAATATCAACACCATCTGACATGTGTACATATCAATTTTATCAAATCCCTTTCTCTGTTTTGGAAAAAACCAGAAAAACCAGAATAACCAGTAGCAAATTTGCTCTAATTTCTTCAATATTTGTCCAAATTGAGCAACCAGGCATTCATTAGCTTAGAAATGATGTCCACTAACTCCATGTAAGAGGAATTAGTCCAATTGTTTAAGACCAATGAGTAATTGTTCGATTAAACTCACTCTGTTTCTCTGCAACAACAACCAGTAGACAAGCTTTTTAATCAGCTTATTTCTAGCTCAATTAGGCATAATTGATCAAACCAACCATGTAGCATCCTTCTCACTAGTGTGTACCACAAATTTGCTAAGCCAATTGTGAGATTTATCAGTCACAATACTTGATTTTGAGCCTCCACCTATCAAATAATATGAAAAAAAGCTCTGTTTCTGCTGTCCAACCTGTGCCGCCTACTCTACAGGGATTTGGGAGTGATTATAAGGTTAATTGATGAGGTAAACAAGTACCCAACACACCTAGGTATGTGTGCAACCAGTCAATGCTTTGATTTTTGCCAAAAACATGCTCCAAATGCATCAAATTTTGACCTCCTTTTCTCTGTTTTGTGAGAGCTCAAAAACCCAAATTTTTCACTCATTCAAATGCATGTAAATTGCTCCAGAATTAGTTTAAGGCTTGCATAGGAGTTGCCAATACATTCCTCCTTGTCAGATACATGTGTCTTTTCCAGATTTACATGTATTTCCACCATACATCAGTGCTTCCAAGCTTTAATGGAAATCTTCCAAAAAACCAAAATTTTTCTTTGCTTTGAGTTGCTCTAATTTGCTTTGTTTTTGCCTGAATCACCTGCAATCCGCTCAAGGATGTTTAGAAGACCTTACCCGGTAGGCCAAGCTCTCAGATCTGATAGTAATCGGTGTGATCCAAGCTTCACAGCTTCTCTTCATAGCTTCTTCTCCCTCTTCTCTCACTCACTCATAAACCCTAATAGACAGCACAAGGCTCTGATACCATGTTTAAAAATAGGTAGAGGGAGAGGAGACACACACACAGGAGTAAACCCTAATGTATATTGCAAACCCTAACCATAGAGGGAAGCCATATCCCTTCTCACACAATGCATAAAGCCATAATCCATAATACACACAACACACTATGAGTTGTGTCTGCACACATCTAACCCTAGCTGATGTCCACACATTGTGACCAGCTGGACGCGGTCATTTATGTCTCACACATGTTCCTACCTAACATGCCAGCACATAGCATAGCTGGCTCACACTGACATTGAGCTTGAATCTCAACAATTACAACATAAAAATCATCAACCCTTGAGTGACATAAGGGTAGATGTCACCATCAATTATCCTCTTAGGCTAAGTCTTCTATTGATTATTAAATTGAAGACTTTTTGACTTTGAAAGTGTGATGAGATAATAGCCAAGTCTAAGTGGCATGTAGGTGGAGATCCCACTTACACATGGCAAAATTCTCCTCTTCTTCCATGTAGGCATTCTAGAAGAATCTTTCCCAATTATGCACCTACACACACTCCTCCACATGTCTTCCACACTCCCCAACTTGTAGGCTTATGGTGAATACTATATTAATAATACAATTAAAATCCATGTGAGCATGAAGGCCCACTTTTATTTTCCACATCACTAGCCTATCTACCATACCAAAGTATTTATCAAGCATACTTGTGGCATTTACAATGTGTGCACCCTAAATCAAATAAAACCATTATATTTGAAGATAGAATGCTGTTATCAGGGTAGCTGCCAAGCCGTTGCATCACCATGATATTATTCTATTATGGGTGCCGCAATCTTCTCGATAAGCTTCCACCTTATTACCATTGAGAAACCATCAAAATATGTACAAAATTGAAAATGAAAGATATCAAATTTTCATGTCACAGTGCACTTCCAACATGTGTGATAGCATGTTGGGAATCATCTCCTGTCTCCACATAGCCTTTCACATCCATTGGCTTCATATGCTCAAACCATTCGCCATGACAAGTCATAAGGTTTGATGCTCTAGAGTCCATATACCAAGTGTCATCATTGTCATCATTTGTCATCATAGATCCCACGACATGTTTCATGGCAAACAAGTGATTTGCGCTGCCATCATTACTGCTTGATGCATAATTTCCGCCATGTTGTGCTCTACCCTCTCTCAAATCATTTTGTTTGCGGTAACAATCACGTGCCATATGACCAAACTTCCCATAGTAATGGCATTCCACATTTTGCATAGATGTTTGTTGGCCTTGCTAGCGTCCTCTTCCACGAGGATTACCTCTGCCTCTCTGAGGTGTATATCCACGACTAACTCTGGCACCATATGTAGGCTGAAAATTCTATTGCGATGACCTATCCTGCCATCCACGACCATTACCACGACCTCGTGATACAAATCTCCCCCTGCCTCTAAATCCCCTTTGTGAATAGAAAGCCTAATTTCTGCCATTATCATCATGGCTAGTAGATGCATCATGAAAAGAGTCACTGAGTTTGATTTCCTCAACAAGCAAGAGTGAAACCAACTCATCAAAATCTGGTAAACCTATACTCCGAACAGAAATAGATGTATCAAAAGACTTGTACTCCTTTGCCAAGACCACGCAAGGTAATGCCTACCAAATCATCATCAAGCATGCGGGCATTGATAGTTGCCAATGCATCTGCATACGTCTTTATCTATTGTACATAATCATGAATACTCCTTCCTTTTCGCTTCACATTATGAATTTATTGTCTCAACTGAGACTTACGAGCACTAGTATCCGTATCAAACAGCTTTACCAATGTATCCCATGCATCCTTGGGATTGTCAGCATCATGTATATGTATGAGTATAGCATCCGAGATATATATAGACAAGTAATGCAAAACTTTGTATGCTCTCTCTGACCCCTGTTTATGAGCTACAACTTGTTGTTGTGTAGGTTGTCGGGGTAGTTCCCCCGGCTGTGGCTCCACACCTGTAACAACATTAGAAAACCCTTTTCCTTTCAGAAAGCTTTTAATCCTGTACTTCCATGCCTGGAAGTTCTTTCTATCCAACTTCTCACCCACAATCTGTACTGGGTTGTCTGACATATTTGCTCAATGATGCAAATGCACCTTCCGCACACGTCCAATTCTATAAACGAGCCTTCCTCAGCTCAACCACACTCTAATAAGTGTTCCAGATACTCCAAAGTACTCAACGAACTTCACTGTTGATGTAGAAAATCAAACTGATTGCATTTAAATTGAACTGGCATACGCAGTCCAAAGTACTCTGTTCTGGTGCGCTTTCCAAGGCTTCAAATTACAATGTAGTGGTTCAATCAAGGAGGATAACTTGCATTGACACCTAAACAAGCTCAATGTTGCATATCAACACCAACCAAGGTGCATACATACCAAAAATATCAAATCCCCTTCTCTGTTTTGAGAAAAATCAGTAAAACTAGGAAAAACCACTAGTAATAGTGCTCTAATTCCTTTGATTCTTGTCCAAATTGAGAGACCAGGCATTCATTAGCTTAGTAATGATGTCTACTAACTCCATGTAAAAGAAATTAGACCAATTGTAAAAGTCGAGAGAGTAATTAGCCGATTAATGTCCCTATATTTCACTAATCATTGTAGATAGCCTGTTTAATCAGCTCCATAATGCATAGTTGTTCCAACCAATCACATAGAAACCTTCTCAAGTATGTGCATCACAAAATTGCTAAGCAAATTTTGGGTTTACTCAATCACAAAACTAGAATTTGGCCTCCACTTTGTATAGTATTGACAAAACTGCTCTGTTTCTTCACTTCTGTCTGCGTTGCCTGCTCTTGAGGAGAATTGGGAGGTTTGTAGTGGCTATTGAAGGTATAGGTGAGTTCCCAACACTCTTAGGCATGTACCCAATCCATCAATGAGGTGATTTTTATAAAAAATCGGCTTTAATTTCATCCACAATGGACATCTCTTCTGTGTTTTTGTGTGAGGACTTCAAACTAGTGAATTTCCACTCACTAATATGCATCAACTTTGCTCCAAATTCAATGTAGGGCTTGCACATGAGTTGCTAATACATTCCCATTTGCCAAATACATGATTCTTTGTTAGATTTGCAACTATTTGCCTCATACATTCACTACACTCAAACTTCAATGGATGAGCTTGCAAAACAAAATTTTTTCTTTGCTTTGGGTAACTCAAATCTAGTGTTGTTTGTGTTTTTGCACTTGCAATCCACTTAAGGATGTTTAGTAGTCCTTACCCGGTAGGCCAAGCTCTCAGATATGATGAAAATCGGTATGCTCCAAGCTTCACAACTTCTTCTCCCTCTTTTCTCACTCACTCATAAATCCTAATAGAGAGAACCAGGATCTGATACCATGATGAAAAATAGGTAGAGGGAGAGGAGACACACACACAGGAGCAAACCCTAATGTATTATCAAACCCTAACCATAGAGGGAAGCCATCTCCCTTCTCACACAATGCATAAAGCCATAATCCATAATCTACATTTGAGGTGCTTCTTGATGTCTCACACATGTTACTACCTAACATGCCAGTGCATAGTGCAACTGGCACAAGCTGACATCGAGCTTGAATCTCAACACTCTTGCCTACCATCTAATATTGATGCTTCTTGATTTTAATGGACCATTTGAGGTGCTTAATTGATAATTATGGTTCTTCCATTGGGGCTATTCTAATGCAGGGTGATGTAGTGTAAGATTCCTCCCCAGCCTCTTAAGAAGTCCAGTATCTTTCCCTGTAATCAAATCCCTCTTCAGAAATATAAAAGATCTTGTTTCTACCTGTTTTGGCCTAGAGAGAGAAAATCTTCTAGAGAGAGGTGATTCAGTTTTTAAATATTTTTGGATGGAAAAATATCTCATCTTATTAAAATAAATTCCCCCGAAACAGAAGTTCAAAAAGAATTTCAGAAGGTGCATTAGAAATAAATTATAATCTGTTCAAAAAGCCTTATCCTAAGGGTCCAAATTTTTTGAAAATTTTAAATTAAGGTTCCTATGGACCAATAAGATTAATCCAAATGTAGGGAGGAGGTAAATTGAAGAAATAAAGAAAATCTCCCCAAAAATGAGTAAATACTCACATAAGATGAAGAGTGGACTAAGGACCAAAGGAAATACTAAAAAAATAAAATTTTGACACCTCAGAGTGGGGATTCCCCCTCATGAAGTAGGCGCCTTTTTCCCATCATTGCTTTTGAATTTTAAATCAATAAAATTAGATATTTCATCTCTCCTCTCTCCTAATTCAAAACTGGATCCAAAAAGTGAACTAAACTGATCCAAAAATGGTCAAAAATTGACCAAACTGATCTGGAAAATTCTAGGATAAGTTTGCTTGGTTAGAAGCTCACTTTTTCCTATAAATAGAAGCCTCCCCCTTTGTAGAAGCTTAATAGTGTTTTATGCGCACTGTTACTCTACTCCTCCCAGAGCCAAAAATAGTGAATTTATTGATAATTCATTAGTTTTTGACCATTTCCTCTTCAAAAGAATTGGTGGCCACTCTTGTTGCAAACAACAATAGATCCCTCAAACCATCAAGCCAAAGGAAAGCTCACAAAAATTCATGTAAGCTAGAAATCCTACTTTTTCTTTATTCCATTTAATGGTTTTCTAATTTTTGTTTCCTTTAAAATGAAAAATGATGTTATGCCTTGTTGGAAAGGCTTTCCCCCTCTCTTCATTCTTGAATTTAGCCTTTCTTTATCCTAGATATGTAATCAAATTCTTAGAATTAAACTTTTCATATTGTTTCTCTTTAAAAAGTGAAATTTGATTAGTTTAAAATGCTTAAAACCATTTGGGATAATTTCTAAGTAGCTTGAGAAGGAAAAAAATGGAAAAATGGTCAGCCATACAAAGGAGGTTATGGTAAAATTTTCTTAAATTTTGTGAAATAAATTTTATCTTTTATTATTCAAAAAGAGTAATCCCCACCATTTGTGTATTCTAAAAGTGTTATTTTCATTCTAGGCATAGAAAAATGCATATTAGAAATATTTTTATTATAAAAGTGTTATTTCCATTAGAATTAATTTCTATGCATAGAAAGATGCATATTGAAGAATTTTTTTTTATTCTAAAAGTGTTACTTTCATCAAAATTGATTTTTATGCATAAATAGATGCATAAAAGATTTTTTTATTATAAAAGTGTTACTTTCATCAAAATTGATTTCTATGCATAAATAGATGCATAAAAGAATTTATTGTATTATAAAAGTGTTACTTTCATCAAAATTGATTTTTATGCATAAATAGATGCATAAAAGAATTTTTTAATTATAAAAGTGTTACTTTCATCAAAATTGATTTTTATGCATAAAAGAAATTTTTTATTATAAAAGTGTTACTTTCATCAAAATTGATTTTTATGCATAAATAGATGCATAAAAGAATTTTTTTTTAAATTCTAAAAGTGTTACTTTCATCAAAATTGATTTTTATGCATAAAAGATTTTTTTAATAAAAGTGTTACTTTCATCAAAATTGATTTTTATGCATAAATTTTTTTTTTTATTATAAAAGTGTTACTTTCATCAAAATTGATTTTTATACATAAATAGATGCATAAAAGAATTTTTTTTATTATAAAAGTGTTACTTTCATCAAAATTGATTTTTATGCATAAATAGATGCATAAAAGAAAAAAAAATTAATTATAAAAGTGTTACTCATCAAATTTGATTTTTATGCATAAATAGATGCATAAAAGGATTTTCTTTTATATAAAAGTGTTATTTCCATAGAAGTTGGATTTTATGCATAAATAGATGCATACAGAATTTTTATATCAAAATAAGAGTTCTCTTTAATCCTATGTTTAAATCCCATGAATATTGGTAAATAAATAAGTAAATACTCTGTGAGAGAAAATTCTACCGTTTCATATTCTCTAGGATGGTAATGAGAAAACTCAGAAAAACTATCGAAGTCGGAATTTTAGATAAATGATTAATTTATTCCTCATAGGAATTCATGATTAGTTTTGAATTCAATTAATCAAATACTCAATGAATGAAATTCAGTAAAGTAGTAATTGAAATATTACCCTTCGAGAAAGATAGTTCAGGGAAAACCTTTCCAGACTCAAACCCTGAATCAGACTATGACCAAGACATAACTCCTTCGTCAGTTTCAAGAAAAGACAATGTGACCAGTTCAGGAAAATTCACTCAAATCACCACTGAATCTGAAATCAAGTTAAGACCCTTTGATTCTGATCTGAGGATTAAGGTTACAGAATTTGAGGAATTCTGTTTGGAATTTAGACCTGCGATCAGAAAGTCTTGGGATATGGATTTAAGATATACTCATTGTATTCAAAAGAAACTCAAAACTAAAAACTTGCATAGAAACCCTGTTTTCTTAAAGGACTGTCTTACGCCAGAATGCTCGAGGGAGCATTTGGTATATGTGTTTTTCTAAGGGAAGTTTGGTTGCAACAGCTTGCGGGGAGTGTTCAAAAGACGGCTTACGTGGCAAAAACCTGCCTAGGTCTTGACCAGCCTTGGTATGGTGAAAAATGGTGTGCTTCCGGTACGATGGGCGAGGGTCGACGAAGTTGTCCCTGAGTGAAGTACCAGGACACCTAAGGAGGATCCCAGAAGGTTCTGACCAAGCGATGCACGGGCTCGCGGTGCTTAGGACACCCATGTGTATGTTGTGGAAGATATATATGTATGATGACGAAAAATTATTGTAATCTGTTTTACTGGATCTCGTTGTTTGCTGACCAGTTGGTCTCGACGGAGAGTCCAAAGTGATACCTGTTTTTGAGAAACAAGGAATTGGATGGAAATTTTGAGTTATGATATCTGTAACCATTGTTAATGGATTGTTTTATAAGTTAAAGTTTAAAGAGGAGTGTGTGCGTATCTGTATTCCAAAGCAAAAGTTAAGAAAGGCATTCAATTATGGGTGGGTGAGTACTTGTCTGGTTCTACCAATTCCAGTGGTTGGGCGGTGGCTAACCCATGGGCCGGATGGGGTTAGGCTGGAATCAGTAGAGTTTTAATAATAAAATTGATTAATAGGAATAAGCTTAGAGCTTGAGTAGTTAAATAAAAGCCTGAAGACTTCTCTAATGAATAGATCAATGGCTGTGCCTGATTCAATTAGGAAAAAAGCGTTGATCCCTTCAAGTTAAGTCTGTAATAGTTTCCGTTCTATCTGGTTTATTCAGATGAAGGTTAGTTCAGTATCTTGACCTTGTTAGAAAAATTCGTTAAGAAATTCAAAATGGTGGAATCGTCCCCGTTTTCGGGTATGGGAAATTTTCCCGGTTTTGGTTTTCGGAATGACCACTAGCTTAGTCTCATGCCCAGACATTCGAGGGCGAGGCCCCGAGTGGGAAACCCTGCCCCGTGCATGAGGGAGCTGCTTCCGCTCTGCCAGCTTACCGGGAATCCGGTGTGCGGAGGGGACAGTGGGATCTCACAGTTGGTATCAGAGCGCTGGACCCGAGTAAGCAGAGTGAGACTCGCACGTCATTTTGAGAGTCTTTACTTTCCTATCCTGTAGAGCGACGTCGGTATATGTGGTTCTTTGGAGGACGATGTATTAATATCAGTACCAATCAGCGTCAGAGACTCAGGCAAAATATTTCCTTAGCCATGATCTTGATAAGGCTAGGGTTTGTTCAGCATGTACAACTCTTTAATCATTCACCCAGGAACTTCAGAATTTAGGCTTCTTAGCTACTTTATCCCTAGAAGTAGAATTACAGCACCTCTTTCTGTAGTGAATCGTGTGTACCATGGCATGTCTCCTTCGTAGTTTCACTTCTTTATGCATACGCGATTAAGGCAGTGACTTTGGAGCCGTGATGCTCTATGTATATATCGAAAACTTTTGATAATAAATGAGGTTTTGAAAAAAAAAATCCCAAATTGCTTTCATGATTATGAATATGGTTAATCTTGTTCAAAAAGTATGATGAAATAATTATCTGTTTAAAGATAAATCTCAAAAATTAAATAATCATAAATCTATTGTCAAAGTTAAGTTGACAAAAATCTCGTTTTGTCAGAGTCATGAGGCGCGCGGCCTGTGCAAGGCAACCGGATTCCTCTAACTGATGACGAAGAGTTAGATCCGGATGTTCGAAAAGCACTGCACAGATCCCAACCTAGTCCCTTCAAGGGTAAAGGGGAGCAGTTAGGTGAAGTAGTGGAAAAGTGGATTGAGGCTATGGAAGAATACTTTGATGTAACTGGCTACAATGAGAGAAGCAAGATGGCTCTCGCTAGGTTAAAGATTGTGGAAACGGCTAGGGTTGCCTGGAGGAATCACTGCGAGACTGGAATACCCAGACCTAGACCGATCTTAAAGCTTACCTCAGAAAGAGGTTTTGTCCTCCGGGCTTCCTTGAAACTAAAATGAATGAGTTCTTAGAACTAAAGCAGGATAGCCGGACAATTGAAGAGTACCATCAAGCTTTTGCCCTTCTCCTCAAATATTCTCCACAATTGGATGAAGAGCAGCTGATGGGTCAGGTTCATTCGAGGAATGAACGAGCCATTGGACACCTTAGTAAAGAATGCCAAACCTGTCTCAATGGCCGAAGCAGTAAAAGAATGGCAAAGGACTTTGCCAAAGCCTTTGTAGTTAAGGTCTCGCCAAAGCCTGCACCCTCTAATTTTAAAAGATTCATAACCCCAGGAAGTACTTCAAACTTTCCACCCCCAAAGAGGCAGCAAGGCCCAATTCAGAATCAGGATGCGAGAAGATTCAAAAGTGAAGGAAGACCCTTACCCTAGAACACTTTCTCAGGAGCCCCACCTCTTTCAAAGATTCAGAAGGACGAGCTCACAAGTGAGAATCGGTGGTTTGGATGCCAGGGTTTTGGTCACTAGCTAAAAGACTGCCCGACTCCTGCCATGCCAAGGGGGCAGGGAAGTCAAGGACCCAGAGTGCTCAGACCAATCCCTTCATATCAATCAATCAGGGTCCGTCTCACACAAATCAGGGAAATCCCAAGAGAACTCTAGAGTAGCCTCAAAACTCCAGAGTAGCCTCAGAACTCTAGAGTAGCCTCAGAACTCCAAAGTAGCCTCAGAACTCCTTCCCAAAATTGGGGGAACCAAAGAGAAAGAGTTCCGCCTCAAAGCAGTCACAATAGTAGAAGTAGTGGAAGAGGAAAGAGGATAGATTTATGCAGCGCGATTGAAAACCAAGGACCAAATCGTCAATTCTCAGTCATCCATACTCCAGATGAGTATCAGGGTAAGCCTTTTAAGCTTTTGATTGATTCAGGCAGTACTCATTCTTTCATTTCCCCAGGATGCTTGTGTAAGCTAGTCTTAGAACAGAAATCAAGGAAACCTATGCAAGTTGAATTGGCCAGTGAGAAGATTCTTTTCACTCACCTTGAGACAGATCCTATTCAGTTCAATCTAGATGGGAATTTATCTGACTGTCAGTTCAGAGCTATACCTTTGGGAGTTTTTGACGGGATCCTTGGAATGGATTGGTTCCACAAAAATCAGGCTAACATTCACTATCATAATGGAACCATTTCCTTCCGTGACCTTCACGGAAATAAAGTTCAAGGAACCGGAATTTTAGGATCCCCAAGTCTGCAATATAGTAAAAGCTTCTAAGTTACTAAAAGGACTTAGAAAGAAGCAACTTATTTATGTTGTCAAAATGAATCCAGTAGACTCAAAGTTAAAAGCTAAAGAACCTGAATGGTTAAGTGATTATGATGATTTATTCCCAGCAGAATTAACTGAGATACCTCCAATTCGGGAAGTAGATCATGAGATAGAATTGACCCCCGGAGCTTAGCCAATAGCCCTGCGCATGTACAAAATGCTAGTTCCTGAAGCCATCGAACTCAAGGAATAGCTTAGACAGCTATTAGAACAAGGGGTTGTAAGACCTAGTGTTTCACCTTGGGGTGCGCTAGTTATCTTTCAGAAAAAGAAAGATGGAACGCTAAGACTCTGTGTGGACTACAGAGGTCTCAATCAACTGACAGTTAAGAATAAGTATCCTATCCCTAGAATTGATGAGCTTCTGGACAGGCTAAGTGGAGCCCAAATCTTCACAAAGATAGATCTCAAATCAGGGTATTATCAGATCAGGATTAATGAGCAAGATATCCCAAAGACAGCCATCAATACTCGGTATGGGCATTATGAATTCACTGTCATGCCATTTGGATTGACAAATGCCCCAGCTACATTCAATCGCCTAATGTAAGACATTCTCAGAGAATACTTGGATGATTTTGTCATGCCGTTTGGATTGACAAATGCCCCAGCTACATTCAATCGCCTAATGCAAGACATTCTCAGAGAATACTTGGATGATTTTGTTCTTGTTTTCTTTGATGATATCCTCATTTACTCAAAGAATGCAACTGACCATGAAGCTCATGTCAGAAAAGTTCTTGAAATTCTAAGGAAGCACCAACTCTTTGCAAAAAAGAGCAAATGCACTTTCTCTGCCGACCATGTTGAATACTTGGGCTTTCTGGTATCCAAAGATGGAATTTTTCCAGATTTCGCAAAAGTCCAAGCAGTCATAGCTTGGCCTAAACCAAAGACAGTGAAAGAAGTCAGGGGATTCTTGGGATTGACTAGCTGGTATAGAATTTTTATACCAAAGTATGCTCTCATAGCTTCCCCCCTGACTAATCTTCTCAAGAAGAATACCCCGTTTCAATGTTCTGCCAGGTGCCAGAGTGCTTTTGATAAGTTGAAGACCACCTTGGTAACCAATCCCGTTTTGAAGTTGCAAGATTTCTCTCTACCCTTTGAGGTAGTAACTGATGCCAATGGTTTTGGGAGGTGCACTCATGCAAGAAGGTCATGCAGTGGCCTATGAATCCTGAAAACTCAGAACGCATGGGAGGAATTATGCTATCCACGACTTGGAACTACTTTCAGTAGTACATGCCCTGAAGTTGTGGAGACATTACCTAGTGGGTCAAAGATTCACTTTGATGAGACAGATCATCAGAGCTTAAAGTGGATCTTCACTTTAGAAGGATCTCAACATGCGCCAAAGAAGGTGGATGCAGACCCTGCAAGAATTTGATTTTGAAATCAAGTACTGCCCAGGCAAAGAAAATGTGGTAGTAGATGCCCTCAGGAGAAAAGCCTCCTTGCTTGCAATTACTGTAGTGTCAAATCCTTTGATTATTGAAGCAAGAGAGAAGATCATGCAGGATAGATTCTTTGGCTCTATTGCTACCCTACTTATGCAGGAAAGCAAAACTCCACAGGAGTTGAACCGAGTTCAAGAGTACAGCCTGGATGATGGAATTATGTATTATAATAGCAGGCTATGCATTCCCAATGATGAGGGAACTAAGGGTCAAATTCTGAATGAAGCCCATGACAGCCTTATTGCAGGACATCCAGGTTTCATCAAAACCTACATGTCTATGAAGAAAAGCTTCTTTTGGCCTGGACTAAAAAAGGACGTACTTAATCACGTACGTCAATGTCTGACATGTCAGAAAGTCAAGGCCGGCAGAGTAAAAATGCATGGGAAGTTGCATCCATTAGACATCCCCCAGATGAAGTGGGAATGCATCAGTATGGATTTTATTACTGGATTACCTTCAGTGCAATCAGGTTACAACTCCATCTTCGTGGTAGTTGATAGACTAACCAAAGTTTCCCATCTAATTCTAGTAAAAGAAACCTACATTGTAGTGGATGTGGCCAGAGTGTTCCTTAAGGAAATCTTCAGATCGCATGGCCTACCTAGAAGAATAGTAAGTGATCGAGACCCCAAATTCACGTCAAGATTTTGGACTGCATTTTTCAAAGTAGTAGGAACTTTCTTAGATCTTAGCACAGCTTACCACCTCGAGACCGACGGTCAAACATAAAGGGTAAACCAAGTAATTGAAGATATACTTCGGTCATGCTATGGCAGGGAACCCAAGAAGAAGTGGCTAAGTTATCTGCACCTAGTCGAGTTCGCCTACAATGCTTCTTATCACCGAAGTATTGGGATGAGCCCTTTCAAAGCTCTGTATGGACAAGATTGCTTAACTCCATTAACTTGGTCCGACCCATTGATTAGGGTCAAGATGTCCAGACAGATGCTTGACGGCATGGAGCAAGTATTACTGGTCCTAATCTTGATTTTGAAGTGTTTTTCATCTACATGAGGTAGCCATAAACCTCATACCCGTCAAGCTTCAACACCGACATCAAGTTTTAAGCATTGAAAGTGATTAAAGTGTGCTTCTAAGCACTAATTGTGTTGTTTAACACTAATCACTCTGTTAATCCAGTAAAGGGAGGTTATCTTAAAGTGTTTTTAAACACTCATAGTGTTATTAAACACTAATGGTGAGTTAATCACCAAAATAAGTGTTATTTTACACTAAAAATATGCTTTTTAGCACTAATTATGTTTTATACACACAAATGGTGATATTAATCATCAACTAAAGTGTTGCTAAACACTAAGGTAGTCTTAATCATCAAAGGAGGAGGTCATCTACATTACGGAGGCTCTTCTTCATCAACATGGAGGCCGGGCACACACCATAAGTGCTACATTTCAAGCCTTCATCAACAACCGCTTCTTCCAAAGAGGAATGGTGCAACCATGAATCAATTGCCTTCATCTCATGAGCTAAAGAGGTTGAAGATTTCTGGTTTTTTCATCATGAAACTCAGATTTTTGAGTGGCTTTAAAGTTGAACACATGTACACTAAGTGTTCATCTTCAATGTTGTTGTTTATTACCCTTGTTTGTAAAAGGCATAGGCATGCCATAAGCCATATGTTCTCGTTTCCTAAGCCCAAGGCACTTCATTCCGCTGCATATTCTGCATTTTCATCGTATAAGATGAGTTGTAAGGTTGAGCATAGAATCCCTAAATGCTCTACCTTGTTGGTTGTCATGATTTTAAGCATTTTTTGGCATTACTTTTGTAAGAGGCATTGGCAACACTATGAGCCATGCCCTCTCTTTCTTAAGCCAAAGATGATAATCCTTATTTGTTTGAGTATTTACCTCAACCAATTACTCATTAAGCTTGTAACTTCAAACCCTAAAGGGTATCATTTAACTAACATGCATAAAAGCTATTGTAATTGTGGAGTAGACACTGCAAGCTCAACAAAACCATTGAACCTAGTAAGGAGACAGAACCATCTTGGCTCCAAGAATTCTGTGACATCTTCCCTGACGAGCTTACAGGGCTACCGCCTCCTCGAGAAGTCGATCATGAAATCAAGGTGATCCCTGGGGCTCAACCCGTCTAAAAAATGCCCTATAAAATGTCCCTTCATAAAGCCATTGAACTTAAAGAGCAACTTTCCCAACTCATTGAGCAAGGATTTGTACGCCCCAGTAGCTCTCCTTGGGGGGCACCTATCCTTTTCCAAAAAAAGGACAGAACTCTCCGCCTCTGCATAGATTATCGAGGGCTGAATCAAGTCACTGTCAAGAATAAGTATCCTATCCCTCGCATCGACAAACTTCTTGTGACAGGCTTCATGGGACCAAAGTCTTCTCAAAAATAGATTTGAGGTCTGGTTACTATCAAATCAAAGTCAAGGAAGCAGATATACCCAAGACAGCCTTCAATACCCGTTATGGCCACTATGAGTTTACTGTAATGTCATTCGGGTTAATCAATGCTCCTGCAACCTTCAACCGCCTCTTTGATGACATCTTAATTTACTCCAAATCAATGGAAGTGCATGAGGAGCATGTGCGTAGAGTTCTGCAATTGTTGCGTAGACACAAACTCTATGCCGAGAAGAGAAAATGCACCTTCTTTACTTAATCAAATTGAGTATCTTGGGTTCATCGTCTCCAAAGATGGAATTTCAGTAGACCCTGCCAAGGTCAAAGATATTCTGGAGTGGCCATCCCCTAAATCAGTTCGTAAAGTTTGTGGGTTTTTGGGAATCACAGGATGGTATAGGATTTTTATCAAAGATTATGCCTTGGTAACTGCACCTTTGACGGATCTTCAGTTCGTGAAGTTCGTGGGTTTTTGGGAATCACGGGATGGTATAGGATTTTTATCAAAGATTATGCCTTGGTAGCTGCACCTTTGACGGATCTTCTTAAGAAGGATTGCAAAAATAGTGTGGCTGCCAATCCATCAAAAAAGCTTTGATCAGCTCAAAGTCATTATTACTTCTGCCCTAGTCCTGAAACTTCCTAATTTCACCAAGGAATTTGAAGTGGTTATTGATGCCAGTAGTCTAGCACTTGGTGGTGTCTTAGGCCAAGAAGGAAGACCAGTCGCTTATACTTCCCCCGCAAGCTGAAGCAATATGAAGCAAATTATGCTACCCATGATTGGGAGCTCTTAGCAGTTGTTCATTGCCTCAAATTATGGAGACATTATCTCTTGGGGGGCAAATTCCAGCTTGTAACTGACCATAAAAGTCTGAAGTGGATCTTCACCTAGCCTAACCTCAACATGCGGCAAAGGAGATAGATTGAAATTTTACAAGAATATGACTTTGACATCGAATTTCACCCTGGGAAAGATAATGTGGTAGCAGATGCACTTAGCCACAAATCTTTCTTAAGTGCAATTTCAATGCCAAATAATCCCATACTGGTCAAGGTGGAAGAAGTCTCATCTCATAATCCAGATTATCAGAGGATGATGAAGTTAGTAGAAGAAGGGAAAAATTCAGAGAAAGAGAAGAATCTAATCAAGGGATACTCCACTCATGAGGGAAGCCTCTACTTCAATCACAGGCTATGTATCCCTAAGGATCCTGCTTTAAAGAAACTAATCCTCTACTTCAATCACAGGCTATGTATCCCTAAGGATCCTGCATTAAAGAAACTAATCCTCCATGAAGCTCATGATAGTCCTACTGCGAGACACTCAGGCTATGCAAAAACATTAAATGCCGTAAGAAGGAGCTTTCATTGGGCAGGCTTGAAAAATGATGTCCTTCATCGGTACTTGAAGCAATGTCTCTCATGCCAAAGGATCAAAGGTGAAAGGGTCAAGATGTCTGGGAAACTTCAACCCTTGGATATTCCCCAAATGAAGTGGGAGTGCATTAGTATGGATTTTGTCACAAGTCTCCCCACTGTTCAAGGAGTACTCCATTTTGGTAGTAGTGGACTTACTTACCAAAGTAGCTTAGCTTATACCAGCAAAGACGACCTTCAAAGCTTCTGATGTTGCTTGAATATTCATCAAGGAAGTCCTTAAACTTCATGGTCTCCCAAAAAGGATAGTAAGTGACCGGGATTCTGACTTCACTTCAAAGTTCTGGCAGTCCTTATTTCAAGCCCTGGGAACTCAACTTTGCCTTGGGAACTCAACTTTGCTTTAGCATAGCTTATCATCCAGAGACCGATGGCCAGACTGAGAGAGTCAATCAAGTAATTGAAGACATTATCATAGCATATTGTGGATGGGAACCAAGAAGGTGGATTCAATACCTTCCTCTGGTAGAATTTGCCTACAATGCATCTTATCATCAGAGCATAGGAATGTCACCATTCAAAGCACTCTATGGGCAAGA
The DNA here is from genome assembly GCF_041138505.1 of Cibotium barometz. Taxonomy (NCBI): domain Eukaryota; kingdom Viridiplantae; phylum Streptophyta; class Polypodiopsida; order Cyatheales; family Cibotiaceae; genus Cibotium; species Cibotium barometz. The sequence goes on from NC_141063.1 coordinate 41,611,940, forward strand.
GTGCTTGTCTCCTCTAAATTTCTCTAATCCGACCATAAGAGTTGAGGCATCCAGGAAAATGCTCGAAGAGATGGAGGAACAAACCAAGGCAATCCAAAAGGATATTAAAGCTGCCCAAGATCACCAAAAGCATTATGCTCACACCAAGAGGTCTGAAAGGATCTTCAAGAAATGAGACAAAGTTCTTCTACGAGTGTGACCCAAACGAAGTTCTCTATCACTTGGGAAATATAAGAAGCTCAGCCCTAGGTATTGTGGTCCCTATACAGTTATCAAGTGTCTAGGTAAAAGTGCCTATAAACTCCAACTCCCAACCCATATCAGAGTCCACAATGTATTTCATGTAAGTTTGTTAAAACCTTATGTACCCAGTCTCGATCATATTCTTGATGAGGAACAAGTTGTAATCCCTACTCAAGGAGTCCTTGAATTACAGCCCAGTAGCATCATAGATTCTAGGGAAAGGCAAGTCCGAAATAGAACTCTTGTAGAACATCTAGTACAGTGGAAAGATTACCCTTAAGAGGATGCAACTTGGGAAGATGAAGCTACAATCTTAAAGGATTATCCCCAATTCATGACGAGATGAGGACATCTCGATTTCTTTAAGAAGGGAAGGATGTAACATACCCATCTTCACTAATAAAGAAATGTCCATGTAATAGATAAATTTATGAGTTTTTATGGTATAAAATCAATGATTTTATTAAATGAGTCATTTCTACTTAGAATCTTCAAATTCTAAGCCCAAATTTAGAATCTGCGTGCAATTTTACCATAATATAGGATTTTACAGTATCCAAAACGGACACCGGATCAAGCTTATACGTAAATTTCAGTCATTTTTAGTTAAAAAGCAACGACCTTTAAACCTTAATAAATGCACGACCGGGCGTCCGATTGATGAATGGTCTGCAACCCAACGACCAGGAGAACCTCTCGGACAAAAAAAAATTTCGCCTCCCCCGCCCCAAAATTCGGACCGTACACACTTACCAAGGTGCCCATACGATGGCCGCACAAGAACCAAAGGACGGCTGCCCACTGTGTGGTCCACACGTACCGCTACGTGGACACCTATGCTGTCCCAGACCAGATAAGGTACATGCGTACCACTCCTTTCCCTTTTAACCAACACCGTACCTTTCCCATAGAGCCGTGTAGGCCACTGATCTCCAGCCTTTGCTGGTACACCGTCCTTGCTTTGCACAGCACCCGTACCCATACCCCACAGTTATATAAGCCCCCGGGGTGCTCCATGGGCAACACGCATTTTTGCATAGCGTATGCTCTGTTGTGCTGCTATCCGTACCGCCGTCTATCCCAGTGCAGTGTACTTGTTGTAGTACAGCCGCCCCTTGCAGCCACCCCTCTCCACACCCCCTCATTTGCCACTTTTCAGATAAGGCAATTTTCCTCCATCCCCCTCTTGCTAGGAGGCAGTGTCCTTAACTCTTCTCCCCCTTCCCCCCCCCCCCCAAGCCCAAAATATGACCCATCGCTACCAAACTCTTTTCTAGCACAGCATGTTGTTCCTTAATGTGAAGCATATAGGTGCTTACACCTTTCAAGCATATGTATTAGGCACTCTTAAATTGTTTTGTCCCGTGCACACACATGGGAACTTGATATTTAAAACCTCATCTAAAACAACCACCTTTGAATTGGTTCAAACCCTAGAGGTTGACTAGAAAAGTAGTGGCTCACATTGCTACTTGTCACGTGCACCATGCATTGGGGTACACAGTGACACACTGGCATGATCATTAGTGAAATATTTGTACAAAAGTAATACCTTTTTCTAGGATTATTTGCCATACACTATAACCCCATTGTGAGTTAGTCTAGGGACAATTAGGCACAAGCTACGTAAGTCTAGGGACGATTAGGCACAAGCTACGTAGGTCAGTCTCCGAGCCATAGAGGTAAGTCAGGAGAGCTAGTCCTCTTAATGCACGTGGAGAATTCATCAGATAGGGCATGTAATGTAGTTTCATTAGCAAGTTTGTAGAGCACTACATGCCTATGGGACATCGAAAGGGCTAGCCCATGGTGTCATCAGCTTGTCCAAGGGCTTTTCATAGCCCTAGACAGCAGACAAGGCCAATCGCAAAACAAGTATCTACAAGCCAGTATGCTCTAGTCGGCTAGCATTTGTAGCAGGTCGACAACCTATCTTTGCATGTGCACCAGTGAGCCAGTTTTATGACTTAGAGAAGCAAGTAAAAAGACTAGAAACGCTACATAATTGAGCGCTAAGAATTTAATGCTATTTTAGCTTTTTTTAATCTAACATGAAATTGGCTAACAACATCTGTTGGCTGTAGTAACATATATAAGCAAGCGCATCATTTCCTCATTCATCATTCAGTATTCATCAATAAAAGTCTTCAGTAGTTCAAACAATAGTAAGTCATCCTATCATCTCCAGGCAATTATTCATTAGGACCTCAATGGAAGGCTTCTTGGGCCCTTTTATTTGGCAATTTAAGGAGTCAAACCTTTTCTCTTAAGAAGAAACGTTTTCTAATTAGAAGCTTCAAAACGGCTACTTTATTCGAATTTGAATTTTGGGGGGAAAATGGAATTTAAAATCTAGCGAACAAAACCATATCATGTAACATATCTATGGAAAGCTCTTGATGCGTAGATCACGGATCTATAATCTCTGCTCAAATCGGAGCTTGTATGTAGAAGTTATGGAGGTCCGAAAATTGTAAAATTGCCTCCCCCCCTTTTTGGGGGAAAAAGTGTACCCTTTGACCACTCTTACACCTCTCTTACAAACCCAACATTTTAGTCCACATGGCAACCCCCCATTTGGCTATTCCTTAATCACCTTGATTAGGCTTGGGCAAATTAAAGGGCCCAAGAAGACCTCATTCACTTCCTAATGAAAGTTACTCTTCCATTGTCAGCTAGCATATGTGTAGTCCTACAGCTATCTGAACTTGCATAAGTTGCCCAAAGAGTCTTTTGCAGTGCCTTGGATTGGTGGATACTCAGTTGACATACAGTCTTCCTCGTCCTTGCGTTGGGCAGTCATATCGCTTGTTCTCAAGAACTGTAATAGTTCTCCATATAAATAATATCAGCAAAATGCTCCTACTTGCAGGGGGGCCCATAGGACCCAATATGGTGTCATCTACTTCCCTTCTATTCTCTTCTCTATTCCATATATTCTTCATCCTTTGGGCTTCCTTTGACCTTTTGAACCATAGTCTATGACTTATGCAACTCTTATAAATCTTTTCCCACTTGTTCTAGGCACCTACTTTTTGCCTTGTGGTCATTCCACATATTCTTCATCCTTTGGGCTTCCTTTGACTTTTGAACCATAATCTATGAATTATGCAACTCTTCCAAATGTTTGAAGGTCATATACCACTCCCCCGTGCTCCAAACATCTACCCCACATCACTTGCTATTTCAACTCTCCCCCTTAAGTGATGAACTACTACCACCATACATACATTGGACCTACACTCTTAGTCATTTGCTAGAGTGGTCTATCATAGGTGCCTCATAGGCTAAAATGTTGGCTTAGAGCTTGTAGTTTTACATAAGGGTAGGAATACAATGAGTGGGTATAAACACAAGGTGAGAGGAGTGCCCTTTTTCATCAACTAGAAGAGTATTTATTGGGAAGCCCCTTCATTTGGTTTTTCTTTCATCATGATGTTTTCTTGACTATTGTTTGGAGCCTTTTTCTTACTCTAACAATCTCTCTCTATGTGGCCTAGCTTGCCACAAAAGTTACACTTCACTCTAGCTCTTGGTCCTTTGGGTGAAGAAATATTTTTCTCCATATTATGATGTATATCCACCTATTTTGACTTTGGGTCTCTTTTCTTCCTCGATCAAGGCTCCTTCAATGTCGGTGAAGGTTAGGTGAGGTAGGTTCTTCAAGGTAGCACCACCAATGGGTTGAATGCTTACAAAGTCATGCCCTTGAGAATGATTGCTATGGAATCCTCCTCTTCCACTTTTATTTTATTTAGATGTGCTTGGAGTGACTCACTATCTTTGATGTTAAACCCAAAAATCTGGGTTTTTAGACTACTTTAGAGTTCTTTTATTTAGTACAAATAGTTTCTCTAGTTCATCCCATGCTCCTTTAGAGTTTTCTTCTAATGCAATGTGATGGATGAAACTATCACTAGCCCTAATGTAATGATAGCTAGAGCTCTCTCATCTCTTCCCAACCAAAATATTTTATCTACCCCTTCTAAAGCATGACATTTCTTCCTTCCCTTTTAGTATCCCCCCAAAGCCCATATTGCATGAGAACAAACTTAAGTTTTACTTGCTGTGTGTATAGAAACCTTCACCATTAAATTTATCTACTATGAGTGGATTTTCCTTTGTCACTTATGGGGATGGAAAGGTCTTTGGAATGGGGTTACTCAAAGCCAGTGTCTAGTCCCTTACAAAAGTGGACATATGCATTTGATATAATCACACTTCCTAAAAAATCTTGATTTGGGAGAGTGATTTAGAGTACTAAACCAGGGGCCAAGTAAAGTTTGATGATGCACAAGTATTTAGCAACACCCCAATGGTAAAGTAGAACCCTCAATGGATCTAAAAATTAACAATAATTAGTACTAATTATCTTATTAATAGAGGTAATTTTCTACTAACAAAGCACATAATGATTTGTCAAATTAAAGCTTCAATGATTGTTTGTGCTCAAAAAATCCATGTATACACCCTTTATAGTATATGTGTTGAACCTATGAAGTAAATGATTGTAAGTATGATGTAAAATTCTGTGATTTTTACCCTTCTAGGTTGGAATTTTGTCACCAACTACTTATGTGCTTTTGAGCCTTTGATTTTATCAATGTTGATCTCCTTTAATGAGTTATAGCCCTTTGGGTTGATGTACCAACTCCAAGTTAAACATTCAAGAGAATGAACCAAAAGCACTTGGTTCTTGATGATTTTGGAGCTTGGCAAAAGAGGGAAAAAATATCTTGAAAGCTAATTAGGAAAACTAATCATTTTTCTAATCTAACATATCCTAGGGTGAGAAAATATCTTGAAAGATAATTAGGAAAACTAATCATTTTTCTAATCTAACATATCCTAGGGTGAGAAAAATTATCTTAGCATGCTAGATATCAAGAAAGAGATTAACACTAATGATAAAAATGAAGCATAATGATAAGGCAAGAGGTTTAGTTCAAAAGCTCATACATTTGATCCATTAGATAGAGTGATTTTTAAAGGCTTGAATAAACCAAAAACACTTTGTTCTTGATTAGTTTCATTAATTATCTTAAAATGTAATTAATGAAACTAATCATTTTGCTAATCTAACCTATCTTAGGGAAATTTATCTAACCTATCCTAGGAAAAGTTTTCTTAATTATCTTAAAATCTAATTAAGAAAACTAATCATTTTGCTACTCTAACCTATCCTAGGGAGAGAAACATTATCTTAGCATGCTAGATAGCAAGAAAGAGATTAACACTAATGATAATGCCAATGATAAAATGAAGCATAATGACAAGGCAAGAGGCTTAGCTCAAAAGCTCATATATTTGATCCATTAGATAGAGTGACTTTTGTTAAGCCTGAATGAACCAAAAACACTTAGTTTTGGAGCTTAACAAAAGAGGAAGAATAGCTTAAATGTAATTAAAAAACTAATCATTTTGCTAACCTAGCCTATCCTAGGGTGCCAAAAATTATCTTAGCATGCTAGAGCAAGAAAGATATTAACACCAGTAATAATGCTAATGACAAAAATGAAGTATAATGACAAGGAAAGAGGCTTAACCAAAAGCTCATATATTTGATCCATTAATAGATAGACCGCCTTTTTATAGCCTTGAGGATATCTCCATTATCCATTAAGCATAAACATGGACCACAAGCTTGTCCCATAATCTTTTCAAGATTTAAGCACCATCTCCCTTGAAGTGAGCACCCATTTGGCATCTTTTCCCACTTATTCTAGGCGCCTACTTTTGGCCTCCACATGGGCTTGCCATTCTACATATTCTTCATCCTTTGGGATCTATTTGACCCTTTGAACCATAGTCTATGACTTATGCAACTCTTACAAATGTCTAAGGGGCACATACCACTCCCCCTTGCTCCAAACATTTACCCCGCATCACTTGCTATTTCAATGAGAGAGAGAGAGAGAGAGAGAGAGAGAGAGAGAGAGTATTTTTATAGTTTTTTAGATATACCAAAGATGGTCTATTAGACTTGCTAGAAACAATACCAAAAGATGTTCTGTTATACGTGCTAGAAACAATACCAAAAGCATACAAAAGTATGTTGATAGTTTGTTAAATACCAAAGATGGTCTATTATTGGACTTGCTAGAAATAATACAAAATCATGCCAAATAGTGTAGGATATTATGTGTACTAGGCACATTCCTTGTGTATGCTATTATGTATGAATTTGGTTGTGTTGCTAGTCTTCAAGCATTTAAGTATCTTAGGGAGTCTCTTAAGGAATCCCTTGAGGATTCCTAAGCCTTTAAGTGGGCTTAGCATGAGTAGTCATTATAGGAATCCCTTTAAGTAGACTAAGCATTTAAGTAAGCTAATGAATCTATTTAGAACATGTTGAAATATTTGTTTAATCTACAAGGAATTCAAGTTAAAGAGAAGGGTGTGTTTGTTATTGTACCTCATTCCTATCAAAAAGGTCTCAAAGTTGTGTCTCTTGTGTTATATATGGCAATTTATATACCAAGGAGTTGTAGGAGCTATTTGAGGTGATTTCCCATCTAATGAAAAAGTATTTACCACAATGAAAATATCCCTTATTCAGTATCTTTTATTTTAGGAGCCACATGATCTTAATAGCAATTGATATTGAATGAAAAACATTATATTTCATGAATTTGATTCTTGGTCTTCATGGAGATGCAAAACTGTAAGTATTTATTTTAAGGTAGGCAAGGTTTTATACAAATGAGGCCCTATACACATACTGTGGAATCCAAATTCTTCATATGGGGTTAGGAAAGCAAACCAAACTATGAAAGCTTGTGGATTTCCATGACTGGTTCTAGTAGCCTCCCTATGCACATTTTCTACAATTGGGTATTTGGACAATATGGGTAGCTACTTGAGTTTAGCCTTATACAAACAAATCTAGCAATTTGCTATTTTTGGTGACATGATTTTATGGGTCTTTTTGCTTGGCTAAAATAGCACTTTTGTAATGTAGATATGGATTACCAACAATGTTAATCATTGTACCCATTATATGCCTACCAAATTTTGTGCCAGTTGAACCTAGTTTGGCCCTGAAAAACAAACTAGACCAAGATCCCTCTACACTCAAGTGTGTTGACTGAAACTTAAGTCAACATTGAAGAATTTCCTAGTTGATTTATAGACCACTTTCACCTAGCTCTAGTGGTTTGTGCTTTATATGATCCAAAAAACACTTTACACCTAGCTAGACATATATAAGGCCTACCTGAACATTAACTTGAAACTTGGAACTGAGACCCTATGCATTCCAGAGGCCTATAATAAGAAACTATCCTCAAAGGCCAAGTTTCCACGCCTCGCTCTAACTCTCTCCTTGGACAGTAAAATTCATATTAGATTGGACATAAGTGCTCACATAAGCTTGGAGTGATTACCTATCAAATTTGGTCCTGATTTGATAGGGTTGGGTCATTGCCTAGTTTTAGCATTTCTTACTAAAATTAGTTGTTATTCTCAAAAAAGTGGGATTGAGGCATCCATAGTGTCCTTGACACTCCAAGAAGCCCACTTGTCAAGTTTGGTCTTATTTGGACTAGTTTCGAATGAGATAGAAGTCTTTTTTGGTATCTTTTGAGTTAAATGCCTAAATTTTTCCAAGTTTGGAACTTAGAAATTCTTGGAAAAGCTAATTTTTGGTGAGGTTATAACTTATAACCTAAGATTACATTACAAATAATTATTTGCATAAAGATATTAACTTACTTCTGTGAGACAAGGTTCTTAGAGCTTATGCAAACCTATCAAAGAAACTGTCAAGTGAGGTCAATTTTCCACACTTGGCTCCATAACACTCATTGTGAACCTGTTTTAGAAACTAACCATCATAGGGTTGTGCTCTTGACACATTGGAGCATCTGCACATCAAATTTGAGCCCGTTGTTCTGAGAACTTTGGTATATTTGCTATTTTTAGCCTATTCTTCCCTAGCTTGGCTTAAATTAGTGTATTTGTAAACCAAATTAATTTGGGAGTGAGCCTATAAGCTAATATCATTGAGAACAAGAGCCCCAAGCTTCAAATTACATGTAAAAATATATTTTTAGCACTTTGTGAAGGTAGCCCCCTAGTGGGATACTATTTTTTGGACTAGTGCTTAGAAAAGTTCTAAGTCTGTTACAATCAGAACAAGTTCTTTAGGCCAGTAATGCTAGGGATCTTGGATTTGAATCCCGAGTCATACAGAGCACGAGGACATTTCTCCGAGTGAAGCACCACAGGACTTTTATCCAAATCTGAACATTTTTATATTCCCAATGTTTGAATTTCATTCCAAAACCTAAGCTCATGAATGGCATGTGATTGTAGATCCATTGTTTGCATGTATGAGAAATTTACACGATAGTATCCAATTTAGAATATTGAAATTAATTCCTTGATCTTGCACAGTTGAGCTAAGAGGAACCACCTTGTTAACCTCAAATATATCAAACCTCCACCCAAGTTGACACCATTTAGTATGTTTTTTGAGCTCTCAAAGTGACCCTCGGATAAAAGTTCACTCTTTGGTTAATGGCCAGCACTTAGATTTCTATTTTTGGTCTGAAAAAGGTGCCTAGATGTTTAATGGATACATGAACTTGTATGATTATTAATCTACACACAATTCACTATGGTACAACTATTAATCTACATACAATTCATTGTCGTACCAAATTTGGGGACAATTTGGATGCAACAGACATATTAGATAAGGACTTATGGAATGAGTCATCTCTAGTTAGTGATGAAAACCAACAGGCAGGTATTTCTCAATCATCAATTTATGTCCCATGGAAGGTGCTTTTCGCCCTTTGCCAAGGAAGATGCTCTACTATGTAAAGAGAAATCTTTGGGGGCCCTTGGATGCCTTTCTATCACACTGTAGGTCACCTCCATAAATTTGTAATTAATTCCAATCTAATGGACTATTATTTTTATCAGCTTGAGATTGAGGATACTAACACGTTTCTTAGACAAGCTGTTGTAAACCCAAGAGGAAGAATTGTTAAGGAGTCTGGGCTTGGTCATTATATTTGTAAAATGAACAAAGAATTTCTTGCCATTTTTCATTGTAAACACTCCAATAGCCCTGAGGTTGCATTACTACCACTTAAGCAGTTACAAGGTATTTGGGTTGGTCTATTGTCCCCTCAAATACTGATAGATTTATAGATGTAGAGAAATTTGAAGCTATTAGGATCTTTGGGTATGTAGTTGGGAGTTGGGCTATGAGATCATCTTATTTTTTAAATTATACCACATGGATGCAAAACTCCTAGTAGGATGTACAAAACAGAAGTATTTGAGATTTAGAGGTGAGATTGAGTTTACATGTATTGAAGAGCCATCACCATCCTCAAGCAAACTCAAAGCAAAAAGAAGCTACCGAAAGAGAAAATCATCTTTGTACCAAAATACCGTAATTGTCTTAAGATGTATAAGTTTCATAAGACCGAGTTTTTATGATGCTGCTTGAGCTCCAAATTTGTCAATTGATTTATAAATGGCGAGCATTAACAACATATCTTTGATCTTCATGTGATTCATCAGTAGTAGACTTTAACACCTTTTGCTCATTTCTAATTTCTGTTCTTCTGTACCACTTTGAACAAGTTGCCTCATTGGATTAAGATCATGTATTTAACCTCCATGTGATGTTCCCTTTGTTGAGAGATAGCAATTGCGTTTGTGCAATGCTACATTGTATGGATGATGGATGATGGGTGAGTTGTGGAACACCTCGATTAAGAGGGGGTGTTGAGAGATGTAATCGCGGTGTTGTGTGTATGTGGGAAAGCACTCTAGAAGTGCAAGATATTGTGGTGAGATGGAATGCCACATGTAATATTGCATGGTGTGTGAGAGTTGACTAAAAGAAGTGGAAAAGGAGTTGCCACATGGATGATGATGTGTAAAGTGGGATAAGGCTAGAGAGCCTATATCATTGTATGGTTCATTGTGATATGAAATACAAGGGAATAGTGTTGAGTGTGCAATCTCTCTCTCTCTCTCTAGTCATGGAGTTTTTAGTGTGGTTTAATCCACCTTAATCTTATGCTTAATCTATGTCCTTCACCATGACCAATCCCATTTCTAGATTGTGAACATGGTATCAGAGCCAAATGGGCTCTTGGTCATGGGTGATTATTATGTATATTAGCTTGTTTGTGTGTTTGTTTGATTAAGCATTATTTTCAGTTATTATGAAAAAAAAAATATGCACACTCATATTATCATTTGGATTTGCATTTGTGAGGATTTGAGAGAGATTTGGTGCTACCATTCTCAAGTTAGAGAGGAGATTTGCAACAAGGAGGTTGCATAGAAGCTGCCCAAGAGAGTTGCAAATGGAGTTTTGCAACATGGAGAGCTCTCATCATCAAGAAAGCTGAAAATGGAGATTTCAGCATTATGAAGGCTATGGAGTCTTCATCACCGTCAAGGAGAAGCTGCCAAGAGAAGATATGCTGCTGATTATGCCTCAAGAAGGTTGGTCTTGTGAAGTTTTGCCTTAAGTTTTGGTTTTGAGCATGGAAAAATGCTCAATGTATAAGGGTTGCTTTATGGGATGAGAAGATCCCATGGTTCTTTGTTGCAAATGGGCAAAGAGTGTAAGGAGGTGCAATCTTATCCAAATGAGGGGTAAGATAAGGAGTTATGGGCTGAGAAAAGAGCCCATGATTGGGCACACCAAAGAGGGTGATGCTTGTTGAGTTTGCTCACAGATTTGAGCAAAATTGTGGAGGCCAATGAAGGCCATTCATTCTATTTTGGCACCTATGGTTTCAAGAGAAACCACTTGAAGAGAGTACCCTTAAAAGACTGATTGTATGCAATAAGGAGCATGCACTTTTGGAGCTCAATGGGGAGCTAGCTACAGTCATATTGAAGGCTATATGTAAACCTCAAGAAACAGGTTTGATGGTTGAGGCAAGAGGAGGTGAGTTCCATGGGAGCTCAATGTAACCATTTGGAAGGAGGCCCTCTACTGCACAAACCAAAATAAGGTTTGGTTATTACAATGAGAATCTAAGGCAAAAGCTTTTGAGGAAGGGGAGAAGAAGAAAGCTTGGTTGAAAGCTTTCAACTGAGAGAGACAGTCCCAAGGCAGCATCGAAAGAGAAGTCTTTGGTGTGGAAGCTCGCCTTTGAGAGCAATGAGACCAAATGACGGTAGATAAAGCTCAATAGAAGATGGGTGAGCATCAAAGAAATTGAGCAGGGCTCTTGAAGGAGCTAGAGTAGCTGATCAAAGCTCGCATGGTAAGCTCAGAGCAGCAGAAGAAAGCTGTGGATCCAGTCGCCTGGTCGAGGAGATTCTCCTTTGCATGTAAGATGCATGGCGAGGGGCCAAGTTGCAGTCAAGCAGCAGCGCCAAGTTGCAGTCAAGCAGCAGCAAAAGCCCATGGATGCTTTGCAGCTGTGCAGGCCAAGTTCGGGTCCGGGAGCCTGCAGTTCGTGGACGTTGGTGAGATGCAGAGTTCAAGCTGAGAATGGGAACCAGCCGGCGTGCTCCTGCACGAGGCCCGCGCACCAGCAAGTGGAGGAGAGAGCGAGGGTGGATAACGGCCACCCACCACGGTCCATACAGAACTGGCAGGCGGCATTCAATATTAAAGCCAGCCGTCTGCAGCAGATGACACACTGACAGGGCGGTGGCAGCACGGTGGCAGCAGTGAATGGTTCACAAGTGTCTTTAATTAAAGATTGCAGAAGAAGGATAACTTTCAAACATAAGGCCTAAAATTTTCCTTGTTAAGCCCCCATTCACACAAGTTATTTGTAAACACTTAGGGCCTTGTTCACATGCATAAAAGATGCAGCATGTGTCTGCCTTGTTTGTATAACATATCCATGTGTATGTGTTGACACATGGGTTCACTGCTTGACCTCGGCCAAAAGACTTTGTAATTTTATTTTTCACCCAAAAATGATGATGGACAAATGTCCACGAGCATGCGTGCTCAAAACAATAATTTTGTAATCATCCATGGTATGAGGGTAACCATGCCCGAGCTCACCGAGAAGCTCAAAATGGTTGTCGTGTGATGTGTGCAAGAGCGATGCACGTGTGAGGTGCATGCGCATGGGTTGGATCCCACCCGAACTTCCATGTTCAAATCGGACTCAGTGGTTCCGCTGTGAGCGATGAGTCGGCTCAAAATGGACTAGGTGTCTAAGATGGTAGACACGGGCACACATGTTTGGTTAATGGACACTCCAATGTATCATTGAGGGGGAGTGTTGAGAGATAGCAATTGCGTTTGTGCAATGCTACATTGTATGGATGATGGATGATGGGTGAGTTGTGGAACACCTCGATTAAGAGGGGGTGTTGAGAGATGTAATCGCGGTGTTGTGTGTATGTGGGAAAGCACTCTAGAAGTGCAAGATATTGTGGTGAGATGGAATGCCACATGTAATATTGCATGGTGTGTGAGAGTTGACTAAAAGAAGTGGAAAAGGAGTTGCCACATGGATGATGATGTGTAAAGTGGGATAAGGCTAGAGAGCCTATATCATTGTATGGTTCATTGTGATATGAAATACAAGGGAATAGTGTTGAGTGTGCAATCTCTCTCTCTCTCTCTAGTCATGGAGTTTTTAGTGTGGTTTAATCCACCTTAATCTTATGCTTAATCTATGTCCTTCACCATGACCAATCCTATTTCTAGATTGTGAACACCCTTTTGAAAACCACATCTAGCTTGCCAAATGAGATTGTTCCATGACTTGAGTAGACCATATGCTAAGGTTCCCTCTTTGGCAAAGTAAGGTCCAGGAGCCTCCAAAGTGTGATGCAAAGTAAGGTCCATATCATAAGTACTTTAAAACTTAAAAAAGAACAAAAGCACTTTTAGATATAGCTTTATACAAATTTGAAAAATCTCTTACCATGTATTGGGTGATACTACTATAACCCCAAGCTTCTACCATTGACTTGTGAAAGTTTCTAACAACATTCTTGAAATTTAGTGCATCATCCATTGTAAATGTCATCAACAAAAGAATTATCAATAGGTCAAGCGGAGCCCATACGTTTGCCATTGCCAATGGAGTCTTTCCTCCATTGCTCCTCTCAGGAACAACCATATACAACTTTTTCCATGCATTATATTTCTCTGGCCACTTCGCTAGTAAATCTCCCTTTTCATTTCATTGGTGGAGAAAGAAACTTTCTCTGACTGCTTCACTATTGGATAAATTGACTTTAATGGTTAGAGCAAAAGCCAAAGGTCATTTGGTACAAAGGTTAAAATCAAATACCACCAATGAGTAAATATGAAAAAGATCTCATCTTGTTAGGTGAAAGGAACTCGGAGCATCTTCTAGTTTGAGATATTCTGGGGCTTGATTATAGGGAATACTTGTTTACTTTATGGAGCTACATCTAAGGAAAGATTCTAAGGACTTTGATTATCACCTAATCATGGATTAGGAACTCATAATGTGATGTACCTTTTCCTATTTAAAGAGGCACTCATCTACTGCAAGTACAACTCTTTTTTCCCATATCATTATGTTGTCATTATGCTAAGTATAGGTGATTAACACTAATCTTCTATTTATGAGGCTCATTAAGCATAACTAATCATGCTAATCCTCATGTTTAATCCACCATAGCTGCTCTCAATTGGTAGTAGAGCATAGGTAGTGATTCTAGTTACACTTGCTAGTAGGATTAGTGACTAATATTGGCATTATAGTATATGCTCACACCCCTGTCTAGTGGAGGATCTATAGACATTTATTTGTGCAATTAATGCCACAACCAATCATATGGAAACTTTCCCAACTCACAGGAGCCCAGCCTAGTCGCTTCAAATCATCAAACCGCTATCAGATCTACGAGAAATCGGGTCTGCCAACAACAGGCGCCGATTTTCTCTGCAAAATCAACAAAATTGGCCTATCCACTCCGAATTGAGCTGCAAGGAGCTGACGACAGGGGTTTTCAAGGATGATGAACTTGATTGTGGTGTCCATTTTGCTCGAAATTGTTTCTGTAATTCAGTTCAAGACTGTGACAGCAACAGCGCACATTCTCTGGTAATTACAGTGGCTAATTGGGTGTTTTTTCTCACAATTGATCACTTGGCGCATTCAATTCTAATAAGGGAAAGAGGTTTATGGTGTTATAATCTCACTGTTTTCACCCCTTAACTCTTGGCATTGCAATTTTCCCAAATTTGATCCTTGGTTAATCTAGTGATTAACATCACTAATCTCAATACTTGGCTGTTCATAGCTATGTTCCACAGCCTAACTTATTGCTACTCAAGCTTAGAAACTCTTTGTAAGCTAATCATAATATTTCTTGAAGATGTTGAGGCTCTAAGAAGGGTTATTTTTATGCAAAGGGGAAGGAGGTGAAATTTAGGGCTTGTTTTAACAATACCTTCCTCATGTGAGTCAAACAACAACAGTTATCTCAAGGCCAAGCAGGAAATTAAGAAAAAAAAACCCATAACAACCTCAAAACCATATTACTATGCATATGTAAAGGGATTTGGACTATCAGATTTTCTCTGTCTCATAACATAAAAGTAGTTTGTAAAGGGATTATACACTGCCTTATCAAAGGTAAGACCTTCCTTCATGGCCACTCAAATCAAAATAGATAAAGTTGAAGAAAATAACTTTCATACATGGCAGACAAAGATTAATGAAGAAAGGTTTGTGGAACATTGTTAATGGAAAGAAAAAGAAACCCTCAACTAGAGATGCTGAATCTATATGGTTAGCAAAAAATGAGAAGGCACTTGCCATCATAGCATTGGGATTAAGTGACAATTATATACATCACATTGATGGGAAAGAGACCGCATTTGAAGCTTGGGAAGAGTTAGTCAATCTCTTTGGTGCTCAAGCAAAGAGCTCTAAGATTAGTCTCCTCATCAAGCCCTTTGAACTCAAAATGAACTAGGGAGATTCTCTTCCTGCACATTTGAACTACATGAAAATCTTAACTACCCAACTTGCAGGTATTAAAGTAGACATCAAGGAAGATATTAACATTGCAGTTCTACTAAGGAGTCTAAATAATTAAATGCAAAAAGAGAAATTCCCATGGTATTTGAGATCCATGAAATCAAATGGGAAGAAGATGAATTTTTAATATAATTCAATTTAAGATCGTTCATCACAAAAGTGAAAATATGGGTAGAATTGATTTTTGTAAATCCCATGAATTCTTTTATTCAAAAGAGGAATATTAAATATAATTCAATCGAGGAATTAAGAAGGAATATTAAAATAGTCGTCGAGAAAAAGAATCTTTATCTAAGCCAAGCAATTGGAAGAAATTTAGAAAAAGTCCCATTATCGGTATCAAAGTAGAAAAAAGCTACTAAATGGGAATAGGATGTGGAATGGATGTGATAAGATGTAAACAGGATGCGATAGGATGTAAATAAATGTGATAAGATGTAAATGGGATGTGATAAGATGTAAATGGGATGTGAAAAGATATAAATGGGATGTGAAAAAATGTAAATGGGATATGATAAGATGTGAATGGGATGTGATAGGATGTGGTGTAGTAAAAATGAATGTGGAAGTAAATGGATGTGGATGTGAATGACGAGATGAGAATAAGAAGAGAGGATATGTGAAAGGGTGAGATTGGAAGTAAATGGATGTGGATGTGGATGTGTATGTGATAAAAATGGATGTGAATGTGTATGTGAAGAATGGATGTGGATGTGTATGTAAAAGAATGGATGTGGATATATGTGAAAGAATGGATGTGGATGTGTATGTGTGAGGAATGGATGTGGATGTGTATGTAAAAGAATGGATGTGGATGTGTATGTGTGAGGAATGGATGTGGATGTGTATGTAAAAGAATGGATGTGGATGTATGTGAAAGAATGGATGTGGATGTGTATGGATGAAAATGGATGTGAATATGTATGTGAAGAATGGATGTGGATGTGTATGTGAAAGAATAGATGTGGATGTATGTAAAAGAATGGATGTGGATGTGTATGTAAAGAATGGATGTGGATGTGTATGTGAAAGAATGGATGTGGATGTATGTGAATGAATGAGATGAGATGTGTATGAATGAGACATGATGTGGATGTGATGTAATATGGATGGGATGAATGAGATATGATGTGGATAGATGTGATGTGATGTAATGTGGATAGAATGTATGTGATGGGATGGTGATGAGAATGAATGTGATGGATATGAATGAATGTGATGTGATGGATGTAAATGGATTGAGGTGATGTGATGTCAAATGGATAGATGTGAGTGAATGAGATGTGATGTAATGTGATGTGAATGGATGTAAATGGATTGAGGTGATGTGATGTCAAATGGATAGATGTGAGTGAATGAGATGTGATGTAATGTGATGTGAATCGGGATGTGAATGAATGAGATGTGATGTCATGTAAATCGGGATGTGAATGAATGATATGAGATGTGAATGGATGAGATGTGATGTGATGTGAATCGGGATGTGAATGAATGAGATGTGATGTAAAATGAATGTGATGAGATGTGATGTAAATTGGGATAGATGTGAATGGATGATATGTGATGTGAATGAGTGTGATGTGTTATTGGGGAACCATGGCATAGCATGTACCATTTTCCTGCCATAAAATAAAGGAGAAAATTCAAGCACACGCTGCTTCTGCAAGGCATCGGTGAGGTGAACTTCATAAAACCCATGGGAGGCAAAGTACACCCCCTCCACAAAAGAGCCACCAAGGATAGACTGGTTGTACCAAAGATGGTAGCTGCAATTTATAAGTAACCTGAGGAATAGGCTTGCTCCAATCCTGGCGAGATTGATGGAAGTCCTCTTTCAGAGTATCAAAAACATATTGAGCCTCTTATGGTGCGACATTGTATAACCTATGAGAGAGGGTTGAATCCATCTTGAGACAATGGAATCTCCCTTGAATCAAATAATAGGGTGGGCATCTGAACATATAATGCTTCTCAATCTGCACCTCCCTAACTGTGTACCTTGCATAACTATGCCTCTCAAGTAATGCCCTTTGCTCTACCAAATTCAATCTGATTCAATCTACACATAGCAGGATGATACTCTTTATTGTGGCCGATGATAATATGGCATGTGATCTTCCGATGAGGGTATCTAGGGCTGACAATGAATCCATCCTCAAAAACTTGCAGGAAGTGCTCTTTATAAAATTAGAGTTTTATAGGGAGATATAGTGGTAAAAGGAATCAAAAGATATTGATATCTAGATTACCTATCATCTTCTTGGAGATTTCAATTGTGTGCCTCAAGGCCACGTGATCTACTTGCAAGGCTGCCACAATGTGAGGAAGGGAGCTGGTCGGCCAGTCCAGAAGGCTGTTGGCTGGAGAACACCCTGAGATATTTAAAGAAGATGAAGAACTCCTTAAGCTTAGGGTTCCCAATACAATAGAGGATGAAATGATGGGCTCTTAAAGCGAATGTTGAAATATAGTGTTGCATGGATGATGACCTATAGGAAGCCTAATCAATGCATAACCAGCTAGATTCATCTCATTCATAGATGTACAAGCCATTGGAAATCCTAAAGCTTCATTCCATTGTCAGTGGTCACCTACTTTATCTAGCTCAGAATCCTAATTCTAATGGTCACTTCATAGAGAGGGACATGTTAGCTACCCACAAATAATAGTGGAAGAGGAACTCATTGGAGGACCTATCTAATTAGAAAGTCACATCATGTGTGGCCTAAAGAATGGGATATGATAGATGCACAAATTGTGTTGACCACACTGACTGTCCCACCATAAACTTTGCATTCATTATTTTACTTGCAAATAAATAAGGATGTTGAGGATCTTCAAAGGTAGTTGCTGCTAGAGAATATAGATTACATTAACATATTTCACAGATGCAAGGCAGTGGTGGTACATCATCTTGAAGATAATATCTTTGACAGCCTAGAATCTTGGGAATATGACTTCATCACATGAGGCAAGATCCATCAAAGGCCAGATCTTTTGTATAGGGTTGTAAGGCAGGTATTCCCTAACATATCTGCAATTTGATTCAGCCAATAGAGGAGGGACAAAATTGTGAGTCAAGACACCTTACCTGGCCGCCGTGAGCGTGGATTGAGAGATGAACTGCGCGCAACGTGGAAAAGTTTGAAGATGCTACAGTTCGCGCGAAACGGGGAAGAAAATGAACACATTTTAGTTTTTTTAAAAATTTGCGATGCATAAACAACTCCAAAAAAAAAGGTGGCTTATGCATCGCAAGTCCGATGCATAAACCACTCATTTCGTCATTTAGAAGGAAGCTGCTACTAACGGTTCGAGAGGTATGCCGCAGAGTCCCATGCATTCGCAGCAGTGGACCAGCTTCTGGTCCTCATACCCAGAGGGGAAGGAGTCGAGGCGCGCGGAGTACCCAGAGGGGAAGGAGTCGAGTATTCACATTTTATTTTTTAAAAAAATTCGCGATGCATAAACGACCCAAAAACAAAAGGTGGCTTATGCATCGCAAGTCCGATGCATAAACCACTCAATTCCAGTTTGCAAGGGTCGCTACAATGGTGGCATAAACAACTGCAATTTAAACGTGCATAAGCATCCACAAAAGCGACCCCCGCTATTTTCTTCATATTTTTATGAGGGTCGCTATGTATAGACCATTCTTGTAGTGTTCCCTCTCTTTGCAAAATGAAACCTCAATTTTCGCATAGCATCTTGCCTTTCATCTCCTTCATGATTCAAGCTAGAGGGTAAGGGTTAACATTGCTCAGAGGACAATCGTAAAAATTTACCTATGGTCCCCAAAGTCTTTCCATATGCTCATTACCGCTAAAACCATTGGTACCTCCAAAGGAGGGTGGCAATAAGGCAAGGGCTACCTTGAGAAGCCACAGGCCCACCAAGATAATAACTCCTTATCCCACTTATCATGAATCATCAAAGAGGTCCAAAATTGGGTTAAGCATGAGGAGCTAATGCTAAATGAGACATTCACGTGTAAAGAGAGTGTTTGAATAAGGGTTTGAAGATAAGAGAATGGCAATGACACAAAATGCTCAATTGAGGAGGCTTCAGTCATTGATTTGAAAGGGAGAGGAGGGATCCTTTTATAGGTGGAGAATCACCCTCTCTTCCATTGTTACAAATTACAACATAAAAATCTTCAACCCTTCAGTGACATAAGGGTAGATGTTACCATCAATTGTCCTCTTAGGCTAAGTCTTCTATTGATTATTAAATTGAAGACTTTTTGACTTTGAAAGTGTGATGAGATAATAGCCAAGTCTAAGTGGCATGTAGGTGGAGATCTCACTTACACATGGCGGAATTCTCCTCTTCCATGTAGGCATTCTAGAAGAATCTTTCCCAATTATGCACCTACACACACTCCTCTACATGCCTTCCACACTCCCCAACTTGTAGCCTTATGGTGAATACTATATTAACAATACCATTAAAATCCATGTGAGCTTGTAGGCTCACTTTTATTTTCCACATCACTAGCCTATCTACCATACCAAAGTATTTATCAAGCATACTTGTGGCATTTACAATGTGTGCACTCTAAATCAAGTAAAACCATTATATTTGAAGATAGAATGCTGTTATGAGGGTAGCCGCCAAGATACCGCATCACCACGCCGTTATTCCATTATGGTGGGCACCGCAATCTTCTAGGACAAGCTTCCACCTTATACCATTGAGAAACCAACAAAATATGTACAAAATTGAAAATAAAAGATATCAAATTTTCGTATCACATCTTTCCCCCCAGCAGATCCTCCATGCTTGTCTTGGGGGTCTGCTGGCCATGGTGCTCGAGGGTAAAATATCTTTAGCCGCCGGTACTCATTGGCACGTACGGGGCCACTTGCATCCTCTAGAAGATAGGTGTTATTTTTGAACTTTTGCTTTATCCTGAAGGGTCCTTCCCAGCGTCAAAGAAGCTTCTTATCTAGCCGTTTCTCCACACGGCCATCATATCTCATGAAGCTTCCTTGCTTGAGTTCTGGCTTCTTCTTCTTCTTCGTGAGAGTGTCATGCCTTGCATTGTGCCATTGTTGTGCAGCCTCCAAATTTTGAAGTGCCTGAAATCGCCTCTTATCCAAGGTCTCCAGCTTTACTAGGCATTGGGCATGTGTTTCTTCTTCATTATTCAAGCATGCAAAAGATGTGCGAAGGCTTAAGATTTCCAATTCTATTGGCAAAATAGCCTCCATTCCATAAACTAACTGAAAAGGTGTGAAACCAAGAGAGAGTTTGTGAGCTATCCTATGGGCCCATAGGACCTCTGGCAAATGCACATCCCACTTTCTCTTCATAGTATCCACTAGCTTAGACAAAGATCCACAAAGCAGTCCATTAGTTTTTTCTACTAAACCATTACATTGGGGATAATAGGGAGTTGACATAGCATGCTTTATTTTTAATTTCTGCACCAAAGCTTCAATCAAGTCATTCCTGAGAAAGACCTCCCCCCATCCGTAAGGATTTCTAATGGGCACCCAAATCGGGCACATATGTATTCCCTGAGAAAGGATACCACAGCCAACTGCTTTATTATTGACCATGGCCTTTGCTTCTGTTGCCCACCTTGTTGCATAATCTGTGGCCTCACCAATATGTAATATTTCCCATGTGAGGAACGAGAAAGTGGGCCCACAAAATCTGATCCCCACCTTTCAAATGGACCATATGTTGGGATAGGGTTTAAGGGTCCGGGAACCAATTGCTTGCCTGGCATACTTCACAGTTTCTGCATCACTAATAGACATCCTTGCTGAGTCGAGGCCAATAATAACCTGTGTTAAGGATCCTCCGAGTTGTGTTGGCTGAGGCAAAGTGACCTGAACATTCATGACATAATTCCATAATCCTTTTAGATTCTTCCAGGCTCACTACCCTCCTAAGAATCTTATCCTTACCTTGCTTGTAAAGAACATCCCCTAGAATTGTGTAAGGATGAGCTTTTCTTATAAGCCTTTGCTTCTGTTGAGGATTCAATCCAGGAGGGAAGTATCCTATATCTAAATAGTGTTGAACATCTTGGAGCTCAGGCCAACCTGTATCCATTAATGCAAGAATAGCTACTTTGAAAGAAGCCAAAGTTTTAGTAGCCAGTTCATCAACCTTTTGAGTTTATGTGTGGGGCTAGCAAACTGGGGTCGGGCAACATGTACACATAGCACATCTCATTTTCCAAAGCTTCCAGATGAAAGACCAGAGACAAAGATAGAGTAGCAAAAAAATACAAACATGTTACGCCTGAATGTTTTTCTACAAGTCCTCCCCCTTACAATAAGGCCCAAGATGTATATTCTGTGAGTTTCCAAATCAAGCGCTTGCTTAATTGTATTCCAAAGACATTTCCAAATAATGAAGTTGCTACATTAATCGCTCTAATAAGAAAAATGATGAAATTAGCGATGTTAATATATCCTCTATCAAGGCCATCACCAAAACAGATTTAGATTTGTGTATACATGGAGCTCAAAAAAACTGGGTTAGACATTAATAGGTTTCTTAGGCTTCCAATGAGTACACCTTTGGAGCAGAATGTGAAGTTGCGGGCTGATTTTGGTGAAGAGTTGGATGATCCATCTATGTATAGAAAGATGGTTGGAAGCCTTATTTACATGACTATCACACGCCCGGATCTCAGTTATGCTGTGGGGCTAGTAAGCCAATTTATGCAGAGCCCCAGAAAACCTTATTTGGATGTAGTGAGACACATTGTGCGATATGTAAAGACCACTGCACATTATGGTCTTCTTTATGAGCATGGTAAAGGCTTGGATATACATGGCTACACAGACGCAGATTGGGCAAGTAGCTCGTATGTCCTCCACTGGCTGGGGGTGCAGAGAGCTACTTGAAAACAACTAAAAAAGTGATTATTTCTTAATCATCTACTAATCCTAATTAGTTAGATAATGGGCTCATAAATTTGATGGATTCTAGACTAGGCTCTGATGCATAAAAGAAATTCTTTCATATTAAAAGAGTGATTTTCATCATAAATGATTTTTATGATGATAAAAGTGTGACTTTCATCAGAATTGGATTTTATGCATAAATAGATGCATATAGAATTTTTATATTTAAATAAGGGTTCTCTTTAATCCTCTGTTTGTTTTTCGTAAAAATTAGAAAAATAAATAAGTAGATAATCTGAGAGGAAATTCTACCATTTCATATTCACTAAGATGGTATTCTTCCTGTTAACATGCGCAAATTTACAAAACTCAAAAGCTTCTTTTAACTCCATTGCCCTTTTATACAATTCTTGGAGATTAGGACTCCTTGCCTATTCTCCTTTCATTTGTCGCCAATTGTGAATCCCCTTTAACCTCTACCTCTTTAATTCCATCTTTTATGCCGTCTTCTAATCTCCAAATTAATGCATTGTACTCAGCCACATTATTTGAAATAGCCTTTGGAAATTCCCTACCTTTGGCCCATACCTCTTTTCCTTCTGGATCAAATAAAACTATCCCCCCAGCCCCACATTGCCTGGAAGGGCTAAAGGCTCCATCAAAATGCATAGTGAAAGCAATTGGTGGTGTCTCCAAATCTTCATATACTTCTTCCTTTGTTCTTGTTCCTTCTTCCTCTTCCTTCCTTTGTAAGCAAATCTGCAAGAGAGGCCCTAGTGGTGTTTTCTGTAATAAAAGTGAAAGAGAATTCTTGAAGCTCACAAATCCACTTTGCAAACTTCCCTCCTACAGGATTGGGTTTGCGGACCAAGAATTGTAAAGAAGGTTGAGATGTGAGGAAGAAAAAAGGGTGAGGTAACAAGTATGACCTAAACTTCTTTACTGCAAAAACAAGAGACAAGGGAAGACAATGAGGGAGACAATGCAAGATGATGGGTTGCAGGGACGAAGTTTGGTTCAAGTTTGGTAAGCAAAGTGGGCTTGGTTCCATTCAAAAGTGTAATGAAGAAAGAGAGTGGTGACTTTTTTCAATAAGATAAGGCACCATAGTGGGAATAAAAAACTATACTTAAGAGGCATTGTTTTGAATTAAAAAACACCCTACATGACACTAGTTGCATATGCCCTTGCTCTCCCTTTTACAAGAGTATAGCACCCACTGAATGTGATGAGACACTTGGGTTCACATAAAAATCCTCCCCCCGCCTAGGAGGCTGCACAATTGGACTTTGACTCATACATTCCTTGAGCAAACAAAAAGATTGAATTTGATCAGGCCCCCATTGGAAAGAAACATTCTTCTTTGTCAACAGATTTATAGGATACATCTTCTCAGAGAACATGTCAACAAAGTGTTGGTAATACTTTGTTTTGTCCAAAATCCTCCTTACCTCCCTTACATTGGTAGGTGGTGGGAGGGCCACAATTGCCTGCACCTTCTCAGGATCCATCTCTATGCCTTCTTCTGAGATAACATGTCCCAAGAGAACCACCTTCCTTCGTGCCAAGCGGCATTTTCCAGAATTAAGACACCCTTTTGCATCAGCAATACTTTGCAAGGCCAACCTCAACTTTTCTAAGTAATCCATGCGGCTTGAATAAATGCAAAAATCATCCAAAAAGACCCTTATAAACTTTCCCAAAGTAAGGTGCAAATACCTGACTCATGAAGCGTTGAAAAGTTGCTAGTGCATTGGTCAAACCAAATGGCATCACCCTATAGGCATACACTCCCCAAGGGGTGATAAATGAGGTTTTCCTTTGATCTTCTTCACAAATCCGGATTTGAAAGTATCCAAAGTATCCATCACACACTGAATACAATTGATGACCTGCAACTTGATCCAAAATCTCATCTTGAAAGGGTAGAGGATAATAATCCCTCTTTGTGCATGCATTCTCAGAGGGCGAAAGTCCACACACACATGCCATTTTCCACCCTTTTTGGGAATGACTACAACTAGGGAAATCCACTTTGAATTCTCTACTGGAAAAATAAATCCAGCTTTAAGTAAATTAGTTACCTCATTCTTAAGCACCTCCGCTTGCACTCCTCCCAAACGCTTTAGCCGCTGCTGTATCACTGGCTTACTTTGGGGCTTGAGATCAATCTTGTGCTCTACTAGGGTAGGTTGGCGTACTTGTGAGGAGCTATTTGTAAAAAGGTTAGGAAATCCATCCAACATTTTTAAGTAATTCTCCCTTTCAATCAGTACTTGCTATGGAATCATCAAGAAGAAGTTCATTCTATTGTGAAGACAAGTAAGGTCCACATCTCCTTTCTTGAACATGGTTGAAGAAGCTTCCCCTTCCAAGGCTCCATTGTCTTCAGCATCCCCCTCCATCCCTTCCCAGGAAAAGACCAAATGAAACTCCCTCCACCTCCCCTTCTGAGATGGAATCCTCGGAGCTACCACTTGTCTCCTCTTCATCGGATGACTCTGACTCTAAACTTTCAGGAGTTGAAGGTTCACCTCTTACCACTTTCTTGCGAGACGACTCTTGATGTTGTAATGGACCTTCTTATTCTCACCATGTAGAATAAGATCACCTGTCTCCCACTTTTGAATTGCCTTCACTTGGCGAAGCCATGGCCTACCCAATATCAATGGGTAATAAGCCCTAGCATCAGGCTTTGTGGGAATGACCTGGAAAGTTGTAGGCACAGAAATACCACATACATCCACTCCCAAATTCCTGACAATTCCTAAGGTGTTCACCCTAAGATTATCAACAAGTTTGATGTGATAGGGATAGTTAGTAGAAGACAACTTTAAATCGACACCTTTCATTGTTTTTTCATTCATGACATTGATTGATGCACCTCCATCAATGTATGCATTAGAAATTGTTTGCCCCTCAATGATGACATCAATCACAGGCACATCATCTCCTACATCAATATCCACCTTTTGAGCCATAGGAGTCCCATTCTCCCTCTTCTTCTTTTTCTTAGATTCCCTTGTGCTAGCCAGCTTACCCCATTCCTTTCTGAGCTTTGTAGAGAGTGCCAAAAGCTGCCCAAATGTGATTTGTGCCGTTTTCTCCCTAAGATCTATTAAGAGGTCATAACTAAGAGATCCTTGTCCAAGAGGAAAGTCAGATTGTCCAATTTTTCTCCTAGACGACTTCTTATTTTTCTCCTCTTCTTCAGAACCTATCTTTGTTGGGGCTCTCATTAGATGTTGGGTCTTGTTCTTCTTCTTCTTGGCTCCTAGTTTTATGACCCCTTTTTGCCATTAATGGCATCAATGTTTCCTCTTCTTCTTCTGAGCATGTTTCCTCTAAAAGTGCTAAACTTTTATCCTCTCTTTTCCTCAATTTTGGACACTCAGTGCGATAGTGCCCCTTCTCTTGACATTCATAGCATGTGACACTACTTCTATCCCTAGGTTTATCCTCAATTCGTGGAACCCTAGGTGGCCTTGCATTGACTAAGTGTAACTTCAAATCAGCAAATTCTGCCATAAGTTGTGCAATGTTATGATCCAAGGATGGAGCTTGTACCTAAGATGTTGAGACTATCTCTACTTGTGGTGGGGTCGGCACACTCGGAGAAGATTGGAATGTGGACTTAGTATGAAGAGTGACCTCCTTCTTCAAAGCAATACGAAGAGCCTCTTTAAAATTATTGGGATATTTGCTTAGAACTTTTCCATGCAAGCGGGGATCCAAAGCCATGATAAACTTGCTCATCTTAAGATGCTCCATTGCTAAAGAACTCTTTGAATCTCCCATAGAAGGTGAAAAAGAAGAAGCAACAACATGTAAAGCAGCTTGTTGATATTTGATGAACAAGGCTTCATACCTCAGTGAAAAGGCAGAAACTGTCTCTCCTTCCTTTGGAAAATCTGATCCAATTGCAATAGTAAAGCATTTGGATGTGCTTCATTCAAGCATGAAACACAGGGTTCTTGGAGATAGCCATGTAACTCTGATTGTCGCACCACAAGACTATAGCCTCCCTGTGATTTGAACTCCCATGTGAACCAAGATTCTCCTCAGCCATACTACCTCACATGCAGCAAACCAAACTTCCTTATACGCAGCCTCTGTGGAAGAAAGTGCCACTATAGATTGCTTTTTGCTGGTCCAAGAGAAAGCACTGGAACCAAGCAAAAAAAATATCCAGAAACTGATTTCCTAGAATCACAATCTCCTGCCCAATCTGAGTCACAATAACCTGTCAGAGTGTCACCCATGCTGTAAGTGATGCCATACTCAAGAGTACCTCTGATGTACCTAAGTATCATCATCCCTTCCTTCCAATGACTCTCTCATGGCTGAATTGACATCCATGTGAAAGACTGACCACTTTTTGTGAACAACCAAGGCAAATACCACCCTGATAATTATCATACGACTGTGGGAGCAAAGTTTTCATCAAAATCAAAACCCCCTACCTGTGCAAATCCCTGTGCAACCAACCTAGCTTTGTATTTTTCAAGTGAGCCATCAGTCTTATACTTAGCTTTCCAAACCCATTTGGTACCAATTACCTTTTTGTTTGGTGATCGGTCAACTAGCTCCCAGGTGTTGTTCTTTATGATGCTGTCATACTTCGATTGTGTCATGGCTTTCTACTTTGGATTTGCTAAGGCTTCATCCAGGGTGGCATGCTCCTTCACTGTTCCCATTATCTCAACCATCAAGGCCATATTGACAATGAGATGAGATGCTCTTCTCTGCTCCTCTATTCTCCTTGATCTGCGTGGTCCATCTGCTGAAGATTTTGGCTTCTCAGGTACTAGATTACACTCATCAAAGAGCTATTGTGCCCACTTTGGAAGTGGCTTTCCTCGTGGTGCAACAACAGGCTATTGTGATGTGTGAGAGTCTTCATCCTATGAAAAATCCTCCTCCTTGAGAGGAAATCTGACTGGTGGGTCATGGTGGAGAGTGGACGGACCTCCTTCCTCCACTAAGTGTGGTTGTTCTGTAAATACCACATCTCGGTTGGCCCCACAATCTTCTTTGCCTCTGTATCATAGAGCCGATATTCCTTGGTATATCCAAGAAAGATACACTTCTTGCTTTTGGCATCTAGCTTTGTCCTGGATACATCTGGAATATGCACATAACATTCATAGCCAAATGTTTTGAAATGAGAAACTGAAGGTTTCTAACCAGAGTAGACCTCTTGAGGTGTAACATCCTTGAGTGCCTTTGTGTAGCTCTGATTGAGGACATAAACTGCTGTGTTGATTGCTTCAGCCCAAAATGTATTGGGCAAACCCTTTGCCTTCAGCCATCTCCATAACAATTCGATTACGGCATTCTACAACACCATTTTGTTGAGGTGTGTGAGTAGTGGTGAGTTGGCGCTTGATGCCATTCTCCTTGCAGTAGCTATCAAATTCCATTGAAAGGAATTCTCCTCCTTGATCTATACAAAACTTCTTCACCTTCTTTCTTGTTTCATTTTCCACAAGCTTATGCCATTGTTTGAACTTGCCAAAAGCTTCAAAGGAAATAAACCCACATCTTCCTACTGTAATCGTTGACTAACATCATAAAGTAAGAAGAGCCCCCTAATGTAGTAGTAGACATTTTACCGTAAAGATCAGCATGTACCAGCTCTAGAAATGCCTTGCGTTGTTGCTTGCCCATCATACAAGCTTCACATGGTTCTTGCAATTTTTGAAAATGCAGGCAAATTAGCTACCATACCCTTTTTATGCATCTCCTTTAGCATGACAAATCCAATGTGACCAAATCTCTCGTGCCAAATCTTGCTTGTGCTCTTATCTGTAGACACTGTAAGGGCACTCAGCTCATAGAGATTGTTGCACCTTACTCCTTTGCCAACTACCTTTCCACCGTGTCCCAACAGCATCTAGAATTTCTACTTTAGTTTTCTTGAAGCATACTTCAAGCCCACGATTTGTCATCGCAGTAACTGATAGTAGATTTCTCTTTATCTGGGGCACATAGAGCACATTTGACAGCTTCTTCTCTTCACCTGTAGTTGCCACAAAAGATATGGTTCTAGACCCTTCGGCTAGACATTTAGCATTATTCCCAACAACAACACTGATGGGTTCCTGTAGAGGCTTCCAAGAACTATACTAGCCCTTCTTACTGGTCATGTGTCGGGATGCTCCACTATCCAAAATCCATGAATCATCAACTAGAGCCTGAAGCAGATGAACATACCTCTTTAATGGTGACCCAAAGTTCAAGCTCAGTCTCGACATTGTTGACTGACTCCTTTCCCTTCCATGTGAAGACTTCAAGGTTCCGTTCTTCTTGTCAACTTGCTTCTTTCTACAGTCTTTGACAAAGCATTACCCTTCTTGTCATAGTAATAATAGCTCCCTTGAAACTTCTTTTTCTTTGGCTTCTTCTTCTTCTCATCAAAAGATGGCGTGCCTTTGCCTTTAGTATTGGCCAAAAATGCAGCATCACTACCATCATGGGTCTTTAGCGGCATCTCCTCCTCCTTAATAAGTAGCATAGCACTAAATTCTTCAAATGATAAAAATGTTACTCTTACATGAGTGTTTAGTGATGTAGCCAAGCCATCAGACTTCTGTGGAAGAATTCGGATGCACCTCCGGGCCACCCCGAGCCAACTCCTCTCACTAGTGTGTGTAATCCCTATACCAACATTTAATCTCACAGAATTGTGATCTGTGAGAGATAAATGCTTCAGCATCTTATCCTTTAGCAAACTTTTTGAGCAGCAAGTTGATTCTCGAGGTTCAAAATCCTGGTCTGATTTGCGAGTCTCATACTGATTTCTCAGTATGATCCAAGACTCTGTAGCCTTGGTAGTATGTTGAATTAGAGTGAATAGAATCACTTACGTTGCTGAACGATGGCACAAAGTGCATTAGCATTGCACCGAAGAAGTGTAGCATCTGGCGGAAGTATGTTTGCAGGGTTGTTGGGGTCGAGACTTCCCACCACTGGTTCTACATCCATTCCCAAAATAGTTTATGGGAGCTCATAAAAGTGTAGAATGGCATTGATTTTGAATTTCCAAAGAGTATAGTTCATCCCATCAAACTAGCCTTCTATGAAGGCAGGTGGACGAAGGCGCAAGACCAGTGCAGCAGCAAAGGTAGAAGCCATCACTCCTAGGGTTCTATGTAAAGAAAGACTAAACTTTATACAGTATTCCTACTAAGAGAACCTAAGCTCTGATACCATATAAGAATATGGCACATCAGAAAGAGATAGCAAGACAAAGCATAATAGACAATGCAATAGATACACAATGGATAGAATTTAAAATTCTAATTATACCAAAGAGGTACAAGTGATGGTAATATCCACCCGTGCGCTCTCAAGTAGAGCTTAGATGGCGATCTAGATAGACTTTGGATGGAGTATGTATGAAGAGTAGAAGGGGTGGATACTCACAAGCATTGGATGCCTTAGGTCATGGCAACCATTTCCATATATAGAATTGTAGGCAGTGTGGTAGACGCGCATACAACGAGGGTGGTTACACTGAATAAAAATAGTCACCGCCCGTGTATCAACAAGGATGCGGCCCACCGACCACCGTCCACCGCCCACTAATGATGGACCTGGTATCCGATGAAATATTTTAGGGAATATTCCTCGTACTGTCGTTGGACCCTAGCTAACACTCTTGATCATCTCCTAACCATCATCAATGGTCACAATAATGACCCCATCGATGCCTAAGCCACAGTTCCCACTAAAGACATATGCACCATGGCTACTCCTCATAATGGGGGACTAACAAATGTGCATTATACATCAAAGTGGGATACATGCTGAGAGGCGGGCATTGAGTGTATACTAACACCTTCATCATTAGCATCCTTTGTGACAAAATCTAAACTCTTTACACCTGACTAGCAAGCCTTGTTGTGTAACCAAGCAAGCCAACATTTCCCTTAAACATATTGATTAAAGAAGTTAACCTTGAAAATTTAGGTGGTTGTTGGGTCGAGGGATTAGGTGGGTAAATTGATCCTTCCACCCATATAACATGCTTTCTCTCTGACCTGTTGTATTATATTAGGGTTGACCTGTTGTCTTATAGAGAGGAGCATACTCATCATCCAGGTCCACATGTATAAATTGCTTCTTAAAATTGTTTCTGATGTTCTACATACCATAAACAATACTGAAATTACAATTAACTTCTTTCTTTGCAAAAATATAATTGTAGTAAAACATTGTCATTAATTTCAGACTCTTGCATTTTAAATAACATAAAAATTAATACCCTCTAAACATATCCATACCTCCATTAAGCAAATAACACTTCTTGATGCCCTTCTTGATGTAATAACACATCGTCATAGTAAAAGAATTGGGTAGAGAAAATCAATGAAGGAAAATATGACTTTTTGGTTCCCCTTGAAGGCACCAGAAAGTCAAATCTCTCTTCATTGTTGTCCATGCATAAACAATATGTGAGGAAAGAGGCTCCAAATCTACCATTTTTCTCAACTGAAGTATGGTATTGTAGGCTCAATTGAGGATAGAGGCTCCAAATCCCTACATTTCCATGTCTTCAATTGAGCCTACAATACCCTACTTTTAGCCTAAAAATAGCTATTTTCAAGCCTAAAGAACCCTAAAATTACCCAAAAAAATCTAGAAAATTCTAAAAAAATCTAAAAATTTTCTTGAGCTTTTGAGATAAATTGGGAAAGCTTTTAGGAACTTAATTGAGCTGAATCAAACCTCTTCACTTCAAATCAATGGATCCGGGTGTGCCAATTTCAATTAAGCCAGCAATAGACAACACCAACTATGAAGCTGCTAATGTTCGAGATGGTGGATTCTCCAATTCTCCACTTCCACAACCAACCTTTGAAGATTAAACTCCTTGGGTAGTTACTTTAAGATGAGCAACAAAAATGCCTCCAAGAGCAATGTGTTGTCAGCTATGAAGTTTCTACTCCTACTCTTGAAGATGCATGCATCGCCAAGATCATCAAGGCTACTTTCAATGCTCAAAAAACTAAAAAGGACAATAATATTAGTTATCATATTTTTTCTTTGATTAGTAATATCCGTGATAAACCTACTACTTGTGGGAGAAATTCCAATGCAATGTGAAGGCCAACTTTTTACCACCACAATTTACTCTCAAAGCTCATTGTGCATGGGACAAACCTCCAAATGATACCCCAATATTGTGAGATCCCTCTGCCCCCTACTCCCGGTAGTAGCTGACAGTGGAAGCAGCCTCCTCATGCGCAGGGCAGGGTTTCTCACTCGGGGCCTCGCCCACGAATGTCCGGGCACGAGACTAGGCTGGTGGTCACTCCGAAAACCGAAATCGGGAAAATTTCCCATGCTCGAAAAGCAGGGACGATTCCACCTTTTTAAATTTTCAACAAATTTTTCTAACGAGATCAATTCTAAACTATCCTTCACCTGAATAAACCAGATAGAAGGAAACTATCACTGATATAATTTGATCATCTGAGTAAATTCAACGTTTTTTTCCTAATCAAGATCAAGCACAGTCGTTGATCCATACGTATGTCGAGGAAGATATATATATGTATGTTGACAAAGTGATTATTGTAATCTATTACTAGATCTTGTTGTTGCTGACCAGCTGGTCCCAATGGAGAGTCCAGAGTGGTACTATTTTTGTGAAACAAGAGATTGAATAGAAATTTTGAATTATGAAATCTGTGATCATATCTGTTTTGTCAATGGATTATTTTATATTAAAGTTTTAAAGAGGAGTGTGTGCGTATCTGTTTTCTAAAGCTAAAGTTAAGAAAGGCATTTCAATTATGGATGGGTGAGTACTTGTTGGTTCCACCGATTCCAATAGTAGGGTGGTGGCTAACCCATGGGCCGGATGGGGTTAGAGGCTGGAATCAGTGGAGTTTTAATAATCAAACTGAAAAATCTTAGGATTACACTAGGATTCGAGTAGTTAATTCCCTGATAAATTTCTCAATTGAGCACTGCGAGCCTGTGCATCGCCTGGTCAGAACCCTCAAGGATCCTCCTTAGGTGTCTTGGCACTTCACTCAGGGACTGCTTCGTCGACCCTCGCCCATCGTACCGGAAGAACACCATTTTCCACCATACCCAGGCTGGTCAAGACCTGGGCAGGTTTTTGCCGCGTGAGCTGTCCCTCGCCCATCGTACCGGAAGCATACCATTTTTCACCATACCCAAGCTGGTCAAGACCTCGGTAGGTTTTTGCCGCGTGAGCTGTCCCTCGAACACTCCCCGCCAACTATTGCAACCGAACTTCCCTTAGATAAACATATATGCCAAATGCTCCCTCCAGCATTCTGGCATAAGACAGTCCTTTAAGAAAATACGATTTCTATGCAAGTTTTCAGTTTTGATTTTGTTGGAAAACCATGAATAAATCTTAAATCCGTATCCCAATACTTATAGATCCAGGTCTGAATTCCAAACAGAATTCCTCGAATTCTATTAACTTGATCCTCAGATCAAAATCAAAAGTCTTAACTTAGTTTCAAATTCGGTGGGGGATTTGAGTACATTTTCCTGAACTGGGCACATCCTCTTGAAATTGACAAGGGAATTAGGTCTTGGTCAATAGTCTGAATCAGAGTTGGGTCTGGAAAGGTTCTTCCTAAACCATCTTTCTCGAAAGGTACTATTTCGATTTCTCTTTTTCTAAATTTCGTTCGATAAATATTTGCTTACAGATTTCTAAAACATGAATTTCTTATGAGGAATAAAATAATCATTTATCTCGATCTCCGACTTCGATAGTTTAATTGAATTTTCTCATTACCATCTTAGTGAATATGAAACGGTAGCATTTCTTCTCACAGATTATCTACTTATTCATTTTTCCAATTTTTACAGAAATTAAACAGAGGATTAAGGAGAATCCTTATTTAATTATAAAGATTCTATATGCATCTAATTATGCATAAAATCAAATTCTGATGAAAGTCACACTTTTATCATCATAATAAATCATTTATGTTGAAAATCACTCTTTTACCATGAAAGAATTTCTTTTATGCATAGGTTTATGCATATAAATCATTTATGATGAAAATCACTCTTTTAATATAAAAGAATTTCTTTTATGCATAAAAATCATTTATGATGAAAATCACACTTTTAATATAAAAAAATATCTTTTATGCATATGTTTATGCATAAAAATCATTTATGATGAAAACATCTTTTATGCATATGTTTATGCATAAAAATCATTTATGATGAAAATCACACTTTTAATATAAAAAAATATCTTTTATACATAAAAATCATTTATGATGAAAGTAACAATTTTATTATAAAAATTATTCTTTTATGCATAGAAATCAATAATGATAAAAGTAACACTTTTATAATAAAAAAATATTCTTTTATGCAAAGAATTCAATAATGATAAAAGTAACACTTTTATAATTAAAAAAATATTCTTTTATGCATACTTTTATGCATAAAAATCAATAATAATAAAAGTATCACTTTTATAATAATAAAATATTATTTTATGCATAGAATTCAACAATGATAAAAGTAACACTTTTATAATAAAAAAGTATTCTTTTATGCATAGAATTCAATAATGATAAAAGTAACACTTTTATAATTAAAAAAATATTCTTTTATGCATAGAATTTAATAATGATAAAAGTAACACTTTTATAATAAAAAAATATTATTTTATGCATACTTTTATGCATAGAATTCAATAATGATAAAAGTAACACTTTTATAATTAAAAAAAATATTCTTTTATGCATACTTTTATGCATAAAAATCAATATGATGAAAGTAACTCTTTTGTAATAAAAAAATATACTTCTATGCATTATTTTATGCATAAAAATCCATAATGGAGAAAGCAACACTTTCATAATAAAAAATTATCAATAAGTATCTTTCATAAAATTTAATTCTATTGAAAATCATTCTTTTATAAAAATTAATCAATATGCATCTTTCTATGCATGAATGAAAATGACACTTTTAGAATACTCTAACGATGGGGATTACTCTTTTTATTAATAAAAGATGAAATTTATTTCACAAATTTTCAAAAAATTTTGCCATAACCTCCTTTGTATGACTGACCATTTTTTAATTTTTTTACTCACTAAAATTAATTAGAAGTTTACCAAGAGTATTTAAATCATTCTAATATAAACATTTTCTACTTATTTAAGAGAAACATTATGAAAAACTTGATTTTATCCAATAATCAATCATCTAGGATAAAGAATGGTTGGATTTACTAAAGAAGAGAGGGGAATGCCTTTTTTTTCAATGAGGCATAACATCATTTCATTTTAGAGAAGACAAAAATCATAAAAAAACCATAAAAGAAATAGAAAAGAGAAGAATCTCCAACTTACATGGATAATTTGAGAGCTTTCCTTTGGCTTGATGGTTTGAGGGTTCTACTCTTGTTTGAAACCAGAGTGGCCACTAATCTTTTAGAAGAGGGAAGGTCAAAAAACTAATGAATTATCAGTAAAATTCACTATTTTTGGCACTTGGGAGAGGTAGGGTAGCAGTGTAAAACACTATTGAGTTTCAACAAAGGGGAAGGCTTCTATTTATAGGAAAAAGTGAGCTTCTAACCAAGCCAACTGATTCTAGAATTTTTCAGATCAGTTTGGTCAATTTTTGACCATTTTTGGGTCAGTTTTGCTCACTTTTTGGATCTAGGAGAGAGGAGAGATAAAATTATCTCATTATTTGGGAGTTTAAAACTCATTCAAGCATGTGAAATAGGTGCCTCCTTCATGAGGGGAATTCCCCCATACTGAGGTGTCAAAAATGCATCATTTCATCTAAATATCTCTCTTTTTTAACTATTAACATTGTCCTTAGTCCACTCTTCATCTTATGTGAGTATTTACTCATTTTTGGGGGATTTTCCTTTTATTTCTTCATTTATCTCCTCCCCACATTTGGATGAATCTTATTGTTCCATAGGAACCTTAATTTAAAATTTTAAAAAAGTTTTGACCCTTAGGATAATGCCTCTTAACTCTTGAATAGATTATACTTAATTTCTAATGCACCTTCTGAAAATCTTTTTGAACTTCTGTTTCAGGGAAACTTATTTTAATAAGATGAGATATTTTTCTATCCAAAAAAATTTAAAATCTGAATACTCTCTCTCTCTAGAATATTTTCTCTCTCTAGGCCAAAACTGGTAGAAACAAGATCTCTTATATATCTGAAGAGGGATTTGATTACAGGGGAAGATACTGGACATCTTAAGAGGCTGGGGAGGAATCTTACATTCTCTCCCACTTGAAAAACGCGAGATGTCCTCATCTCGCAAACTGGGGGTAATCCCGCAAAAACAGATCGGCTTCATTCTCCCAAGTGGCACCTTCAAAAGGATAGAACTTCCATTTTACCAATAATTCTCTGAGAATTCTATTCCTGAGAATCTTTTCTCGAACATCAAGAATTTCTTCAGGTTGGAGTTCCATTTTCCCTTGGGTTGAAGAGGATAGGATTTCATCAAAAAGCACATGATTTGGGCTTGGTACATATTTCTTTAGAAGGCTT
Source organism: Cibotium barometz (assembly GCF_041138505.1). NCBI lineage: Eukaryota > Viridiplantae > Streptophyta > Polypodiopsida > Cyatheales > Cibotiaceae > Cibotium > Cibotium barometz. The sequence goes on from NC_141063.1 coordinate 41,647,584, forward strand.
ACATGAAATACATTATGAACTTTGAGATGAGGAGGCAGAAGAAGCTCGTAGGCTAAGTCACCTACTTTCTTTGTAATCAAATATGGCCCACAATATCTGGGGGATAATTTCTTGTACTTCCCAAGAGATAGAGAACTTCTTTTGGCTCATACTCTAATGAAGACCATATCTGCTTCTTCAAACTTTCTGTCTGTCCTCTTCTTATTTGCATACTGCTTCTGTCAATCCTGGGCAGCTTTAATATCTTTACGAATGGACTGCATCTACTGCTCCATGTTGTCAAGCATCTGTCTGGACATCTCAACCCTAATCAATGGATCAGACCAAGTTAATGGAGTTAAGCAATCTTGTCCATACAGAGCTTTAAAAGGGCTCATCCCGATACTTCGGTGATAAGAAGCATTGTAGGCGAACTCGACTAGGTGCAGATAACTTAGCCATTTCTTGGGTTCCCTGCCCACAGCATGACCGAAGTATATCTTCGATTACTTGGTTTACCCTTTCAGTTTGACCATCCGTCTCAGGGTGATAAGCTGTGCACTGAGATCCAAGAAAGTTTCCACTGCTTCAAAAAATGCAGTCTAGAATCTTGAAGTAAACTTGGGATCTCGATCACTTACTATTCTCCTGGGTAGGCCATGCAATTTGAAGATTTCTTTGAGGAACACTCTGGCCACATCCACTGCAGTATAGGTTTCTTTTACCGGGATCAGATGGGCAACTTTGGTTAGTCTGTCAACTACCACGAAAATGGAGTTGTCACCTGATTGCACTGAAGGTAATCCAGTAATAAAGTCCATACTAATATATTCACACTTCATCTGGGGGATGTCCAATGGATGTAACTTCCCAGGCATTTTTACTCTTTCATTGGTATAAAAATCCTATACCAACCAGTCAATCCCAAGAATCCTCTGACTTCTTTCACTGTCTTTGGTTTAGGCCAATCTATGACTGCTTGGACTTTTGTGGAATCTGGAGTGTGGAATCTAGAGAAATTCCATCTTTAGATACCAAAAAGCCTAAGTATTCAAGGTGGTCGGCAGAGAAAGTGCATTTGCTCTTTTTGGCAAAGAGTTGGTGCTTCCTTAGAATCTCAAGAACTTTTTGGACATGAGTCTCATGGTCAGCTTTCTGCATTCTTTGAGTAAATCAGAATGTCATCAAAGAAAACTAGAACAAAATCATCCAAGTATTCTCTGAGGATATCCTGCATTAGGCGATTGAATAATGTAGCTAGGGCATTAGTTAATCCGAATTGCATGAGAGTAAATTCATAATGCCCATAGCGAGTATTGATGGCTGTTTTCGATATATCTTGATCATTGATCTTGATTTGGTAATACCCAGATTTGAGATCTATCTTTGTGAAGATCTGGGCTCCATTTAGCTTGTCCAGAAGCTCATCAATTTGGGATAGGATACTTATTCTTAACTGTTGCTGATTTAGACCTCTGTAGTCCACACAGAGTCTAAGCGTTCCATCTTTCTTTTTTTGAAAGAGAACTGGCGCACCCCAAGGTGAAACACTGGGTCTTACAAACCCTTGTTCTAACAGCTGTCTAAGCTATTCCTTGAGTTCAATGGCTTCAGGAACTGGCATTTTGTACGTGTGCAGGGCTACTGGTTGAGCTCCGGGGGTCAATTCAATCACATGATCCACTTCCCGAATTGGAGGCATTTCAGTTAGTTCTGCTGGGAATAGATCATCAAATTCACTTAACCATTCTAGTTCTTTAGCCTTAAGCTTTGAGTCTACTGGGTTCATTTTGACAACATAAATTTGCTACTTCTTCTTAAGTCCTTTCAGTAACCTGGAATCTTTTACTAACTGAAGGTCTGGGGATCCGGAAACTCCAGTTCCTTGAACTTTGTTCCCGTGAAGGTCATGGAAGGAAACGGTTCCATTGCGACAGTGTATGTCAGCTTGATTTTTGTGGAGCCAATCCATTCCAAGGATCCCGTCAAAAACTCCCAGAGATAAGACTTTGAACTCACAATCGGCTACATTACCATCTAGATTGAACTGGATAAGATCTGTCTCATGGTGAGTGAAAAGAGTCTTCCCACTGGCCAATTCAACTTGCATAGGTTTCCCTGATTTCTGTTCTAAGACTAGCTTACACAAGCATCCAGGGGAAATGAATGAATGAGAACTGCCTGAATCAATCAAAAGCTTAAAAGGCTTACCCTGATATTCTGTTGGAGTATGGATGACTGAGAACTGAAGGTTAGGTCCTTGGTTTTCAATTGCAGCAAAGATCTGACCTCTTTCCTCTTCTACTACATCTGAAATTGTGACTGCTCTGGCTACTGCAGTCTGAGGTGGAACTCTTTCTCTTTGGTTTCCCCAATTCTAGAAAGGAGTTCTGAGGTTACTCTCTGGACAGAGGCAGATGGCTGAGCTGGAGTTCTTTTGGGGTTTCCCTGGCTTGGGCAAGACGGACCCTGATTAGACTGGTATGAAGGGGTTGGTCTCTGAACTCGGGGTCCTTGACTTCCTTGTCCCCTTGACATGGCAAGAGTCAGGCAGTCTTTCAACTGTTGACCAAAACCTTGGAATCCAAAACATCGGAGGAGTTCCCAGAAGCTCTAGTACACCCATTCCAACTAATCAAGCCCATCACCTTTTTCCAATTTAAACATAGAAATTTACAAAAGGGAGAGTCCACTATTTTCAGAGGGGCAAATGATAGTAGCAGCTTCTCCCTCTAATCCAACCCAGTCCACTTGCCTTTAAGTTTCACCTCTCATTCTTCCACCACCTCTGTGCTCAAGCATCTTGGTCGAAACTCCTTCTTGTTGGAGAAATTTGGGAAGACTAACTACCACTTTAGCCTTGGCATGTGTAGGCAAGTGCAATATCCCCAATCCTCCCAAACTTTTTGGTAGGGTAACTTTGTCCCAGGCTAGCCAAGCAGAAGCCTTTTTTTACCATTATTGCAATTTCTCCACAAAAAGTCTCTGATTTGAGCTATAATCCTTTTCCAGTGACATTTCCTAAATTCTAACATAGGACAGAGGAACATGATGTAAGATTAAGAACTGTATTCACAATAGCCATCCTATCATGAAATGAAACTCTAATCCCTTCCCATTTTTCTAAGTTTGCCACATAATCTTTCAATAGCCCAATTGGTCAGGTCCTTGTTACTCACTCCCACCCCAAAAGGAACCCCTAGATTTTTGATAATCCTTCCCTTTTTAATGACTTCAAAACCCCATCTTTCCATATCAAAGCTGCCCTCCTCATTCAAGCTTATAATCCTAGATTTATGTATATTGTGCTTAGATCCAAAGGCCTTAGCAAACAACTACACTATTTGAAGAGCATTCCTCACATTCTCATTGTCAGCTTTTTCAAACACCTTGGCTAATGTCTTGTATATTATTGTGAGTAAAGTAATAGGCCTCCCATGGTTAAAGTGACTACAAGCAAGTTGTGTGGGAATTAGTTTTATACCATCCTTTCCATCAAATCATTGTCCATCCTCCCTGTGAAAAAGGTCTTTTCCCATGGTTAAAGTGACTACAAGCAAGTTGTGTGGGAATTAGTTTTATACCATCCCTTCCATCAAATCATTGTCCATCCTCCCTGTGAAAAAGGTCTTTTTCCATGTAGCCCATACCCAATCCTTCATAGAATCCTAGAAGGCTATAAAGAATTCTACTGAGAGCACATCCCATCCCAGGGATTTCTCCTTACCAAATTTTTTTAGAGCCTCCCAACATTCCTCAATCTCAATATCCCTATCCAGCCCTCTAACTCTATCAACTTCTATGCTTTTATTGACCAAATCTAGTAATTTGATTTTTGCCAGAAACCTTTCCTGGGAGGCAACAACCTTAAGACTCAAGGTAGCACCCAAAAATTGTACCCATATCCCCTATTTCTTGGTCATTCTCATCTCTGATTTGTCCTGCAATTTCCTATTTCCTCTCTCTTTGGCTCGGGGGATTCACTCACAATAAAGGGGGACGTCACCAGTGTGCATGAACCTCAAGAAAACCCCCTATATATGATTCTCATAAGATGATAACACCCCCTATTTAAGCTTATAAGGATACCTTCAAAAATGACTATGTCACCCCCCTTCCTTATATCTATGTTTTTTCTTTAGCATTTACACACCCCCTCTCCTTAGATTAAAGTATGTTCCTTTGAGCCTTATTGAGCGAGTGTAAGTACTTCATGCATGCTACCAAGAAATAGATGTTAAGTACTAGGAAATCAAAAGTATGTTAAGAACTTTTATATAACTATGTTCATCAAAAGTACTTATGACATATCCTTAATGTTATACCCCTCCCATCCCTCCCCCCTGATGCCCCTTCCCCCTAACTTAAATTTAAGATTTAGTGTTAACCTAAATACATGGCCTTACCCCTACCTTATAATCTTATGCCTCATTTCAAAAAACCCCCCTCTTGTACACTCACATGATATCATAAGTTTTCTAAGAGTCAATCCCCCGGGCTCTTTGGCTAGCCCAAACAAATATCTAGCTGGTTTTCTCTTGTTGTTGAAGAGTATCCATCTATCCCCTTTTTCTCTCTCTTTAGCTAGTTTGTCATCTTCCTCCTTTAAATGAACTTGACATTCCATATAGTGATCAATCTCCATCTTGGACAAGCCTCTCAGCTGCCTCTTCTTTTGTAATTTGTCTAACATGTTCCCCCAATATTGCCTTTCCTATCTTTTCTGTTAGCTCTCAATTTACCCACCCTTCTGTGATAATTCCTTGCATCTCATTGGCAAACTTTCTCCAAGATCCCTCTCTCTCCCCCTTGCTCTTCAACCTACTAATAGCCTCTTCTGTAAGGAGGATGAATAATTCATCCCTGAGTAGCATGTTATTCACCATCAATTTTCTCACTAGAAAGTTTATAAGCTCATCCTCCCCCAGTCAGCAGTGCAGACCACCCCCACATCAAAGGCATGTGGTCAGAAAGCACAGAAGAAGTTTCCACTTTAGCAAATAATGTGTGTGGCACCCAAGAAGCTTGATGGCTAGAAAAATCCCTAAGGCTAGTCTAGAGGATGATCCAAGACATTGAAGGCTAAAGTAAGTATGCCCCAAATCAGAGCCATAAGGTCCCAATTCCCAGCCATCAATCAACCCCAACTTTCCTCTAAGATTCTCCCATTTCTTCTTCTCTTGTCCCGTCATGATTGTACTTCCTCCACATTTATCCAGTTGCTTCTCAACCACATTAAAGCCCCCCATTAGAATACAAAGACATTAAATATCTAATTTACAAACCCTTACAAACCCACTCCCACATTTCTCCTCTCACTTTGTAATTGTGAGCCCCATATAGATTGATTAGCCATAACTTCTCGTCATTTAAGTGAATCTCTACAACTAATATTCTACCATTAGGGTGGTTATAGCAATAATACTGGGCTTTATTTTTTTTAAAATAATAGTACAAACCTTACTAAATCCTGGTTTTACTAATAGTACAAACCTTACTATTTTTAAATAATAGTAGGAACCTTACTAAATCCTGATTTTACCCCCCATATAGTACTACCCAATCTCTAAAGCTTTCCTTCGTCCTCTCTTTTATATCAAAAAGATTATGTTCTTGGATAGCCATTATCGACAACTCCCAATCTTTTACCACCGGTCCCCCCAAAAAGGTTGCATATTTCTTCTTATCCCACAACCCCTTAACATTCCAGGTACACCCCCTAATCTTATTGCCCTTGATCATTCTAAAGCCGCTAGTAGGGACCATCTCTACCTCCAACTCTTCTTCCCCCCCTGTCTCTACCCTCTACTCCCCAACTTTTGTTTGAAGCTCCCTCCATGTAGTATCAGCTTGCCAATTAAACCTCCCCATAGAAGAGGTTTCACTATCCTCACCCAAAGGACTAAATGGATTAGAGTAGATAGGAGGACTCATCCCTTTTAAAGGGTTTTCCTACCCCCACCCCTTTCTCTCCCATCTTCGATTCAATTTTCCTGGCTTCTTCTTTAATTTTTCTAAGGTTATTCCCCCCATTGGATTTGTCTCTAACCCTGATCCACCCTTGCTCTTCAGTTTCTTTTTCCTTCATACCCATCTTCCCCTTTCCCCTATCTTCCTTGTCAGCCTACATGATAGGAGTTTCAACTTTGCCCCCCCCCCCCCCCCCCCCCCCACGCTCCACCACTGAGCCCTCTTTCTTCTTCCCTTCTCCATTTATCTCCTCATTGTTGTCCAATCCACAATTCCTAGCTATATGTTTAAAGTTTCTACATCTGAAGCATGCGCCTCGAAAGCTTCCAAATTTTAACTTTAGCTCCATTTTTTCCTAGCTCCCCTAAATCCATTTCAAACGTTTTTGGTGTTTCAATCAATGTGTTCCAAGATACACAGACTTTATTCGAATGACGGCCGTTATCGACATCCCTTAGCACAAATAATACTAGGCCTAAAGCACTCGCCAAGTCCTGCATTGCCAGCCTCAACCAAGGCGGGAGACCTATTATGTCAACCTAAACTGGGCATGTTTCCTTGATGCTCCTGTTCACATTGAATGAGGGTTCGAAAGGCGTCACATGTAGCAACTTTGTGCCCATAAACAACGGAGCTTTCGCAAATTATAGATCAACCACCATTTGGCCTTTGAAAAATAGAACGTTGAAGAACCCTTTCCCAAGATAGAAGATTTGAGAGACAACTTTGTCATGGAACTCTTCATCTTGTAACCATCTACCATCTTTGCCTTGTTAGTTCCCCGGACAAATAGGATTGTGATACACATGGAAAATAGACCAACTTGCCATTTGACCATCTCTGACGGGATGCCAACACATACCTTTCCACTACCTAGGTTTTCTTGGCGTTGTTGGGCCTACAAACGAGAAGAGATCCAATCCTGTTTTGTCGCCTCTTTGCAACACCATCATGTCCTTGTTCCTCCCTTTGCCTCTTCATCTCGTCTTCTACTTCTCATTCACCCCATCCATCATCTCCCAGTATCCAACTGATCCCAATCGCCTGCCATCTTATCACTACATGCATGCACCGGCACGCGCTTGATGCCATCCGTTATACCGATGCATGTGCCACCACGTGTGAGTATTAACTTGCCACAGGACACCCCACTCGCTCTCTGTCTCTCTCCTTTTCTCCCTCCTCTTTGGAACTAGAGATCACTAGTGACGCTATGACCAAGCAATTCAATCAAAGCTTCTCGAGCCTTCAAAACCTAAGCAATAAAAAATGAATCATGAATCTTTCTAAGACGGTATTCGTTAGGTAACGTAAAGGAAGTTAAAAGCAGAGGAAGGTGCTCCCTTGGCTTTATGCGGCATTACGTTTCTTTATTCGTCGCTTCCTCAACACCCTCTCTTTCAATATATTAACACGTGTGTGCGTGCGCGCACGCACTTCCCAAACCAGGTTCAAGCTTCTCGAGCCTTCAAAACCTAAGCAATAAAAAATGAATCATGAATCTTTCTAAGACGGTATTCGTTAGGTAACGTAAAGGAAGTTAAAAGCAGAGGAAGGTGCTCCCTTGGCTTTATGCGGCATTACGCTTCTTTATTCGTCGCTTCCTCAACACCCTCTCTTTCAATATATTAACACGCGTGTGCGTGCGCGCACGCACTTCCCAAACCAGGTTCAGATTAACAAGCAGGACCAAGGTGCGTGGCCGGCGATTTGAGAGAAAGAGATGGGGTGGAAGGCCTTTGTTGAAGGCGGAGTAGCATCCATTGTAGCAGGATGCAGCACGCATCCGCTGGATCTGATCAAGGTCCGCATGCAATTGCAAGGAGAAGGTGGAGCTGCAGGAAACCTTAACCAAGGTGCGCGCAAGCCGCCGGAACGCATAGGGCCCCTCTCCATGGGCGCCCGAATTGTGCAACAAGAAGGTATGGCCGGTTTGTTCTCCGGCGTCTCCGCCACTTTGCTTCGCCAGGCCACGTACTCCACCACCAGAATGGGCTTGTATGAGATTCTGAAGTCCAAGTGGGAAGAAGGAGCTGGTAACCGGCTTCCTCTTCACAAGAAGATCTTGGCCGGACTCATGGCGGGCGGCATCGGCGCCGCCGTCGGCAACCCGGCGGACATGGCCATGGTGAGGATGCAAGCGGATGGCCGGCTTCCCATTCAGTCGAGAAGACATTACAAGAGTGTGGCGGACGCCATCCTGCGGACGGCGAGAGATGAAGGCCTGGACTCGCTGTGGCGTGGCTCCTCCCCCACAGTTGTGCGGGCTATGCTCGTCACGGCATCCCAACTTGCCACCTACGATCATGTAAAGGAGGACATCCTCCACCATCACCTCCTCCATGATGGCTTGGTACTGCACGTTATAGCGAGCTCCGCCGCTGGCGTCGCTGCCTCCGTCACTTCTAACCCAGTCGACGTCGTCAAGACACGTCTCATGAACATGCATGTGGAGCCTGGCGGCACTCCACCCTACACAGGCCCTCTAGATTGTGCCTTGAAGACCATCCGACGTGAAGGACCCCTTGCCCTCTACAAGGGACTCATCCCTACCATGTTTAGACAAGGCCCTTTCACCATTGTGCTCTTTATTACGCTTGAAAGAGTGAGAAAACTCTTGAGAGACGCCTCTTAAGTCCATCATTCATAACATTACTCATTTGTATGGGCAAGTCGCTTGAATTGTTCCACAGGTCAAGTGTTCAAGCGTGTGAACACTGGCTTGCTTGTGTGTGTGTGTGTAGCACTTGGCTTGGGTAGCATTATGTTGTAAACCATTTGTATGAGATTCTTGACACATTTTTCAAGTCATAGGTTTCATTTTTTCTTGTTGCAAGTCAACTAGCTTGAGGCTACCGTAAAGGGAGCTTTTACTCAAGCTTGTAAAATGTCACATATTGTGCAATACACACAACACCTTGAAACCATCTTGTTCTTCATTGTCTACTCTCTAATATGGTATCAAAGCTCATGATTTAAGCTTCTCAAGGATGTGTTTCAAATTGATGGGAAGTTGTTTTTTGCTAGCAACAGTGGGCATGCACTAGTTTGTGTTTCTTTCAAGAAGTAGCATATAGGAGAACTTCAAGGCTAGATAAATAGTATTTAATTTCTATACATAATAGAAAGATGCATATTGAAAATTCTTTTTATTATAAAAGTGTTGTTTTCATTTAATTTTGATTTTATGCATAGAAAGATGCATAAAGGAATTTATTTTTATTTCAAAAGAGTTATTCTCATTAATTTTGATTTTATGCATAGAAAGATGCATAAAGAAATTTATTTTTATTTCAAAAGAGTTATTCTCATTAATTTTTTATTTTATGCATAGAAAGATGCGCAAAGGAATTTATTTTTTATTTCAAAAGAGTTATTCTCATTAATTTTCATTTTATGCATAGAAAGATGCATAAAGGAATTTATTTTTTATTTCAAAAGATTATATTCTCATTAATTTTGATTTTATGCATAGAAAGATGCATAAAGGAATTTATTTTTATTTCAAAAGAGTTATTCTCATTAAATTTTATTTTATGCATAAATAGAAAGATGCATAAAGAATTTATTTTTATTTCGAAAGTGTTATTTTCCTTAAAGTTAAATTTATGCATAAATAGATGTATAAAAGGATTTTTATAAAAGTGTTATTTCCACTGAAGTTGATTTTTATAAAAGAATGAATGGATGGATAGATGTGATGTGAATAGAAGTGATGAGATGTCATGTAAATCAGGATGTAAATGAATGATATGGGATGGATGTGGATGTATGTGAAAGAATGGATGTGGATGTATGTATGTGAAAGGATGGATGTAGATGTAGGTGAAAGGATAGATGTGGATGTGTATGTGATAAGTATGGATGTGGATGTATGTGGATGTATGTGATAAGTATGTATGTGGATGTATGTGGATGTAGGTGAAAGGATAGATGTGGATGTATGTGGATGTGAATGTGATGAATATGAACGAGAATAGAGGCAATGAGATGTGATGTAAATTGGATAGATATGAATGATAAGGGATGTGAATAAATGATATGGGATGTGAATGAATGTGATGGCATGTGAGTCAGGATGTGAATGAATGATAAGGGATGTGAATGAATGTGATAGCATGTGAATCGGAATGTGAATGAATGATAAGGGATGTGAATGAATGTGATGGCATGCGAATCGGAATGTGAATGAATGATAAGGGATGTGAATGAATGTGATGGCATGCGAATCGGCATGTGAATGAATGTGATGGCATGTGAATGAATGTGATGGCATGTGAATCGGGATGAGAATGAATGGTATGAGATGTGAATGGATGTGATGTCATGTGAATCGGGATGTGAATGAAAGATATGGGATGTGAATGGATGTGATGGGATGTGAATCGCGGTAGATGTGAATGAATGTGATGTGGTCTGAATGAGATGTGATGTGAGTGATCCTAATCTAAGACTTCAATCATCCCCATCAGCTAGTGACTTCATTTTTTCAAGCCGTTTTGAGCATCTCTCTTTCTTAGATTAAGCAGTTAGGCATGGCACCAACTTATCTAATGATTTATTTGGTATTCTTTTAAAAAAATGACAAGTTAGATGGGTCAAATTCCTCCTCTAGAGTTTTATATAGTCAAAAATATATTTTATTCCAAGGGTTGATGGGGTTTTATCAGTGAGCCCTTCTCTAGCACAATTACTCAATGACGCTCTTCATCAATGGGGTTAGGGCCAATAGACCTAGACACAAATCCCTCAAGTTACCGCCTAATCAAAGAAGATGTGACTCAAATTACGTACTTGAGATAAGTTAGAGTCTTGCTTCTTGTTATCTCTATCCTCTTTATTTATGAGTTTACCATATGTGGCTATGGCCTCTATTTTCTACCTTGGCCATTGTTTACCTTGGCTATGGTTAGCTTGCGCAGCCTGTGCCGATGCGGGCTATAGGCCATGGCCATGGCTATTGTTTGGCCATGGCCTGTAGGCACAGGCTACACAGGCTAACCATGGCCTAGGTAAACAAAAAAGTGCCGCCTTTGTGACTAGTGTGTGGGATACCTTCATCTCCCCTCATGTGAGATACTTATAAAGCTTGGATTAGGAGTAGACCCGTCTTAAGATAGAGGATCCTAATATCAGAAAATATAGAGGCCACAACTCAAGGAGGGACTAGTCTATTGATCCTTCCCTTGAGTATGTGACTCAAAGTTGTTAGTTCTTATCGCTTTATGGTGGATGTCCCATTACACATCTCCCATAGGATCCCGGTGAGTGTGATTGGATTGATGCAACTAATCTCTTGAAGAGTTTTCCTTTATTCAAACACACAGTGAGGAATGTTATATTACTTGGATAGTTTTAGAGGATTTCCTACCCTCTGGCCACATTGGGAAAGCTTTGGGTACTCCATTGATTCACAGAAAAAGTTTTAGCACTCTTATAGGATTCCAATATCCCATTTTTCTTGGTTATTGCTACACCAGAGTCTCTTACTATTAAAACTAGTGGAGAGTTTGCATGTATTGTCTTCGGCATGTTTAATCTTCTTGACCGCAATATTTGATACTGCTCATGCATGCATCATTGTATTCATTGGATTAATCATGTTAGTTCATGAGGTAATTATATGCTTCGTTTAAAAACAAGCTCCTCATCATGGCTTCTTTTTCACAATATAGTCATTGATGTGTGTGTGTGTGTGTGTGTGTGTGTGTGTGTGTAAGTCCCCTTAAGTAGACCGCGTCGTCAGCAACAATGGGCTACAATAGAGACCTTGATTTTGCATTTTGATGGAATTAAACCATCCCATTCTAGCATTTTTAATGTAGTTTTGGTGAAATGAAAGAGAATTAACATTTCCAATATGGATCGTGGTGGCATGGGCTATCAAAGGCACTCAGTGTTTTTTTTAAATGAGAATAAAACGCTCTATTTTTGTCTATCAGATGGAGTTATGCGCTGTGTGTTTTGGTGAAATTTAATTTGGCCACCAATACGAACTATTAAAGGGACCTTATTTTTGTATTTTTTGGGAATTAAAGCCTCTTTATCTGGCATTTTGATTGAAGTTTGTTGTGTGTGTGTGTTTGGTGAAAATTAATAAAATTAACATACCATGGGAACCCTCTCCTTTTGCATTTTGATGACATTAAACCCTCTTTGTTTTGCTAATTGATTAGATTACCATGATTTTTTTTTTCCAGCAACATGTTGCCGAGTTTTCAAGAGAGGGGGAGGTAGAAGGGGTAGAAGAGAACCAAGACCAAGAAAGGCAAATTTGATTTTAGATGAAGAGAGATGGAATTTTTCATTTGCTTGGCATAAATTTATTCTTCTTGTTATTTTTTTGCATGGATGATGACTTGGCCATAAATTTATTCTTATTATTTTTTGTTTATGTGAAGTATGCTGCCAGAGTATGATGAGGCAATTGTTCGACGCATGGTAGGTGATCCCTGATATGATCAGGGATGTTGAGAGTGCCAACACAAATGCAACCTATTTGATGAGATGAGTGCGACTCAATGTAGTCCAATGGAGCACAAGCGATTAGCTAGTAGCTATGTTTTCATTGTCGTCAGTTGGTTTGTAGATCCTTGTGCCATCTATGAAAGGAATGTTGCTCTAATTAAGTAAATGAAATCTCATGATTTTTTGTGCCAAAATGACATGATCTCGCGAAAAAGTGTGTCCATTACTTGTACTGACATATGCATCAAAACAATGTATGTTCAATAATATTGACGGATTCGCTCATTCTTTATTTTGCTCGTTCCCACTCGCTCGTTGTTTGGTATACCTCACTTCAGAATAAGGATAAGAAGAAGAAGGAATCTAACAAAGTAATCTTCTTTGAGAGGCAATGCAACCCATTTTACCTACCATCAGGAGCTTGTTAGCTTATGGCAAGAGGATATATATATTAGTTCTAAGAGTAATTAGGTCCCTCTTACCTACCAAGAGCTTATTATTGTCTATTATTTCTAGGAGTGAAGAGGCTCCTCTTACCTACTAAGAACTTATTGTTGTCTATTAGTTCTAGGAGTGATGAGGTCCCTCTTACCTACTTAGAGCTTATTGTTTGTAACATGCCCATCTTCATTAATTAAAAAATGTCTTTGTAATACATGAATTTATGAGTTTTTATGGTGTGAAAATCAATGATTTTATTAAACGAGCCATTTTTACTTAGAATCTTCAAATACCAAGTCCAAAGTTAGAATCTGCATCAATTTTACCCTAATATAGGATTTTACAGCATTCAAAACAGACACCGGATCAAGCTTATACGCAAATTTTAGTTATTTTTAGTTTAAAAAACGATGACCATTAAACCTTAATAAATGCATGATTGGGCATCCGATTGATGGACAGTCTGCACTCCAACGACCAGAGGACATCTCGGATATTTTCGTCACCAAAAAACAATTTCTCCCCTCGGGTGCTCCGACAGGAAAATCAAGGCCGGTGTCCCAAATTTGGGAACCTCGTCCCAAAAAGGACCATACACACTCACCAAGGCGCCCATACAATGGCCACGTAAGGACCAAAGACCGACCACCCATTGTATGGTCCACATGTACCGCTACGTGGACATCCATGTTGCCTTTGACTAAAAGGGTACATGCGTATCACATCTTCGCCTATGCACCACCATCGTACCTTTCCCCAGACCCACACAGACCACTGGCCAGTACACTTTGACGGTACACCGTCCTTTCAATTGTACTTTGCTGAGTACCCATATCCTGCAGCTATATAAACCCCCGAGTACTCCATGGCCAGCACCCCTTTGCGCAGCACACCTTGCACAAGGTCGTACCGCTAGCTCGTACCCGCCTTCTTCCCTTCTACGCCTACATACTGTACTTGCTGTAATACTTACAGCCTTCCTCTCAACACCCCCTAATCAACCAACTCTCAGATAAGCCCATTCTCAATCACCCCACCCCACCCTTGTGAGATGAGGGTGTCCTTAATTCTTCTTCCCCCCCCCTCCCCCCCCCCCCCCCCCCCCGCGCGTGTGAAGAGACTTATATAGCATCCCTCGTGCCTTCAGCAAAATGCTTTTGCCTTTAGGATATCTCACAACCCCCCCTCCCCCCCACGTGTGAAGAGACTTATATAGCATCCCTGATGCCTTCAGCAAAATGCTTTTACCTTAAGGACATCTCACATCCCCCCCATTTGTGTAGACTTAAGCAAGAGGTTTTTGAGCCTAGAGAAGGTTCACGCGCTATAGTTTTTTGCTCGTAGAGTGAGCAAACGATCTCGAAATCAAGATCTGATTGAAGCATTGCGATCGCAGCATCAATAAATCAAGAAAGAAGATGTAAATTTTTCCATTGAAAAATGTTAGAAATTCTATGAAGCTATTATTTGAAGTGATGTATTTTGTAATCAATGGTTTGTATTGAAATTGCTATCTTTAAGAGAGAGTACATGTATTTTTTTCTCTTGGCTTTGACGCTAACTTCATTTTTGTGCTTGTGTAGCCGGGCGGCATCGTTAGCAAAGCCCAGAATCGGCCCATGGTATCTCTCATACCATTGGGAGAATGAGGTTTGCCAATTGAGACGAGTGATTGTGATGCTGTCTAGTTCTAAGGGCCCAGGCTAGTGCGGTGAATAAGCCCACCCTAACGGGTAGATATCCCTCTGAGGGGCAGGAGGATCGAGCAACAGAGCTTGAGGGGACGACAGGATGGCTTGAGTCCTCGTTAGTAGCCGACAACGAGGTGTATGGTCCCGTAGGGTTTTGCTTACTAGCATGTAGAGACTGAAAAGTCGAATTCTAGATCATCCGCAGTATAAAGGAAAAGAATAAGAGATCATCCGCAATATAAAGGAAAAGAATAAGAGATCCGCAATATAAAGGAAAAGAATAAGAGATCCGGTTTTGAAAGATCCCTATCTCCTCTGTGTAATGAATTCTGGGATACTGCATCGGAAGTAGCACTTCTTGCGCGGGGCAAGGTCCCTCACTCGAGGCCTCGCCCACTTATATTCGGACAAGAGACTAATCCCTCGGAACCGAACCCGAAAAAACTTCTCGTCCGAAAAGCACGGGCGATTTCTCCAGGATATTTTTACTCTATCGTAGTCAAGAGCCTTAACTAACTAAACTGATCTGACTGAACCCAGAAGTCCCATAGTCAGATCAAGGAAAAGACTTGTACTTAGATCATAGAGACTAACGCTTTTTTCCTCATTGAGAGGCATAGCCGTTGATTCTTTTTCATAGAATAATTTTTATATGGGATTTACTTCATCTATCGTACCATAACAGAATTGAGTCTCATTTTAGGGATCCATCAGTCCAGCCTAACCCCATCCATTTTATCTGAGATTTACTTCAACTATCGTACCATAACAGAATTGAGTCTCATTTTAGGGATCCATCAGTCCAGCCTAACCCCATCTAATCCCATGGGTTAGCCAACCGCCCAACCACTGTAGTGATGGGATCCATTTAAGAATTTGGTTAGGTTTTATCCCGGGTACCAGGGAAAAGAGTTCCCCGGCTCCCTAACCGGATATTCATGTAAACTTAAAACTAGTCATATCACTTATACACCCAATATGAAATTGCCTTTTTTCACAGATT
Source organism: Cibotium barometz (assembly GCF_041138505.1). NCBI lineage: Eukaryota > Viridiplantae > Streptophyta > Polypodiopsida > Cyatheales > Cibotiaceae > Cibotium > Cibotium barometz. The sequence continues at coordinate 41,663,136 of NC_141063.1, forward strand.
CAGTTGTTTTTAAAACAATCTTTTAATGAAACTATAGTATCACTGATCAAAATCCTCCAAAATATCCGGTTGAATCCTAATTTCTAATTTTTTCTTCATCCGTGTACCTATGGCATCATTGGAACCAGAACGCACCACCTGTCCACTCGTCAGGGGCCTTTTTGTAGTTCCTAGCTCATAGTACCCGGTAATATATTCACTTATAAAAATCAAAATGGAATCTCCGTTGAAGATCAGCAAGAACAACCAACATATCCATATAAAAGAGCCATGAACTCATCTGTTGAGGACCAGCAAGGTCAATCAACCAAATCCATGCCCGAATTCAAAAAACAACTCTTACTCCTTGTTCCAATATCTCCCCCAACGCACGTGTGGGTATCTTCGGTGACCCAGAGCCCGAGCACCGTATGGTCAGCACCCTCTAAGATCCTTTGCAGGTCACCTAGTGCTTCACTCATAGGTCACTTCCTTGGTCCCTCATCCACCGTACCGAAAGCTTACCATTTAAATCGAACCGAGGCTGGTCAAGACCTCGGCCGACCTTGTTACGCGAGACGTCCTCCATTGACCTTTATCAGCTGTTGCAACTTTATCAGTTAGGTCTCCACGACCTCATTCACAAGATGGTCAAAATGCTTCCCCAACATTCTTGACATAAAACATTCATTTAAAAATAGGTCATAAATACAGTTTCTATAACAAACTCTCGTCTTTCCACATCAATCCACAGTATTTAGTCTGTATCCATTTCATATGTATTCCCATTCTCATCCAATAACATCATTTTCATCTCATCACATCTTTTCTCATTTATCCTCATCAGATCTCATCCACTCGCATCTACCCATATCCACATCTCATCACATCACATTTATTCACATCTCATTCATTCACATTTATCCTGATTCTCATCACATTCATTCATATCCATCACATTCATTCTCATCACCATCCCATCACATACATTCTGTCCACATAACATCACATCACCTTTATCCACATCATATCTCATTTATACACATCTCATTTCATTCATCCACATCCATCCAATCGTTCACATGTACGACTACCCACATCTATCCATACATTTATATTTATCACTTCACATCCATTCTTTACATACACATCCACATCCATTCTTCACATATACATTCACATCCATTTTCATCACATACACATCCATATGCATTCTTTCACATACATCCACATCCATTCTTTCACATACACATCCACATCCATTCTTTCACATACATCCACATCCATTCTTTCACATACACATCCACATCCATTCTTCACATACACATCCACATCCACATCCATTCTTTCACATACACATCCACATCCATTCTTTCACACACATCCACATACATCCACATCCATTCTTTCACATACCTCCACATCCATTCTTTCATATACACGTCCACATTTATTCTTTCCTCGAAACAGACGAAAGAGTTTGGTCTTGGTCATAGTCTGATTCAAGGTTCGAGTCGAATAAGATTTTTCCTGAACTATCTTTCTCGAAAAGGTTTGATAATTCAGTTACTATTTTACTAAATTTTTTTCTTTGAATATTAACTTAACTGATTTCTAAATTCGTTACGAGTTCCAATGAGAAATAAATTAATCATTTATCTGAATATTTCGATCTCGATAGATTTCTTGAATTTTCTTTTTTCAATCCGTGTGAATATATAAAATGATAAAAATTTCTCTCTTAGAGTATTTAATCATTCATTTATCAAATACTCATAGAATTTAAGAGAACTCTAATTTTGATATAAAAATTCTTTATGCATCTATTTATGCATGAAAATCAACTTCAATGGGAATAACGCTTTTATAAAAAAAATCCTTTTTATGCATCTATTTACGAATAAAAATCAACTTCAATGGGAATAACACTTTTATAAAAAAAATTCTTTTATGCATCTATTTATGCATAAAAATCAACTTCAATGAGAATAACACTTTTATTTAAAAAAATCTTTTTTATGCATCTATTTATGCATAAAATCAAATTTAATAGAAATAACACTTTTAAAATAAAAAGAATTTTTATATGCATCTATTTATGCATAGAAATTAATTTTTATAAGAATAATGCTTTTATAATTAAAAAATTTCCTTTATGCATCTTTCTATGCATAGAAATCAAATTTAATCAGAATAACACTTTTGTAATAAAAAAATTCCTTTATGCATCTTTCTATGCATATAAATCAAATTTAAACAGAATAACACTTTTGTAATAAAAAAATTCTTTTATACATCTTTCTATGCATAGAAATCAAATTTAATCACAATAACACTTTTGTAATTAAAAAAAAACTTTGTGCATCTTTCTATGCATAGAAATTAATTTTAATCAGAATAATACTTTTGTAATATAAAAAAATTCTTTATGCATCTTTCTGTGCATAGAAATCAAATTAATCAGAATAACACTTTTGTAATTAAAAAAATTCCTTTATGTATCTTTCTATGCATAGAAATCAAATTTAATCACAATAACACTTTTGTAATAAAAAAATTTTCTTTATGCATCTTTCTATGCATAGAAATTAAATTTAATAATTAATATCAATGATATCCATGCATATTCATAGGTGAATATGTACATGGAGTAATTAGAATATTTCTTTTAGATGCAAAAATGGTGGGAATTACTCTTTTGGAATAACATAAAAGCAAACTTTCTTTTTCACAAAATTTAGAAAATTTTACTATAGCCTCCTTTGTATGGCTGATCATTTCTCATTTTTATCTTTCTTTATTTACTTAATTAACCCAATTTAGAATTATAGAACTCTAATCTACATAATTTTCTAAATTCAAGAGAGTAAACAATAAGAAGAGTTTAATTAATCACTTAGTTAATCTTTCTAGGATTAAGAAAGGTTGGAATGTAAAGAAGAGAAGGGGGTGGTCTTTTCATCAAAGGCATAGCATTTGAATTTAATTTAATTATCTGTAATTCATAAAAATCAAGAAAATCATAGATTTTTCATTAAAATTTGTAAACAAAGTAAGAAAATTAGCTTACATGGAGTTTGTAAGCTCTTCTTTGGCTTGAGGGATTGAGGGTTCTACTATTGTTTGAAGCAATAGTGGCCACCAATTCACTTTGGAGAGGATTAGGCAAAAAATAATTGAATTATTAAAAAAATTCAATGTAGATGGCTCAGAACGACAGGAGTAGAGTAACAGTGCATAAACACCATTAAGCTTTTACAAAGGGGGAGGCTTCTATTTATAGGAAAAAGTGAGCCTCTAACCAAGCAAGCTGATTCTAGAATTTTTCAAATCACTTTGGTCAAATTTTGACCATTTTTGGGTCAGTTCAGCTTACTTTTTGAATCTAGTTTTGAAACAGGAGAGAGGAGAGATGAAAATATCTCATTTTATTGATTAAAAATTGGGAATAATGATGAGAAAAAGGCGCCTACTTCATGAGGGGAGATCCCCACACTGAGGTGTCAAAATTTAATTTTTTAATTCTTTTCTTTAGTCCTTAGTTCACTCTTCATCTTATGTGAGCATTTACTCATTTTTGGGGGGTTTTTCTTTTATTCTTTAATTTTTGTCCTCCTTAAATTTGGATTAATCTTATTGGTCCATAGGAACCTTAATTGGACCATAATCTAAAAATTTCTGAAAATCTGGACCCTTAGGCTAAGGTCCTTTATACCTATTTTCAATTATTTTCAATTGCACATTGAAAAGTTCTTTTTGAATTTCTGTTTCAGGGAAAACCATTTTAGATACTAGGAGGATTTTTGTATCTAAAAATATCTCAATTTTGAATTACCTCCCTCTAGACATTTTCTCTCTCTCCAGGCCAAAACAGGGTAAAACAGGATCTTTCTTTTATTTCAGAGAGGGGAATAATTATAAGATTATAAGGGGAGGTTCTTACGCCTGCACACCTCAAAAGTTGGAGGGAGGAATCTCACAGGTTTGGCTTGTATGAAATTGTTTCTTGTATAAACTTTTTTCTTATAAATCTTGTCTTTGGCATTATTATATTGTGGAAAGAGACTATTTTAACGAACCTTGTGAAAGGGTCTTAATTAACGAACATGTTTATTTATGTCAAACAGTGTGGTAGTGTGACATGAAAAATTGATATCTTTCATTTTTAATTTTGTGCATATTTTGATGGTTTCTCAATGGTAATAAGGTGGAAGCTTGTCCAAGAAGATTGCGGCGCCCACAATGGAATAACGGCATGGTGATGCGACGGCTTGGCGGCTACCCCGATAACAGCATTCTATCTTTAAATATAATGGTTTTACTTGATTTAGGGTGCACACATTATAAATGCCACAAGTATACTTGATAAATACTTTGGTATGGTAGATAGGCTAGTTGCTCACATGGATTTTAATTGTATTATTAATATGGTATTCACCATAAGGCTATAAGTTGGGGAGTGTGCAAGGCATGTGGAGGAGTGTGTGTAGGTGCATAATTGGAAAAGATTCTTCTAGAATGCCTACATGGAAGAGAAGAATTCTGCCATGTGTAAGTGGGATCTCCACCTACATGCCACTTAGACATAGTTATTATCTCATCACACTTTCAAAGTCAAAAAGTCTTCAATTTAATAATCAATAGAAGACTTAGCCTAAGAGGACAATTGATGGTGACATCTACCCTTATGTCACTGAAGGATTGAAGATTTTTATGTTGTAATTTGTAACAATGGAAGAGAGGTGATTCTCCAGCTATAAAAGGAGCCCTCCTCTCCCTTTCAAATCAATAAATGAAGCCTCCTCAATTGAGCATTTTGTGTCATTGCCATTCTCTTATCTTTCAAACCCTTATTCAAACACTCTCTTTACATGTGAATATCTCATTTAGCATTAGCTCCTCATGCTTAACCCAATTTTGGACCTCTTTGATGATTCATGATAAGTGGGATAAGGAGTTATTATCTTGGTGGGCCTGTGACTTCTCAAGGTAGTCCTTACCTTATTGCCACCCTCCTTTTGAGGTACCAATGGTTTTAGCGGTAATGAGCATGTGGAAAGACTTTGGGGACCATAGGCAAATCTTTATGATTGTCCGCTGAGCAATGTTAACCCTTACCCTCTAGCTTGAATTATGAAGGAGATGAGAGGCAAGAGGCTATGTGAAAATTTAGGTTTCATGCAAAGAGAGGGAAGTGCAGTTTTTGTGGTCCAATACCCAAATTTCAACTGGTAATTACTCATCACTCGGGTATTGATCATATGGCTAGGAAGCTCTTTATATGCTCTTTCCACTCATGTAACTAGTTTCTTAATCCTTTACTTCATTAATGCTCAAAATTTCTCCCAAAGTTGCTAACTTTTAGGCGAATTTTGGCAGTTTTATAGTCTTGTAGTAAAATGCTCATAACTTTTCACTTGGTTGTCCGTTTTTGAAAGTTTTTATTTGGGCACGAAGCTCTCTTCAAGCTCTAGCCACCTATGTAATCCTATTTTGCACAGTCTATATATGGGATTTAAAACTGCAATTCTCTGTGTATCTTTTTTTTTAATAGACTTTTGGCCATTCTTTCTTCTTAATAATGATTAATTTCTCTTAATCTCTTATCAAAAAGCAAATCCCATGTGTCTTATCCTCTTGTAAGTGATTGCTATATTCTTTTGCTTTAATATGTTCCGTCCAAATCGCCCAATTAGAACGGACGAACCTTACCAACATTCCCCGTATGTTTCCGTTCACATAATCCTGAGTCGGAAGATTTTCTTCCAACAAAGAATTGCCCTCTTGTTTGGAGCTGCAAGACTGGCAGAAATTCTTGCTTTTCCTGAGCCTTTCATATTTCCTTCCATGAATTATGATCTCACCTTTGATGTGTATATCTTTATCTTAACCTAGGGAGAGAAAGGGAGGTGAGGAGGGTGTGAGGTTTCATACAAGTGTGTTTTGGTTCTAAGAAGTGATCGAAGTCCAAACCCTAACTTCATGTCACATCTTTTGGTGGAGACGGCGGGCAGGTTTTACTTAGAATTATTCTATTTTAACCTCAAGGTCCCACATGATTAAAGTTATTTTGCAATAAGTAAATTTCCTTTGTTGCTACTCATCTTTTGGTGCAAGATGTTCAACATTCCGGTGTTCCAAGGATCGGAAGGAGAAGACCCGGGGAGTTATCTCCGAGAGTTTAACCGAGCATGCCGCCGCTTGACGGGTTGGTCTATGAAGGAGAGGGCAGAAATACTTCCAGATTTCTTGGAGGGTGTGGCCTTAACTTAGCATGAGGCTTTACCAGAGGAGTCCAAGAATGATTGGGAAAGGTTGACCAAAGCAATGAAGGAGAGATTTGGGACAGTGGAGTCACCAAATGCTTTACTATTGCAATTGGATCAAATTTTCCAAAGGGAAGGAGAGTCAGTTTCTGCCTTTTCAGTGAGGTATGAAACCTTATTCATCAAATATCAACAAGCTGCTTTACATGTTGTTGCTTCTTCTTCTTCACCTTCTATGGAAGATTCAAAGAGTTCTTTAGCAATGGAGCACCTTAAGATGAGCAAGTTTATCAAGGCTTTGGATCCCTACTTGCATGGAAAAGTTCTTAGCAAAGATCCCACTAATTTTAAAGAGGCTCTTCGTATTGCTTTGAAGAAGGAGGCCACTCTTCATATTGAGTCCACATTCCAATCTTCTCTGAGTGTGCCAACCCCACCACGAGTAGAGATAGCCTCAACATCTCAGGTACAAGCTCCATCCTTGGATCATAACATTGCACAACTTATGACAGAATTTGTTGATTTGAAGTTACACTTAGTCAATGCAAGGCCACCTAGGGTTCCACGAGCTGAGGATAAACCTAGGGATAGAAGTAGTGTCACATGCTATGAATGTCAAGAGAAGGGGCACTATCGCACGGAGTGCCCAAAATTGAGAAAAAGAGAGGTTAAAAGTTTAGCACTTTTAGAGGAAACATGCTCAGAAGAAGAAGAGGAAACATTGATACCATTAATGGCAAAAAGGGGTCGTAAAACTAGGAGTCAAGAAGAAGAAGAACAAGAAGATAAATCTAAAGAAGAGGAGAAAAATAAGAAGAAGAAGAAGTCATCTAGGAGAAAAATTGGACAATCCGACTTTCCTCTTGGACAAGGATCTCTTAGTTATGACCTCTTAACAGATCTTAGGGAGAAAACAGCACAAATTACATTTGGGCAGCTTTTGGCACTCTCTCCAAAGCTGAGAAAGGAATGGGGTAAGCTGGCTAGCACAAGGGAATCTAAGAAAAATAAGAAGAGGGATAATGGGACTTCTATGGCTCAAAAGGTGGATATTGATGTAGGAGATGATGTGCCTGTGATTGATGTCATCATTGAGGGGCAAACAATTTCTAATGCATACATTGATGGAGGTGCGTCAATCAATGTCATGAGTGAAAAAACAATGAAAGATGCTGATTTAAAGTTGTCTTCTACCAACTCTCCCTATCGCATCAAACTTGCTGATAATACTAGGGTGAAAACCTTAGGAATTGTCAGGAATTCGGGAGTGGATGTATGTGGTATTTCTGTGCCTACAACTTTTCAGGTCATTCCTGCTAGGGCTTACCCATTGATATTGGGTAGGCCATGGCTTCGCCAAGTGAAGGCAATTCAAAAGTGGGAGACAGGTGATCTTATTCTACAAGGTGAGAACAAGAAGGTCCACTACAACATCAAGAGTCATCGCAAGAAAGTGGTAAGAGGTGAACCTTCAAATAGGGAATTTCCAAAGGCTATATCAAATAATGTGGCTGAGTACAATGCATTAATTTGGGGATTAGAAGATTGCATAAAAGATGGAATTAAAGAGGTAGAGATTAAAGGGGATTCGCAATTGGTCATCCGACAAATGAAAGGAGAATATAAGGCAAGGAGTCCTAATCTCCAAGAATTGTATAAAAGGGCAATGGAGTTAAAAGAAGCTTTTGAGTTTTGTAAATTTGTGCATGTTAACAGGAAGGATAATCAAAAGGCTGATGAATGGGCTAAACCCTTATTCAAACACTCTCTTTACATTTGAATATCTCATTTAGCATTAGCTCCTCATGCTTAACCCAATTTTGGACCTCTTTGATGATTCATGATAAGTGGGATAAGGAGTTATTATCTTGGTAAGCCTGTGACTTCTCAAGGTAGCCCTTGCCTTGCCGCCCTCCTTTGGAGATACCAATGGTTTTAGTGGTAATGAGCATGTGGAAAGACTTTGGGGACCATAGGCAAACCTTTATGATTGTCTGCTGAGCAATGTTAACCCTTACCCTCTAGCTTGAATCATGAAGGAGATGAGAGGCAAGAGGCTATGTGAAAATTTAGGTTTCATAGGGAAGTACAGTTTTTGTGGTCCAATACTCGAATTTCAACTGGTAATTACTCATCACTCGGGTATTGATCATATGGCTAGGAAGCTCTTTATATGCTCTTTCCACTCATGTAACTAATTTCTTAATCCTTTACTTCATTAATGATCAGAATTTCTCCCAAAGTTGCTAACTTTTAGTCGAATTTTGGCAGTTTTATAGTCTTGTAGTAAAATGCTCATAACTTTTCGCTCGGTTGTCCGTTTTTGAAAGTTTTTATATGGGAACGAAGCTCTCTTGAAGCTCTAGCCACCTATGTAATCCTATTTTGCATAGTCTATATGGATTTAAAATTGCAATTCTCTATGTATCTCTTTTTTTAGACTTTTGGCCATTCTTTCTTCTTAATAATGATTAATTCCTCTTAATCTCTTATCAAAAAGAAAATCCCATGTGTCTTATCCTCTTGTAAGTGATTGCTATATTCTTTTGCTTTAATATGTTCTGTCCAAATCACCCAATTCAAACGGATGAACCTTACCAACATTCCCCGTATGTTTCCGTTCACATAATCCTGAGTCGGAAGATTTTCTTCCAACAAAGAATTGCCCTCTTGTTTGGAGCTGCAAGACTGGCAGAAATTCTTGCTTCTCCTAAGCCTTTCATCTTTCCTTCCATAAATTATGATATCACCTTTAATGTGTATATCTTTATCTTAATCTAGGGAGAGAAAGGGAGGTGAGGAGGCTGTGAGGTTTCATACAAGTGTGTTTTGGTTCTAAGAAGTGACCGAAGTCCAAACCCCAACTTCGTGTCATAGTAGGATTAATTAGAAAACAAATTGATGCGTGAGTAGGGTAGAAAGTGGGAGGATGGAATGCCTCGATGAGGTTTCATCATACAAGTGTGTTTTGGTTCTAAGAAGTGACCGAAGTCCAAACCCCAACTTCGTGTCACAGTAGGATTAATTAGAAAACAAATTGATGCGTGAGTAGGGTAGAAAGTGGGAGGATGGAATGCCTCGATGACACCATCCTATGGACGGGTGGACCCAATTAGTCGGGTATCTTTCCAAAAACAAATTAAGTGAAAGCCCTACGCTAGATATAGAGATTCTCGGGCAACTCTATTCTAGAAGACTAGGCCAACGGCTGTGCCTTGCATGGATTAGAAAAAAAGCGTTGTCTCTAGGAAATCAAGATTAGTAGTTGCCCAAATTATGATCAATTACCCTATGGGTGATTTTATTTTTAGAAGACCATGTTCCCCCTATGTGGGATAGGACTAGGTCTTACCTACAATTCGTATCCTTGAATCTCTACATGGTCAATGTGTCAACGAGTAGGAAATTTTCTCCAAGTTAAGACTTAGTAGACTATCTTAAGTGTTTCCCTTTTGGAAGGGAGGAACCTTACAATTGGTATCAGAGTCGATCTTTCCTAGGACTTGTTTGAATTGATATTTGAATGATTGTAGGAAGAGGAAGATGCCTACTCGAAGTTTCTAGTTTTCCAGTGCATCTTCGAGACCACTTGTCACTTGTAAGATTCCTCCCCAGCTTCCTTTGTAATCAATCCCTCTTCAGAAATATAAAAGACTTGTTTCTAACTGTTTTAATCTAGAGAGAGAAAATATTCTAGAAAGAGAATATTCAAATTTTTAATATTTTTGGATAGAAAATTATCTCATCTTATTAAAATAAGTTCCCCTGAAACAGAAATTCAAAAAGAACTTTCCAATGTGCAATTGGAATTAATTGGAAATGGGTATAAAGGACCTTAGCCTAAGGGTCTAGATTTTCAGAAATTTTTAGATTATGGTCCAATTAAGGTTCCCATGGGCCAATAGCATCAATCCATGTGTAGGGAGGAGATAAATCCAATTTGTAAAAGAAGATACCCAAAAATGAGTAAACGCTCACATAAGATGAAGAGTTAAAAATGTACAAGGTTTATTAGTAAAAAACTATGAGCAATATTAAAAATATGAGATATTTTGGGTATCAAAAAATGGGTAAATGCTCACATAAGATGAAGAGTTGAAAATGTACAAGGTTTATTAGTAAAAAACTATGAGCAATATTAAAATATGAGATATTTTAGGTATAATGATTCCATTTTGACACATATGTAAGGAAGGGGAGTTCTTTAAAGGAGGTGCATATTTCACATGCTTGAATGAGTTTTAAACTCATAAAAATTGAGATATTTCATCTCTCCTCTCTCCTCATTCAAGTCTAGTTCCAAAAAGTTAGCTTAACTGACCTAAAAATGGTCAAATATTGACCAAACTAATTTAGAAAATTCTAGAATCAGTTTGTTTGGTTAGGAGCTCAATTTTTCCTATAAATAGAAGCCTCCCCCTTGTTGAGAAATATATAGTGTTTATGCATCGTTACTCTACTCCACCTAAGCCAAGAACTGTGAATTCATTAATAATTCACTAGTTTTTGGAGCTTCCCTCTTTCTTCAATCCCCATTGGTAGCTCCATCAACATACTTAACCAATTGATTGGTTGGGGGCCTCTACCGTGAACAAAGAATCAAGCAATTTGTAAGGTAATTAGTGAATTTTGATCATTTTCTATAATTTCTCAATGTTTCTCTCTTCTCAACCCCTCTCAAGCTTGAGAAGCTTAATTGGAATGGTTTTTGAATGTTATTGAAGTTAATTGATGAATGGTAGTGAAGAGTTACATAATTTGATGAATGCTATTGAAGTTAATTGATTAATGATAGTTAAGAATTACATAAATTACCATTTATGCTTAATTCAAATGGTTTTTATGAAATTTCTCTCTCTCACTGAAGAAATGGTCATACTCATGACCCATTCTCAATCCAAATGAAGCTTTTCATAAAGCTTTTCCTTAATCCAAGATTAATCTATACTTGAGGTCAAATTAATAGCTTTTTTCTATGATTTTAGTTTATGTATTTCATAAATATTGATGATTCAATCCATTATGGATTATTGATCCAATTAGGAATCATTCTAATTATTTCTTAATGATAAGCTTTATCCCTTAAAAAAATTTGAGATTTATCAGTCATAGCAGCGGAGCTATGGAAAAAATTTTATAAAAATTACACATAAAATAATTTTATTCAAAGCATGAAAAGAGAACTTCCTACCATATTCTAGGAATTATCATCCTAGATTAATTGAAAGAATTTTATTGTAATCATGGAGAAATTAATTTTTATGTTATGCATAATTGATGATTATTTTATTGTAAAAGTGTTACTTTTATCATATTTGGATTTCATGCATAGAGGTATGCATAAAAGAATTATTATTTTAATATAAAAGTGTTTCTTTTATCATATTTGGATTTCATGCATAGAGGTATGCATAAAAGAATTATTATTTTATTATAAAAGTGTGACTTTTATCATATTTGGATTTCATGCATAGAGGTATGCATAAAAATTGATTATTTTATTATAAAAGTGTGACTTTTATCATATTTGGATTTCATGCATAGAGGTATGCATAAAAATTGATTATTTTATTATAAAAGTGTGACTTTTATCATATTTGGATTTCATGCATAGAGGTATGCATAAAAGAATTATTATTTTATTATAAAAGTGTTACTTTTATCATATTTGGATTTCATGCATAGAGGTATGCATAAAAATTGATTATTTTATTATAAAAGTGTGACTTTTATCATATTTGGATTTCATGCATAGAGGTATGCATAAAAATTGATTATTTTATTATAAAAGTGTGACTTTTATCATATTTGGATTTCATGCATAGAGGTATGCATAAAAATTGATTATTTTATTATAAAAGTGTGACTTTTATCATATTTGGATTTCATGCATAGAGGTATGCATAAAAGATATTCTTTTTATACTAAAAGTGTGAGTTTCATCATAAATGGATTTTATGCATAACTTAGATGCATAAGAGAAATTCTTTTATTCTAAAAGTGTAATTTCTACCAAATTGAATTTATGCATAAGAAGATGCATAAAAGATTGATTTTTAAATTCAAAGTGTCATTCTCATCTAAATTGAATTTATGCATAGGAAGATGCATAAAAGAATGGAATTTCAATTCAAAAGTGTTATTCTCATCCAAATTGATTTTATGCATAGGAAGATGCATAAAAGATGGATTTTTAATTCAAAAGTGTCAATTCTCATCTAAATTGAGTTTATGCATAGGAAGATGCATAAGAGATGGAATTTTAATTCAAAAGTGTCATTTTCATTTAAAATGAATTTATGCATAGGAAGATGCATAAAAGATTGATTTTTAAATGAGATGTGATAATATGTGATAAGATGCGTATGGGAAGTGATAGGATGTGATAAGAGGTGTATGAGATGTAATAAGATGCGTATGGGAAGTGATAGGATGTGATAAAAGGTGTATGAGATGTGAAAAGATGTGATAAGATGTGTATGAGATGTGATAGGATATGATAAGAGGTGTATGAGATGTGATAGAATGTGTTAAGATGAGTTAGGATGTGTTAACATGTGTATGGGACGAGGTAGAGAGTGTATCTGATAGGATAAGATGTATATGGGATGTGTTAGGGCGAGAATGGATGTAGTATGGATGTATGGATGTAGATACGGATGTATGTATGTATGTGGATGTGGATGTATGAATGAGGATATGAAAATGGATGTATGTATGTAGATGTGGATGTATGGATGTGAATGTGAATGAAGATGTGAATGTGGATGTATGGATGTAGATTCGGATGTAGATATATGTGTGTGAATGTGGATATATGAATGAGGATGTGAAAATAGATGTATGCATGTAGATGCGTATGTATGAATGTGAAATTGGATGTATGTATAATGTGGATGTATGAATGAGGATGTGAAAATAGATGTATGCATGTAGATGCATATGTATGAATGTGAAGTTGGCTAACCCATGGGACTGGATGGGGTGAGGCTGGACTGATGGATCCGTAAATCGAGATTTAATTTCTATTATTACGATAGATGAAGTAAATCCCGGATAGAAATTGTTCTATGGATAGGAATCAACGGCTGTGCCTCTTGATGGGGAAAAAAGCGTTGATCCCAATGATCCAAGTGCAAGTTTCTTCCTTGATTTGACCAAGTATTGTTAAAGGTGCAGTCAGATCAGTTTGATCAGTAATGATCTTGACTACGTTAGAGTAAAGAGTTATCTTGGTGGAATCGCCCGTGCTTTCCGGGTAAAGGAAGTTTTTCTGGTTTCGGTTTTGGACAAACCGACGGATTAGTCTCTTGTTCGGATATCCGTGGTGGGCGAGGCCCCGAGTGTGAGACCCCTACCCGTGCGCACGATGTGCTACTTCCGCTGCTAGTACCCCGAATCCGTTGCGCGGTGGAGACCGGGATCTTACATCACTCCTCAAATTTTGAGTTCCGTGACACCATGGTGTAGATACTAGAGAAGATGTCCCTCCCCCATTTCTCTCATATCAAAAGAGGATGGGGTATAGATTTTTGGAGTCACGGGTCAAGATATTTCTTCATCCGAGCAGATCAAGTTGGGAACCTTACCACACCGACCTAAAGTGGATTCGTTGGATTGAAAAGTTGAAGATGGTCTGTTTATTTTGGTTCGTGGGTACTCCCATGCCCGACACCTCTGTGACTCTAGATGGGATTCGCATACCACAGGATCACTGTGGGTGTATGATTGAGTGATGTAGATTTTACCTGCCGCCTGCGACGACAGAGTAGTTGTGTTGGGACCTAGCCCAATCCAGAGTCTACCTCCCTTACCCCCATCAGTTTTTCGAGTCTTAGAAACTACAACGGAACCCCCATACTTCACCTATGTGGACCGCTCTACCCTTATGTCATAGTTGAGCTTAGGAATTTCCCTTCATGAGACGAATAAGACTAATTATATTAGTCTTTATAATAAAACTTGTCCTTGTAAATATTTGGGAAATAAAATGATTTCAATGTTTTACTTTCAAAAAAGCTTAAGCCTTGTGCAGAGTATGAATCTTGTAATCTTTTTTAAAAAAAATCTTATAATGATGGACAAGACAATCAGCCTCCACTTCCCAATGCGTTGTACACCGATATCCAAGAGAAGAAGCTCCTGCTCAAGCAAATGCAACCTCCCTCCTTTAAAAAGGAGAAGGTTCAAAGATTGAGAAGGATGCTGAAGTCTGGATTGAAGCGATGGATGACTATTTCTCTGCTGATACTGGGGCAGCAAATCAATCTATGCTTGCATGGTTCCACCTCGTCAGAGATGCTAAACTCTGGTGGAAACAACGGTGCCAAGGGAGTCACCGAGCATTCTCAAATGTGGGAAGACATCAAGCAGGCCGTGAAGGAAAGATATCTTCCCCCATCCCATGAATCCATAAAGATGAATGAGTTTTTTAGTCTCAGGAGGTAGTGTAGCTTAACTCTTGAGGACTACTATTCCAAATTTATCACTCTTCGAAAGTATGCCCCCAGCTATGACTACTTCCTAGCAAGTGGCTCGTTTCTGCCAAGGTTTAAATGAACCCTTAGATTCCCGCCCTCGAAGTAATGAGGCCAAGCACGTTACAGGATGCTCTCATAAGAGCAAATCCTCTTGTGAAAGAACTGAGAACCGACAAGGCTAAGCCTCAAAAGAGATCTTACCTTGAGGAAAACCCAAAAGAGTAGCCCTACAAAACCCCAATAGAATTTCCCCTACTACAATCGAGGGAGGCGGCAAAGTAACTCTTTTGCTCCCCGCTCGTATGCTGCTTCTTCTAGATAGAGGAGACCCTATATGTTTTAAATGCAATGAGCTGAGACACTTTAGGGCCGATTGTCCCAAGCTGGCAACATCGTTTCCCCAAGGTGGCAGAGGAAATCAAGGCCGTGGAACCCCTATCCACCAAGGTGCAAGAAGCGGTGTGGACATGGCAGAGGAACCGACCTTGGAAATGGCTGAAGAAGAGTGCGCCACCGTCCATGCGTCGGTAGAACATCAAGGTCCAAATCAACAATTTGGTGTAATGCAAACCCTAGCCACTCATCGTGGTAAGCCATTCCAGCTTTTGATTGATTGTGGCAGTACCCATTCATTTCTTTCTCCTAGGTGTTTGCAAAAATTAAACTTGGGTCAAAAAACAGCTAGAAGAATGATTGTAGAGTTAGCTAGTGGAAAAGAAGTAGTATCTCGCCACTCTGTGTAGGAAACCTTGATTTTGAGCTGGGTAAGCAAACTCATGGACACTTTAGATTCCTACCATTAGGAATTTATGATGGAATCCTTGGGATGGACTGGTTAATTGCAAACAAAGCTAGCATTCACTATAATCAGGGGAGTATCACTTTTGAAAATGAGAAGGGCCAAGTAGTATCCGTTCAAGGGAAAACAGGTAAATCTAAATCTAGGGTAGTCAAGGCAAAACATCTTCTCAAGGGAGCATGTAAGGGACAACAAGTTTTCCTAGTGAAGCTCAACAAAACCATTGAACCTAGTAAGGAGACAGAACCCTCTTGGCTCCTAGAATTTCCTGACATCTTTCTTGATGAGCTTACAGGGCTACCGCCTCCTTGAGAAGTCGATCATGAAATCAAGGTGATCCTTGGAGCTCAACCCATCTCAAAAATGCCCTATAAAATGTCCCTCCCTGAAGCCATTGAACTTAAGGAGTAACTTTCTCAACTCATTGAGTAAGGATTTATATGCCCCAATAGCTCTCCTTGGGGAGCACCTGTTCTTTTCCAAAAGAAGAAGGAAGGTACTCTTCGCCTCTACATAGATTATCGAGGGCTAAATCAAGTCACTGTCAAGAATAAGTATCCTATCCCTCGCATATCGATGAGCTTCTTGACAGGCTTAATGGGGCCAAAGTTTTCTCAGAAATAGATTTGAGGTCTGGTTACTCTATCAGATCAGAGTCAAGGAATTAGATATACCCAAGACAGCCTTCAATACCCGTTATGGCCACTATGAGTTTATTGTAATGTCATTCGGGTTAACCAATGCTCCTGCAACCTTCAATTGCCTAATGCAAGATATATTCCGTCCTTACTTGGATAAATTTGTGCGTCTTTTTTTATGACATTTTAGTCTACTACAAGTCAATGGAAGAGCATGAGGAGCATGTGCGTAGGGTTCTGCAATTGCTGCGCACAGACACAAACTCTATGCTAAGAAGAGAAAATGTATCTTCTTTACTCATCAAATTGAGTATCTTGCGTTCATCATCTCCGAAGATGGTATCTTAGTAGACCCTGCCAAGGTCAAAGATATACTGGAGTGGCCACCTCCTAAATCAGTTTATGAAGTTCCTGGGTTTTTGGGAATCACATGATGGTACAGGATTTTTATCAAAGATTATGCCCTGGTAGCTGCACCCTTGACGGATCTTCTTAAGAAGGATTGCAAAATAGTGTGGCTGCCAATCCATCAAAACAGTTTTAATCAGCTCAAGGCCATTATTACTTCTGCCCCAGTACTGAAACTTCCTGATTTCACCAAGGAGTTTGAAGTGGTTTACTAATTCCAGTAGTTTAGCACTTGGTGGTTTCTTAGGCCAAGAAGGAAGACCAGTCACTTATACTTCCCGCAGCAAGAGCTGAAGCAATAAGAAGCAATTTATGCCACCCATGATTTAGAGCTCTTAGCAGTTGTTCATTGCCTCAAATTATGGAGACATTATCTCTTGGGGGCAAATTCGAGCTTGTAATTGACCACAAAAGTCTAAAGTGGATCTTCACCGAGCCTAACCTCAACATGCGGCAAAGGAGATGGATTGAAATCCTACAAGAATATGACTTCGACATCAAATTCTACCCTAGGAAAGATAATGTGGTAGGAGATGCACTTAGCCGCAAATCTTTCTTAAGTGCAATTTCAATGCCAAATGATCCCATACTAGTCAAGGGGAAGAAAGTCTCATCTCATGATCCAGATTATGAGAGGATGGTGAAGTTAGTAGAAGAAGGGGGAAATTTAGAAAAGGAGAAAAATCTAATCAAGGGATACTCCATTTCCAACAGATTAAGTGAAAGACTCTCGCTAGATAAAAAGACTCTCGGGCAACTCTATTCTAGAAGTGTGACATCCCCGCCCCCTCCGCGGTGCCCCCTCCGAGGGCACCGGCGGCAAAAGCAGCGTCAGCCTCTCGTGCAAGGCAGGGATCCACACTCGGGGCCTTGCCGACGGATGTCTTGACAAGAGACTAGTCCGACGGTTTCTCCGAAACCAAACCCGAAAAAATGTCCCTTGCCCGAAAGGCACAGGCGATTCCTCCAAGGAAAATCTTTGAACGGGTCAAGTCTTAACTATTCAAACTGATCCGACCAAACCTGAAGTCACATGGTCAGATCAAAGAAGACACTTGCACTTGGTCCATAGAATCACCGCTTTTTTCGTCCTTTAACGAGGCACAGCCCGTTGATACCCTCAAATAAAACAAAGTTCTTCTCAGGACTTAATCTAACTAACATAACTAATCTTATCTTAATGGTATCGTAGGAATCCCCCGATCCAGCCATGGGTTAGCCAACCGCCCAACCACTATACTTGTGGAATTCCTTTATAAGGATTTGGTTATGTTTTGCCCGGGTACCGAGAAAAGAGTTCCCAAGCCCCCTAGCCGGCGTTTCATGCAAAAATTAAGATAGGCATACCACATACACACCCAATATGAAATTGTCATTATAACAAAATCGGCTGTCTTTAAACAATCATTCAATGAAAATCATAATATTACTGATCATCATTCTCCAAAATTTTGAGTCCATTGTATTACAAAATATGTCATCTGGACTCTCCGTTGTTGAAGACCAGCTCACCAACCAATGAGATCCAATATCAAAATTTGATTCACAAAAGTCATCTTTTTAGTCCATCCGAATCTTCCTCGACGCACGCATGGGTGTCCTAGCAACCGTGAGCCCATGCATCACCTTGTCAGAACTCTCTAGGATCCTACTTAGGTGTCCTAGCACTTCACTCAAGGACCGCTTTGTCGGTCCTCGCCCATCATACCGGAAGCGCACCATTTTAACCGTACCGAGGCTGGTCAGTACCTTGACAGGGTTTACTCGCGAGCGACGTCCCTCGACGACTCCCCGCTAGCTATTGCAAACGAGCCTCTTCTTAGATTAAACACATACCAAATGCTTCCTCCAACATTCTGGCATAATTAAAAGAAAACAGAGGTTCTATGCAACTAAAATTCCCAGTTTAAGATTGGTTCCACAAAACCCTTTTTTCCTTAATCCCCAATTTCATAAAGAGAATCCTTGATCTCTCATCAAGGTAATCTACCCATCATTTGACTGACTGTCCAATTAGATTCTTAGTGATTTCGGTCAAGGGAAAACTAGTTAATTTAACGGTAGTCTATTCTTTGTATTAATAACTGGAATCGATCACTCACGAGGTTTTTTGCTTTACTCAGATCGAGAGATGGACAAGTAGGTTTACTGACCGTACCTCTCGTGATCTAACCAAAATCATTCGGTTTAATTATAACAAGGACTTTCTTCATATAAATATCTACTGAACTTCTAATCACAAGGAAATTCTAACTTTGTGAATTTCATTCCTTCTTAACTATAGTAGATTAAGAAATGGTTTCATTAGAGAATATCAGATTTTAATGAAAATACTCTTCTTCCATTTAATCTAATTTTTGGTAAATACCAATTTGGTGATTTATCCACATAAAATATCTAAAGATATTATTTCTTCCAACTTAATTTATCAACCCTAATTCTCTAGGAGGAATTATGATGAAAATTCCTCTTTTGTCTCACCAAAAATTAATTCAATTCCTTCTCTACTTAAATACCATAAAAATTCTTCTTTTAACTAAATACAAATATCCTTTTTTTTTAATAAGCTTAAAATTCCTCTTTTCCTCATTTAATAATTGGATTCCAATTATCATGAAAATTCCTCTTTTATAATAAAATGAATTTATATAAAATTTCTCTTTAAATTAAATAAAAATATGCATTATTCCAAATATACCAAAAATTCCACTTTTACCATTTAAATGATTGAATTCCAAATATAATGGGAATTTCTCTTTTATCATTTAATTTTTCTCATGCATAAAAATAAATTTAACTAACATTTCTTTTAAAATTAAATAAAAATATTCATTAATTTAAATATGATAAGAATTCCACTTTTATCATTTAAATGATTGAATTTCAAAATTGATGGAAATTTCTCTTTCATCATTTAAATTTATTCATGCATAAAATAATTTATCTAAAATTTCTCTTTAATTTTAAATAAAAATATCCATTAATTAAATTATACTAAGAATTCCACTTTTCTCATTTAAATGATTGAATTCCAAATGTCATGGGAATTCCTCTTTTATCATTTAAATTTACTCATGCATAAAAATAATTTATCTAAAACTTCTCTTTATTTTAAATAAAAATATTCATTATTTTAATATACCAAATTTTCTCTTTCTCCATTGAAATACATGGATCTCCATTATCATGGGAATTTCTCGTTTTGCATAAAAATAAAATTACTAAAAATTTATCTTTTTCTCTAATTAATTATTTATGCATAAACATTAAAATTCGATTTTCCATGGATGTGATGAAAATTATTCTTTTAACATAGGATGACTAATCCTAGAATATGGTGGGATGTCCTCTTTTGACATTATGCATAAAAATTATTTATGTATTAATTTTCCAAAAAATTTACCATAGCTTCCTTGCTCTATTACTGATAATTTTTAATATTTTCTAAAAGAATAAGACTTAGTAATATGATTATGATAGAGTAACTATCATTTGGACCCAAATCCAATTTATGGAATTAATCATAATTTTATCATAATTTTTTTAGTATAAAAGCATAAAAAGCCATTTTCTAACCTCTAGCCTAGCATAGACTTTGATCTTTAAATTGAGAGTTTATCAATGAGAAGCATCATTTGAATAAGAATTGGTCATAGGAATGACCATTCTTTTGGGGAGAGAGAGATATACATAAAAAGCATCCTAATTAAGCATAAATGTAAACTTTTTGTGATTAATCATTAGAATTCTTTAGAAAGCTTAATTTGCATTGAAAAACCATTCATTTGAAACTTCTCAAGCTTGAGAGGGATTGAGAAGTGGAAACATTGAGACTATTAGAGAAAAAACCATGAAATTGCATCTAAACCTCTTGATTTGCTTGCTTCTCTATCTTAGAAGAAGCCCCCAACCAATAAATTGGTTAGTGTGTTGAGAGGAAAGCTCCAAGGATGGTTGAAGAGAGAGAGAAGCTCCAATCTCTCCAAAAAGTAGAGGATTTTTAAGGGATAATAGAAAATATGCTTATTTTAATGTAATACTGGCATGGTCTAGTTCACAGATGAGAATACAAAAGAATGAGGGTCTATTTATAGGAGAGGGAGGTCATTAACTCAATCCAACTAAGTTCTAGAATTTTTCAGGTTCAGTTTGGATGAATTCGGATAAGATTTGGACTAGTTTAGCTCCCATTTTGATCCAGTTTGATTCAAGAGAGAGGAGAGATAAAAATATCTTAATATTTTTGAATTAAAAACTCGTCCACATGTGTGAAATAGGCGCCTACCTCAAAGTCTCCCCCCTCCTTACCAAGGTGTCAAAATTGTATCATTATTCCAAAATTGTTGGAATTAGGGTTGCAGGAATGCACACACAACTTCAAGAAGATGAGGAAGCTTGAGCACAACACAGTAGTGTATTATGAGTGCCAAAAATGAAAGATAACAAGCCCTAGAAGATAATGGGCGTATATACAATGCACGGGGGAAAAAACCTCCTAGTGAGGGAAAAAGTGCCCCGGCGGTCCTAAGTGTGTTCACACACATCACTACTATAATATGGTAACAAATCCCCCCTGGAGTGATGCGGTGAACAAGAGCTAGCACTCATGTATAGGGAAGTGTCTAGCTATGTGGACGAATCCACAAAAGGGAGTAAGCCCAAAGCTTTGCGAAAAGCTTCGAACTTCTCACGAGGCAGAGCCTTTGTGAAAAGGTCTGCAAGGTTATCCTGTGTTGGCACATAAGCCAAACTGATCTCTCCTGCAGAGAGTCTCTCCCTGACATAATGGTAGTGCACCTCAATGTGCTTCGTACGAGCATGGAACACTGGGTTCCGCGCAACTGCCAATGCGCTCTGACTGTCAGTGAAGATGGTGGTGGCAGATGGCTGCCCAACACCCAAATCAGCCATAAGGCGTCTGAGCCACACACACTCAACCGTAGCTGTGAAAGCTGCCCTGTACTCAGCTTCACAACTAGAAGTGGCCACAGTAGGCTGCTTCTTGCTCAACCATGATATGCATGAGCTTCCAAGCATGAAGCAAAAACCACTCGTGGACACGCGTGTGTCATAACAACCAGCCCAGTCAGAATCTGAAAAAACATGTAAATCTGGCGGCAATGATCCCCCCTTGGGATAAAACAACCCAAGATGCCGAGTACCACTCAAATAGCGAAAGATACGCTTCACTGCCTGCCAATGCTTAATGCCTGGGCTATGCATAAATCTGCTCACCTGTGAGACTGCAAACTGAATGTCTGGCCTCGTAATGCATACATAAATGAGGCAACCAACAGCTGTCTGATAGAGTGTGACATCAAAGTGATCTCCAGCATCATGAAGACTCAACTTCAAACCTGTCTCCATTGGAGTAGCAATAGGCTTGCAGTCTTCAAGGCCAAATCTCCGCAACAATGTTTCAATATACTTTGTCTGACACAAAGCAATACCTCCATCACACTGCTTAAATTGTATCCCCAAATAATGATGCAAATGCCCCAAATCTGACATCTCAAAAGAGGCATTCAAATCAGCCTTAAAATCAGCAATATGACTCTCATTTAGTCCTGTGAGCAGCATGTCATCGACATAGAGAGCAATGATTAGATGTACACCATCCACACGTTTAACATACAAAGTGCTTTCTGTTGGACTATTCTGAAACCCATGTGCAGTCAAATATGCATGTATTTTTTCATACCAAGCTCGTGGAGCTTGCTTTAAACCATATAAAGCCTTTTTTAACCTGCACACTTTGTTTTCCTGCCCTCTTTGAACAAAACCACGAGGCTGCGATACATACACCTCCTCATGCAAATCTCCATTTAAGAACGCAGTCTTTATGTCCAGCTGATGTACATTCCAACCATTATGAGCTGCTAATGCACAGATGCTACGAACAGTGGTCATACGACATGTGGGAGCAAAAGTCTCATCAAAATCAATGCCCTTCTCTTGAGCATAACCTTTTGCAACAAGCCTAGCCTTATGGCGATCCACTGTGCCATCAGGCTTACGCTTCAATTTGTATACCCACTTAGTGCCAATGGCCTTCTTGCCAGGGGGCAAGTCACATAAAGACCATGTACTATTCTTCATAATAGCATCGTATTCTGCTTGCATAGCAGCCATCCAATTTTCTGAACTTTGTGCCTCATCAAATGAAACAGGCTCACTTTCATCGCACATACTAGAAACAGCCAATGCATAACAATCTGACGCATAAGAGGCACCATGAGAGCCAGAACGAGTGCGACTAGACAAAGGGGCATCCAACTTGCTGTCACGCAAAGTCTGCACCAGCCATCTAGGCATGTTCCTAGAGCCCTCAATCTCTTGTCTCTCATCCTCAAGTGCATCATGCACATCTGCATCAGATATAGGCTGATCTGTGCCATCATTTAAAACCTGCATAGGCTGAAAAACTGCCTCATGAGGTATTGCACTTGACTGTGCACCACTGAAAAGAGGCAACAATGTATCATAGACATCACGTGAGCTGATATCTGTCTCCTTAGTACATGAAACCAAGGGCTGAACTGCATCTTCCACAAATACAACATCACGGCTAACCAAAATGCGCTTTGTCTGTGGATGATACAAACGATAGCCTTTGCTCTCAGCACTATATCCAACAAAAATACATTTGACAGCTTTGTCATCCAATTTTCTGCGATGTTGCACAGGCACTAATGCATATGCCAAGCAACCAAAAACACGTAAATGGCCAACAGATGGCTTGCGGCTATGCCAAGCCTCATATGGAGTGACAACCTGTAATGCTTTGGTGGGACACCTGTTTAGTACATAAGTGGCACACATGACAGCCTCAAGCCAAAAACCATGTGGTAGACTTTGACTCTTAACCATACATCTTGCCATTTCCATGAGAGACCTGTTTTTTCTCTCAGCCACACCATTTTGCTGTGGTGTATACGGCACTGTACATTGGTGTTTTATCCCACGCTCAGCCAGAAATGCATTAAATTCTGAAGACATATACTCCCCCCCTCGATCTGAACGGAGGGTGCCCATCTTACTTTCTGACACATTTTCAGCCATAACCAAAAACTGTTTGAAGCACAAAAACACTTCGGACTTTGCCTTCAAAGGATATACCCATGCATGCCTGGTAAAATCATCAATGAAAGTCACGAAGTAAAGGTAGTTTCCAAATGATGGAGTTTGCATGGGACCACAAACATCACTGTGAACAAGCTGCAATCTGCGTTCAGCTCTCACTGATCCATCTTTGGGAAAGGAAGCACGCTGCATTTTACCCAATATGCAGCCCTCACAAACATGCTTGACAGGTGCCTCAAGCTTAGGCAAAGAAGACACCATTTCAGATTTCTGCAGGCGCAGCAAACTTGCAAAATTCAGATGACCAAAACGTGCATGCCACAGTTTTGCATTTGAAATAGCCTGCGTATCCATAATAGCACATGCTGAATCCTCTACACATTTGCCATCCATATTGAGCTTATACAGCCCTCGACATAGTGAACCAGATGCTACAATGATGTCACCACAAGAGAGATCATGAACAGTACATCTGTCATCCACAAATTTTACAACCAAACCTGTTTTGGCAAATGCGGAGACTGACAGCAGATTCTTTTTGATCCCTGGCACATACAATGCATCAAAAAGTGTAAAGGTGTTGCAATTTGCAACATTCAGCACAATCTGTCCAACTCCTTTAACGGGATAAGAGGAGTTATTGGCACAAGTGACAGTATTCCCTGTGGGAGCAGACTCAAGGAAAGTGAATAAACTGCGCTGCGAGGTGATATGCTTAGTGGCACCACTGTCAAAGTACCATACATCTGAATCTACTGCAGACATACATGTGTCATGCAAAGATGGGTCATAACTGCACTGCGCATTGAATGCCCATTCTGTATCTTGAACAACATTAGCAGATTCATTGTTAGAAGGAGAGGCATCTGCAACAGCCATACCAGCCTCTTTCTTCTTAGCCTCTTTCGCAGCCAGCTTAGGACACGCTTTGATGACATGATCATTTCCCTTACAGTACTTGCAAAATGTCTTCTGTTTGTCACCCTTCTTCTCATCTTTGTCTTCCTTCTTTGGTTGCGCAGCATTTGCAGATTTCTGCTTACTAGAAGAAAAGCCAGCTTTACCTTTCCCGCTTCTCTGACTAGCAACGAAAGCTTGATCTGCGACACGCATAATATTCCTGTTTTGCCTTGACTGGTCTTCTTGCAGCAAAACAGAAACTAACTCCTCAAATGATAAGGCATTGGGATTGCCTTTCATCATCAAGCGAAGAGTGGAAGCAAAACCCTGATAAGAATCTGGTAGACCATTCAAAACAGTTTGCACAAGTGAACTGTCTGACAGGATTTCATCTGCAGAAATGAGCTGCTCTTTGAAATCCTTGATCTTTGTCAAAAAGCTATCCATAGAATCACCTTCGTTCATATGCTCACTCTCCAACTGTTTTCGGAGGCAAGCAACACGAGCCTCATTTCTTGCCTGATACAATGTGGCAAGTACATCCCAAGCATCCTTAGAAGTCCTGCAGGAGCGAATATGTGGGATAATGGTACGTTTGACAGACAGCGCAATCAAGGCATGAGCCTGCGCATCTCTACCATCCCAACGAATCTGCTCTGCTGAAAGTGGTGGTTCTCGAACAGCTGCTACAGCACTTGTGCCTGCACCATCATTAACAGTACCTGTTTCTGATGTGTTTGCAGCATTCCCAGCCACAATAGGACGTGCATCAATACCCTGCACAATGTTCCATAACCCCTTTGCTACCAATACATGTCGCATCATATATGCCCACAATGGATAGTTGGTGCCATCCAACTTATCCTCAGCAGCCAACATGCGGAATACATCATTGTTGTCAGCCATGGCCAATGACTGTACTACTAGATGTAAATGCTGTCTGTAAGAGGTAAACCTGTATAAAATCGACCTGTGCTATGTAGCACAGCCCAAAACAGACGAATGGGCACCTGTCCTGCAGATTTTAATCTTGACAGAAAATCTGCACAGTAGGACGATTTTGCCTGCGCAGTACTTGGAATGCAAAAACGGAGGGCGAAATGACTTCAGATCAAAATTCTGAAACGAACAAGCCCTACGGGCTTTCCCACGGCATATACTAACCTGCAGACGCTCGTGAAACCTCGTCGCAATCGGAGGAGATGAAGCGGCAGGTGCCGGTGATGCTGCCCGGGAGGAGGAAGCCTGCTCTGATACCAATTGTTGGAATTAGGGTTGCAGGAATGCACACACAACTTCAAGAAGATGAGGAAGCTTGAGCACAACACAGTAGTGTATTATGAGTGCCAAAAATGAAAGATAACAAGCCCTAGAAGATAATGGGCGTATATACAATGCACGGGGGAAAAAACCTCCTAGTGAGGGAAAAAGTGCCCCGGCGGTCCTAAGTGTGTTCACACACATCACTACTATAATATGGTAACAAAAATATCTCATCTTTTTAGTAATATCTCATAGTTTTTAACTAATAAACCTTATACTCAATCAACTCTTCATCTTATGTGAGCATTTACTCCTTTTTGGGTATTTTCTTTTATTCATTGGATTTATCTCATCCCAACACTTGGATTAATCTTATTGGCCCATAGGAACCTTAATTGGACCACAATCCAAAAATTTCAGAAAATCTTGACCCTTAGGCTAAGGTATTTTAAATCATTTTTAATTGATTCCTAATGCACATTGGAGAATTTATTTTGAACTTTTGTTTCAGGGAAACATATTTTTTATATTAGCAGAATTTGTTTATCCAAAAATATCTCAATATTAAATTACCTCTCTCTAGAATTTTTTTCTCTCTCTAGGTAAAAACAAGAAAAAATAATATTTTCTTGTATTCAAAAATGGGAAATGATTACAGGGGATTGAAGTAAAGCTTATTCATTATTCAGGCTGAGGAGGAATCTTACAAGAAGACTAGACCAACGGCTGTGCCTCGCATGGATGAGGAAAAAAGCATTGTGTCTAGGAAATCAAGATTAGTAGTTGCCCAAATTATGATCAATTACCCTATGGGTGATTTGATTTTTAGAAGACCATGTTTTCCCTGCAGGATAGGACTAGGTCTTACACCTACAAATCGTATCCTTGAATCTCTGCATGGTCAAGGTGTCGACGAGTAGGAAATTGTAGGTCTTACACCTACAAATCGTATCCTTGAATCTCTGCATGGTCAAGGTGTCGACGAGTAGGAAATTGTCTCCAAGTTAAGACTTAGTAGACTATCTTTCCCCTATTTTGGATGGGGGAACCTGTTGTCTATTAGTTCTAGGAGTGATCAGGCTCCTCTTACCTACTAAGATCATATTGTTGTCTATTAGTTCTAGGGAGTTATCAAGCCCCTCTTACCTCCAGGAGCTTATTGTTGTCTATTAGTTCTAGGAGCGATCAGACTCTTATCACACAGAAGCACAAAGGTAATAAGTTCCAATGGAAGAACAATTCAAACAAATCTTTTGAGGCTAAGGATGATTCTAATAAGCCAAATAAAGTTACTTGTCAGTATTGAAAAAGCCCAGTCATGCAATTGAGAATTGCTTTGAACTTTAGAATAAGGATAAGAAGAAGAAGGAATCAAACAAAGGTAATCTAGCAAAGGTTCTAATAGTTTTTCCCCCCAGATAACTAGAGTGCCAACAAAGGGGACTCTAAAAATGTTGTCCTTGAAGATTTCTCACTTATGGGTGGCTATACTATTTGGCAGCTTTAGTCTTGACTAAGATTCATGTCTCAGTGCAACTATGTTTTATCTAAATATTGGTGCAAATTACTTCTCAAAGAAGTTTGGTAAAAAATATGGAGACTGTGCAAGTTGGTCACACAGTTATATATGCAAATAATGCCTTGTATTTAGTCAAAGATATTGGTGAGATATATCTTACTAGTACTAGTGGTGAGGATCTTTATCTTCAAAATGTACTATTTGTTCAAGCTATAAAGAAGAATTTGCTTTTAGTGCTGCCTACTCTAGCAAGGGAGGGTCTTAATGTTGAATTTGTAGATAATAAATGCATTATCTATAATAGAGAATAGGATTAAAAATTTGTGTTTACTAGAACTCTCAACCACCATGGTTTGTACAAATGTATGAAAAGTGTGATGATGCTTGTTTAGTAGACACTTTAAATGTAATAAAAAATACCCAGTTGTGGCATGCTAAGTTTGGCCATACAACGCTTGGTGGATTAATCCTTTTATAGAAACATGGAATGTTAGAGGACCTACCTCACTTTTATCCCCCACCCATATATGTTTGTGAGGAATGTATCATTGAGCAAGCTCTCCCGCTAACTTCTTTCCCAAAGAATGCAATGTAGATAGAGCTAACCAACAAATTGTAGCTCAAACATAGTGATATGTGTGGTCTAATATGGACTCTTTCTTTGAGAGGAAATATTTAATTTGTGACTTTCATTCATGATTATAATAAATTTTGGTCTTACCCCATGAAAGAAAAATCAAAGATCTTAACACTCTCTTGCTTTGATTGAGAATGAAATTGGTTTAAAAGTCCAAAAAAATTGGTTTACATATATAGATAGATAGGGGAAATATTTGTCTAATACTTTCAAAGACTTTTTGGCAAAAAAATGCATTAACCATCAATGTACATCTCCCTATACACCAAAACAAAATGGTGCTGCTGAGAGAAGAAACATGACTCTCATAGAGATGGTTAGATGTATGGTCAAAGGTCAGCAGCTTCCACACAAGTTTTTGATCGAAGAATTCTTTCTACTGCCCCACTAAAGCTTTTAAAACCATCACTCCTTATGAATCTTGGTTCAATACATGTGTGTTTTGGGTTGTTTGTCATATGCATATATACTATCTCAGATTTGGACTAAGATTGATGACAGGGTAGTGAAATGAATTTTTCTTGGCTATAGTGTAGAAAGTAAAGGTTATTGTCTCTTTACCCAAGAAAATCATTATCAATATGGATTTTCTTTATCCGGGGGGAGATCACTATATGAAAACCCTATATATCATCTGTGTTCAAGGCCTATTTTTTAAATCCCTTATCTATGAATTTTTATCACGATTAAAATTAACCTTTTTTCTATACAAATTGGTTAAAAATTTTTGGATTTACTTTTACAAACCCCTTCTTTTTATGAGAAAAAAACAATAAACTATACCCTTTTTATGCACTCACATGATATATTCATGTATTTTTTAGTGACCCCCCTGAGCTAAGGATTCTTTCTATCCTATGATATAATTCAATAAGCATACCTATGCCAATTTATCAGATATATTTTGATGGTTTGTTTCTAGTGCCAATGTCTATGATACTCAACAAATTTTGCCTATTGATCCTCACTTGTTGTTGGGAAGAATGCTCAAGAAGTTGATGCACCAACTTCTCATCATCCATAAGATGCAATAAATTTTGAAAGATGATCAATTAATGAGTCTAGTATTATGCTTAAATGGGTTAGAAGCACGTTATATGATAGCAAATTGTCTACTTCTTTGTAGAGTAGAACTAGATCTGGTGCTAAAACCATCTCTTCAATAGATATTGATTAAACCATCTCTTCCAGTAGATATTGTTGAGTTTCCATTTATTAGTTCTCTACATGGTGTAGATAAACCTAAGTATTTTGAAGAGGCTTGAGAAGATCCAAATTAGGTTAAATCCATGTAGGATGAAATTCAAGCCATTTAAACAAATGGTACTTGGGATTTAGTGGATCTACTATATGGTAAGAAATCAATTGGTGTTAAGCGGGTTTACAAAGTCAAGGGAAAGGTTGATAGATCTTTGGAGATGTTCAAGGCTAGTCTTATTACAAAATGTTATGCCTAGCAGAAAGGAATTGATTATGATGAAACTTTTCCCTCCACTTCTTTGTAATGAAGCAACACCTTTAGACTAGGTTTGGAATTGATTATGAGATGAAACTTTTCCCTCCACTTCTTTGTAATGAAGCAACACCTTTAGACTAGGTTTAGGACTTTATTCATGGGCTCAAGTATAAAAGGGGACTCATGGACTATCATTGTAACCTTTTTGACCTTTTGACACCTTTTGATATCTTAATATGACTTTTAATATTAGTCATCATGACTTTTGGAGCCTTATAGCTTTCAACCTATGCTTATGGAAGGCTTTTTCCATCCTTTGGTGAAAGGCTTAATAACGTAGGCATTATGCCTGATTTCTTGCTAATTGCATGTTAATTAGCGTAACGATTGTCCCAAATCTTAGCTTATGATGATCACTCCATTTCAAGTGAATGTTGGAAGTGTCCACAAGCATATCCCCAACCCTCACATACCGTCTCAAATGACACTCTTATCCAAATGTTGATGGAAATGAATGCAAAATTTGACACTATGGCAACAAGAATTGGATTGGTGTGGAATAAAAGTTAATGGGTCAACTTAAGCATGATGATGGTCATGATGGTCATCAAGGAGACAAAAACCTTTTCATGGAACCTCTTTTGAAGATCGGAGAGAAGGCAAGCAACATATGCAAGAGGCTTTTACAAAGGTTACCCGCCATGAAAATCCTACAAAGAATACCGCAAGTGGATTCATGGTCAAGGCTAGGAGACCTCTCATGAGGGAAATGAGGCCTACATCTTTCCAAGGTGGTCCCTCGTAACTACATGGAAAGCAACATACATCTTAGTCTAAACATTTGGAACCAAACCTTGGAGAACCCAAAAGAGTATCTTCACATCCCAAGGAAAATCAATCTTCCATGTTTGAAGAAGAGTTGTATGTTGATGGTGATGTGGTTGAGCATGATTGGGAGCATATGTCATTCACCGAAAGGCAAAGGGAAGCTCATGATACATGGATGGAAATGCCTAACTTTATCAAGAGGGAGTACAAGGATTTTGCACAATTCTTGGGATCATATGTGCAAGTGTAAAGGTACAAACCCTCTAATAATCGTGAGAATGCATTATCTACCACTTGCAAGGATGTCAAGGATAAGGTCTCAATCCTCAAATTCAAGGCTAAAGGATAAACCCTACATGAATTGGAGGAATGGATGAACAAAATGGAGACATATTTTCAGCTATATCCAAAGAATGAGCAGGATAAAGTGCAGTTTACATCTTTACACTTGGAAGATTATGAGCATCAATGGTGGAGGCATTTGGTCAAAGAAGGGACTACACCACATACTTGGGAGAGGAATTGAAGAGAGAGATGAATATGGCATTTATTTTACCCTTGGTTTTTGACCAATACCATGAAGAATGGTATAAAATCTCACAAAAGGGCATATTGGTTAGAGAGAACATCAAAAAGTTCATGAAACTCTCTATGTTTGTGGATGGACTAATGAGGACATGAAGATGAAGAAGTTCATGCATGGTCTAGATTCCTAAATCAAGGCAAATTTATCGGAACAAAGACTTAGCACTACCATCAAGGAGGCTATGAGGTTGGTGGAGCTCTATGAGCCAAAGTACAAGAAATCTCAGCTCATCATACCCTCTCAAAAGCCATTCAATACTTCTTCAAATGTTGGTAAAAGCTTTCCTTCCACAACACCCACTTTTACCTCTAGGTTTTCATCATTATTTGGAGGTGAAAGCCCAAGAGTGGAGTTCAAAATGATGCAAAGAAAGGCAATGGTTTTTTTAAGAAGACTTTTCAACCCTTCAAGAAGACACAAAGGATGGATAATCCAAAGATTGAAGAGTCAAGGAGTGTTGAGATTCAAGCTCGATGTCAGCTTGTGCCAGTCGCATTATGTGCTGGCATGTCAGGTAGTAACATGTGTGAGACATAAATGACCGCATCCAGCTGGTCATTTATGTGTGAGACATAAATGACCGCATCTAGCTGGTCATAGTGTGTGGACATTAGCTAGGGTTAGCAGTGTGTGGACACAACACATGTAGTGTGTTGTAGATTATGGATTATGGTTTTATGCATTGTGTGAGAAGGGAGATGGCTTCCCTCTATGGTTAGGGTTTGATAATACATTAGGGTTTGCTCCTGTGTGTGTGTCTCCTCTCCCTCTACCTGTTTTTCATCATGGTATCAGAGCCTGGTGCTCTCTATTAGGGTTTATGAGTGAGTAAGAGAAGAGGGAGAAGAAGCTGTAAAGAAAAGCTGTGAAGCTTGCCATTTGAGCTGTGAAGCTTGGAGCACACCGATTTCCATAAAATCTGAGAGCTTGGCTTACCGGGTAAGGACTACTAAACATCCTTGAGCGGATTGCACGTGCAAAAAAAACACAAACAACACCAGATTTGAGCAAAGAGAAATTTCTGTTTTGCAAGCTCTCCATTGAAGCTTGAGTGTGGTGAATGTATGAGGCAAATGGTTGCAAAGAATCGTTGCAAATCTAACAAAGAATTGTGTATCTGGAAAATGGGAATGTATTGGCAACTCATGTGCAAGCCCTACAATGAATTTGGAGCAAAGTTGATGCATATTAGTGAGTGAAAATTCACTGGTTTGAAGCCCTCACAAAAATAGAGAAGTGAGGTCCATTGTTGATGCAATTAAAGCTAGTTTTTTACAAAAATCACTACATTAATGGATTGGGCACATACCTTTCTCATTTTTTTGAAAAGTGGAGGCCAAATTCTACTTGGTTGATTGATTAAATTCAGAATTTTCTTAGCAATTTTGTAATACACATACTTGAGGAGGTTGCTATATGATTGGTTGGAGAAATTATGCATTATGGAGCTGATTATGAGCTGATTAAAGAGACTATCTACAGTGATTAATGAAAAAGAGGGTGATTAATCGGCTAATTACTCTCTCAACTTAAACAATTGGTCTAATTCCTTTTACATGGAGTTAGTAGACATCAATGCTAAGATAATGAATGCCTGGTCTCTCAATTTGGACAAGAATCAAAGGAATTAGAGCATTTTTACTACTAGTCTTTTCTGGTTTTACTGGTTTTTCTCAAAACAGAGAAGGGGATTTGATATTTTTGGTATGTACGCACCTTGGTTGGTGTTGATATGCAACATTGAGCTTGTTTAGGTGCCAATGCAAGTTACCAACACTTGATTGAACCACTACATTGCAATTTGAAGCCTTGGAAAGCGTGCCAGAATAGGGTACTTTGGACTGCATATGCCAGTTGCAATCAATTTGATTTTCTACATCAACAGTGAAGTTCATTGAGTACTTTGGAGTATCTGGAACACTTATTAGAGTGTGGTTGAGCTGAGGAAGGCTCGTTTACAGATTTGGACATGTGCAGAAGGTGCATTTGTATCATTGAGCAAATATGTTAGACAACCCAGTACAAATTATGGGTGAGACGTTGGATAGGAAGAACTTCCACGCATGGAAGTACAGGATTAAAAGCTTTCTGAAAGGAAAAGGATTTTGGAACCTTATTACAAGTGTGGATCCAGAGCCGGAACTACCCTGGCAACCTACACAACAACAGGTTGTAGCTCATAAGAAATGGTCAGAGAGAGCATACAAAGTTTTGCATTACTTGTCTATATGTATCTCAGATGCTATACTCATACATATGCATGATGCTGAGAATCCCAAGGATGCATAGTGCTCGTAAGTCTCAGTTAAGACAACAGATTCATAATGTGAAGTGGAAAGGAAGGAGCATCCATGATTATGTACAAGAGATAAAGAAGTATGCAGATGCATTGGCAACTATCAATGCCCCCATGCTTGATGATCATTTGGTAGACATTACCTTGCGTGGTCTTGGCAAGGAGTGCAAGTCTTTTTATACATCTATTTCTGTTCAGAGTACAGGTTTACCAGATTTTGATGAGTTGGTTTCACTCTTGCTTGTTGAGGAAATCAAACTCAGTGACTCTTTTCATGATGCATCTACTAGCCATGATGATAATGGCAGAAATTAGGCTTTCTATTCACAAAGGGGATTTAGAGGCAGGGGAGATTTGCATCACGAGGTCGTGGTAATGGTCGTGGATGGTAGGATAGGTCACCACAACAGAATTTTCAGCCTACATATGGTGCTAGAGGTGGTCGTGGATATACATCTCATCAAAGAGGTGGTAGAGGGCGTTGGTGGCAAGGCCAACAAACATCTATGCAAAATGTGGAATGCCATTACTATGGGAAATTTGGTCATATGGCACGTGATTGTTTCCCCGCAAACAAAATGATTTGAGAGGGGGTAGAGCACAACATGGTGGACATTATGCACAACATAGTGGAAATTTTGCATCAAGCATCAATGATGGCAACGCAAATCACTTGTTTGCCAATGAAACATGTCGTGGGATCTATGATGACAAATGGTGACAGTGATGACACTTGGCATATATATGGACTCTGGAGCATCAAACCATATGACTTGTCATGGCGAATGGTTTAAACATATGAAGCCTATGGATGTGAAAGGCTATGTGGAGACTGGAGATGATACCCAACATGCTATCACACATGTTGGAAGTGTACCATTGGTTATGCACAATGGTGAAACAGTCTATGGCAGATGTCTTGTATGTGCCTTCTATTACAAAAAGTTTGGTCAAATGGTGGAACAGGGTTTATAGGTTCGTTTCAATGATTATGGATGCTTCGTTGAGGATTTCAAAAATGGATGTAGAGTCATTGTTGCCAAAGGCAAGAAAGAAGGCAGGTTATTTAAGTTGGATGCTGGGATTCCTGAGTTGAAATTAGCCATGTTCTCTAAAAGCCGAAATGTGGTACAGGACATTGACATGTGGCATAAAAGGATTGGACATGTGAACATACAAAGGTTAAAGAACATGTAGGCAAGAGGCATTGTAAGTGGGCTGCCTAGATTCAAGTATGATGGGAATATGCATGTCTGTGATGCTTGCCAGTTCAGAAAGCAAGCAAGGTTGCCATTTCCTAAAGAAGGCAACATAAGTAGTAGCAGGCCACTTGAGATAGTTCATAGTGATGTATGGGGTCCTACAAAAAACCCATCCATTAAAGGCAGCTTGTATTATGTGACATTCATTGATGATTTCAGCAGAATGACTTGGATTTACTTTCTCAGAGAGAAAAGTGAAGTGTTGGGAAAGTTTATGGACTTTAAAGCTTTTACAGAGAAGCAATATAGCTCTTGGATAAAATGTTTGAGGACAGATGGAGGTGGTGAACACCTCACATGCTTTTGAGAATTTCTTGAGAAAGCATGGCATAAGAAGGCACTTAACTTGCAGTTACACACCTTAGCAAAATGGTGTTGCTGAGAGGAAGAATAGAGTCATTTGTGTGATGTGGCCAGGGCGATGCTCAATGAAAAGAGCATGTCAGATTATTATTGGGCAGAAGCGTGTGCCACCGCGGTGTATGTACTTAATAAGACACCCATAGCAGCCATACATGGAAGTACGCCAGAGGTGCAGCTTACAGGTTTTAGGCCAGACATTGGACACCTCAAAGTGTTTGGTTGCATAGCTTATGTGCATGTGCCTGATGAGAGAAGGAGGAAGTTGGATCCTAAGGCAGAAAAGTCTGTTTTTGTTGGGTATGCACAGGATCGCAAGGCATATAAATGTTACAATCCGCATACTAGGTAAGCGGTTATCTCACGAGATGTGGTGTTTGCTAAACTTGCTAGTTGGTACAAGGCAAAGAATGAGGGTGTCAGTTGATACTGATGTGCATGTGAACTTACCACAAGCAAGTTCTATTTCTATGTCTGGGCTAGCAGAGTCTGAGAGTAGCACTATACGTCCATGGTCAGGATGCTAGGCCATAAAGCGCGGTTGGTAGTTAAGGGTTATGCACAAACCCAAGGCTTGGACTATGATGAAACATTTAGTCCAAGTTGCAAAGATGGGAACAGTGAAAGCAGTCATTGCTATGGCTGCAACAAATGGTTGGGAAATGCATCAAATGGATGTGAAAAATGCATTTCTAAATTGTGATTTACAAGAGGAAGTTTATATGGCACAGCCAGAAGGATATGTACACCCGAGGTACCCCACTCATGTATGCAGATTAAAGAAAGCATTATATGGTTTGAAGCAAGCACCTCGTGCTTGGAGTGATAAGATAAGCCGATATCTTATCTCCCTTGGATTTCAGGTTTCTTCAGCAGATTCTTCACTCTATGTGAAGAAGACAGATCATGGGATTGTCTTACTTATCATCTATGTGGATGACTTAATTGTCACAGGAAATCATGCAATAGATGTTATGCATGTCAAGAAGGCATTGAGTGGGCAGTTTGATATGAAAGACTTGGGTGAATTGAGATATTTTCTTGGGATTGAAGTGATCAAGGACATGGTTAGTGCAACGCCAATATGCATTGGATATGTTGGTAAAATATGGGATGATACGGTGTAAGCCAATGAGTACACCTTTGGAGCAGAATGTGAAGCTGCAGGAGGCTGATTTTGGTGAAGAGTCGGATGATCCATCTATGTATAGAAAGATGGTTGGCAGTCTTATTTACATGAATATCACACGCCCGGATCTCAGTTATGATGTGGGGCTAGTAAGCCAATTTATGCAAAGCCCCAGAAAACCTCATTTGGATGCAGTGAGATGCATTATGCAATATGTAAAGACCATTGCACATTATGGTCTTCTTTATGAGCATGGTAAATGCTTGGATGTACATGGCTACACAGACGCAGATTGGGCAGGTAGCTCATATGACGGGAGGTCTACTAGTGGTGATGCCTTTATATTTGGAAGTGCAGTGGGTGAGTTGGAGCAGTAAGAAACAACATACTGTTGCTTTATCTAGTACAGAGGGAGGCTGAATACAGGGGTGCAGCCATTGCTACATGTGAAGGAGTATGGTTAAAGAGTCTCTTGGCTGATTTGGGTGAGCCTATTGATGGAAAGGTTGTCATTCATTGTGACAACATGAGCAGCATACAGTTGGCCAAGAGTCTAAATTTTCATGTGCGGACAAAACACATAGAGGTCCACTATCATTTTGTCAGAGAGAAAGTGTGGATGGTACAGTGGATTTGCAGTATGTGAAGACTGAGAAGAGCAGGTGGCCGATATCTTTACAAAGCCACTTAGCAGGGAGAAGTTTGAGTACTTCCGTACTATGTTGGGAGTACATGGGATGAGCTTGAGGGAGAGTGTTGAGAGCTTTGATAGCCCAAGCTCATCTACATCTTCATCTATGGCAGTACATCATGAGCTTGAGAGGGGCTGTTGAGATTCAAGCTCGATGTCAACTTGTGCTAGTTGCATTATATGCTGGCATGTTAGGTAGTAACATGTGTGAGACATAAATGACCGCGTCCAGCTGGTCATAGTGTGTGGACATTAGCTAGGGTTAGCAGTGTGTGGACACAAATGGCCACGTCCAGCTGGTCATAGTGTGTGGACATTAGCTAGGGTTAGCAGTGTGTGGACACAACCCACATGTAGTGTGTTGTAGATTATGGATTATGGTTTTATGCATTGTGTGAGAAGGGAGATGGCTTCCCTCTATGGTTAGGGTTTGATAATACATTAGGGTTTGCTTCTGTGTGTGTGTCTCCTCTCCCTCTACCTGTTTTTCATAGGAGAAAGGGTTTATTCTTCAAATTAAAAAAGAAGTGGTCACCCGGGATTGTATTGGACAACATATAGACAAAGATATGGTGACTCTTCTCAAAGAGTATGAGGACATTTTTTAGCCCTCATATTAAAAAGTTACCTTTAGATAAAATATATCCTCTCAGAGTCCATGCACTTTGGCATGAGGAATCAATTGGCAAAGAGGGATTGGAGGGCAAGACAAAGAGCTAATAATCCTCATCCTCCAAACAATGTCCTCACTATGGATCATGGTGATGTCCCCTTCTCCACCCACACATGACTCATCCATAGTGCTACACATAAGGCACAATCTGCACTATAGCCTCCAAGGTAGTTTTTGCACCTCGTCTCATGTTCATCCTCTCCCATCCCATCAATATGCTCTTCCTCTCCCATCCCAATGTCATCAATGGCATCCTCACCCATTTCTTCAATGATGCGAGGAAAACCAACTTTATCCTTAATTTCTTTGGTTTACTCTTTCACCAAGCCTCGGTTACTTTTTCTACATGCTGGGTTTTGCTTTCCCTTATGCTTGGTTGAAGAATATTTAGTTTTGTTTACTGTTAGAGAGCAAGCTCAAGCGAGAGAGAGAGAGAGAGAGAGAGAGAGAGAGAGAGAGAGAGAGAGAGAGAGAGAGAGAGAGAGAGAGAGAGAGCACAGATTAACGTCGAATTTATTGATCTAGAGAGACGAATCGATGGGGGAGAGAGAGAAATAAAAAGAAGTTAAAGAGCCCATAGTAGTGAGCAAATCTCTTGGGGCTACCATGTGTTGAGATATCGAGCTCGTCTAGTGAGGCGGTGGACACTGATGACTCGCTTGGGGGATAGGCCCCACACTTACACCACTGGCATGGTTGGTGAGATCTTGGGTGATATGCGGCCAGTGGGATGACAGGCTGTGTGACAGCCATTCTAGAGACTGGCATAGTTATAGCGCCAGCTCATTTAGTCGGGTTCACACTATAGAGAACCCGTGTATGTATTTGGTTGAGTACCTTTCATATTGTGTGTACTCTTATTCTTGTATATGGCGTGTTGAGTGTTGAGTAGAGAAGAAGAAGATTTCAGCCTCTCACTTTGTGTGTTCTCTATTAGGGTTTTGTGAGTGTGTGTGTGTGTGCTTGCAAGAGCTCAAGCTCTCTTCCCCCCTGCATCTTTTCATGGTATCAGAGCCTGGTTCGTGCTAAGGGCTGAGCTGCAAGCAAGAGAACCACAGGAAGCGGTACGAGGGTAAGAGCTTCAACTACTCTTCCCTATTTGTGTTGGTGACTACACCCTTGTCGGGAGCTCTACGGGAGGCACCGGCAACGATCTCTGATTGAGGAGCTTTCTTCGCAGGAGTAAAGCTATAGGAAAACTATATTGTCCTATTGGACAGAATTTTCCTGGGCTGAAAACGCGTTTCGGGCGCGTCTGGACCTCCGTTTTTCAGAAAGCAGGCGATTTCGAGCACTACGGGTAAGTCATCGATTCTCTGCAAAACTCTGTTTTAAGAACTGCAGGAAGACAGATTAACTGTGCAGACACTGTGGGTGCTGCGAAGAGGTCTACAGTTGCCATTGGGTGTATGTATGCACATTGAAGTCACTGGTTGTGACATTTGAGAGTACTACAATACCGCTGCA
Organism: Cibotium barometz; assembly: GCF_041138505.1. Lineage (NCBI taxonomy): Eukaryota > Viridiplantae > Streptophyta > Polypodiopsida > Cyatheales > Cibotiaceae > Cibotium > Cibotium barometz. The sequence goes on from NC_141063.1 coordinate 41,701,856, forward strand.
GAAAATACAACAGTTTGTGCAGAAAAACCAGAGTGCTGTTTCTAGTAAAATTGTGTGTTTGGCAAGATGTCAAATGATGGGATAACCCAGATTGTGGCTGAGACGCTTGATAAGAATAACTTCCATGCTTGGAGGTTCAGGTTGACGAATTTCCTGATGGGAAAAGGCTATTGGGACTACATAGAAGGTGAACATGAAGAGGCACCGGAGATACCGGATATAAATCCGACTGCTACAGATGTGAAAGAGTTTAAAGACTGGAACCAAGGAGCCAGGAAGGTTATGTATTGGCTCTCCATTAGTATACAGGACACCATGATTGGGCACATTCAGGATGCCAAGTCCCCCAAGGAGGCGTGGGACACCTTGGTAAAGCTTTATGAAACAAATACCAAGGCACGTAAGATACAGTTGAAGAATGAACTTCATACTGTGGAGAAAAAGAGCATGTCTTTGAATGACTATGCGTTGAAGATAAAGGGAATTGTGGAATCCCTTGCATCTATTGGTGTGTCAGTAGATGATGATGATAAGGTGGAGGTCTGTCTACGTGGTCTCGGGCCACAATACAAGGCGTTCAAGACGTCTATTCAGACTCGGGAAAACATTCCCAACTTTATAGATTTGGTGTCTATGTTGATTATCGAAGAGAAGAGCTTGGGTGAAAACCAACAATCTTCACAAAGCAAAAACAGTTCAGAGCAACAGGCCTTCTACACGAGTTCAGGAAGAGGACGAGGTAGAGGAGGCCAAACAGGTAATCAGAATTATGGCCAGCAGCAGCAACAACAACAACAGTCCCAGAATCAACAACAACAACAACAACACGCAGGTGGAAGAGGCAAATTCAGAGGCAGGGGGAGTCAAAGAGGCCATGGAAATTGGCAAAGGCAATATAATGATGCACGTGAATGCTATTATTGTGGTAAGCCTGGACATGTGCAGGCAGAATGCTATAAGAAGCAGGCTGACATGCAAAATGGAAAAGTGCAGCAAAACAACTATGCATCCTCAAGCAGAAATAATGAGGATAATGAAAGGTTGTTTGTTATGCAGCATGTCGTGAATGCTATGTCTGAAAATGTTGACGCAGCACAAAAAGATAATGTATGGTATACGGATTCAGGCGCTTCGAACCACATGACGAGTCATGGGGGTTGGGGAGTGGTTCAAGGAGATGAAAAACCCAAAAAGACGAGGTTTTATGGAAATAGGGGATGACACTGCTCATCCAATTGCCCATGTTGGAGATGTGCCATTGTCTATGCAGAATGGCAAAGTGAAGTACCTTGCAGATGTACTTCACGTTCCGAACATAACAAAGAATCTGGTTTCAGTTGGCCAGATGATTCAGCAGGGTTTGCAGGTTCGGTTTAACCCTGATGGATGTTATGTTGAAGATTTTAAAGACAAGTGCAGGTTGGTTGCAAAAGGCAACAGAGTGGGCAGAATGTTTACATTAAATGTAGACATGCCTGAAATGAGTGCTGCGATGTTTGCAAATGGTTCAGGAATTGTTGCAGACATAGACATTTGGCATAAAAGGATTGGACATGTGAATGTGCAGAGATTGAAGTCTATGCAGACTAAAGGAATTGTGACAGGGTTGCCAAAATTTAAAGTGGAAGGTATGCAGAAAATATGTGAAGCATGCCAATTTGGGAAGCAAACAAAGCATGTGTTTCCACGTAACAGATATGTGAGCAGAAATGCACTAGATATTGTGCATTCAGATGTATGGGGTCCTACAAAGACCATATCTATGGGAGGCTGCAGGTATTATGTGACTTTCATTGATGACCACACAAGGAAAGTGTGGGTATATTTCATGAAGGAGAAGAGTGAGGTGTTCACTCACTTTCAGAATTTCAGAGTTTTGGTTGAAAAGCAAACAGGGAAATATGTAAAGTGCCTAAGGTCAGATGGAGGGGGAGAGTACTTCTCCAATGAGTTCTCTGAATTTTTGAAGAAGAATGGTATTCGAAGACAGTTTACATGCAGATACACTCCGCAGCAAAATAGAGTTGCTGAGTGGAAAAACAGGCACATTGCTGAGATTGCACGAGCATTGATGGAAGAGAAGAATATGCCGCATAGCTATTGGGCTGAGGCTATTTCTACAGCAGTATACATCATGAACAGGACTCCAACTGTGCAGCCATACATGATGTAACTCCAGAGGAGAGGTTTACTGGACAGGAAACCAGATTTGTCTCATCTGAAAGTCTTTGTGGATGCATTGCATATGTGCATGTGCCAGATGAGCTGAGAACTAAGCTGGATCCAAAAGCTGAAAAATGTGTGTTTATTGGATACTCCCTTGAGCAAAAGGGATACAGGTGTTATAACCCTGCTACACGTGAGTTGAGGGTAAGCAGGGATGTTGTCTTTGATGAGATGAGCAGCTGGTATGCTGCTGAAAAAGAAGCTGTTGGGGCTGATGTGAGTGGAAGTGTGGTTGCACAGAATGTTGGTCAGCAATCACAGTCTTTGAATGGACCAGGAGAGTCCTCATCTAGTGGGTCTATTGATAGACCATGGAGTGGCAAGCTGCATCATAATACCAGTCCTGCAAATATGATTAGTACATCACGTAAAGGAAAAGAGAAAGTGGTTGAGCCCCTTGGTATGCTGACATTTCTGCAAGGCATTCTCAGTGGCTCAGATATGAGCCTTGATGAGGAGCTTGGGATCCCAGCTGTGAGAACACTTGGTGTAAAGAAGGCTATGGAAGCCATGAATGAAAAGCTGCGAAGATTAGGGAGAGTGAAGAACCCTGTGCAGAGATTTACATATGATGGTTATGTGGCACATCACTATGCATATATGGCAAAGGTTGTGCAGGTTGTAGAGCCCACATGCATTGATGAGGCTGTTGGAAATGTGTGTTGGGAGAAAGCTATGGATGAGGAGATGGATGCACTATATGGAAATGAAACTTGGGATTTAGTGCAATTGTCTGAAGGCAAGAAAGCCATTGGATGAAAGTGGGTGTACAAAGTTAAACATAACAGTGATGGAAGCATAAACAAGTACGGCTAGATTGGTAGCCAAAGGATATGCGCAGACATATGGGATTGATTATGAGGAAACTTTCAGCCCAGTTGCCAAGATGGCAACGGTGAGAGTTGTGATAGCAGTGGCTGCGTCAAAGCAATGGTCTTTACATCAGATGGATGTAAAGAATGCATTCTTGCATGGGGATTTGCAAGAAGAGGTGTATATGTTGCAGCCACCTGGTTATGAGGATATGGGTCACCCCGAGCATGTTTGCAGGTTGAAGAAAGCCTTGTATGGGGATTTGCATGGGGATTTGCAAGAAGAGGTGTATATGTTGCAGCCACCTGGTTATGAGGATATGGGTCACCCCGAGCATGTTTGCAGGTTGAAGAAAGCCTTGTATGGCTTAAAGCAAGCACCAAGAGCATGGTCTGACAAGATCTCTAAATATCTTGTCACTATTGGCTTTCATGTAGCCAATGCAGATTTCTCGCTGTATGTGAGACATGGTGATAGAGGAGTTGTGCTTGTTGTCATCTATGTAGATGACTTGATCATTACGGGGGACCATGATGCAGAGATCCTTGATGTAAAGATCCTGCTTAGACAAAAGTTCGAGATGAAGGATCTGGGAGAGCTCAGATATTTCTTGGGCATTGAGGTGATTAGGTCACCACATGGTATTGGATTACTGCAGAGACAGTATGGCTTGGACATGTTGTCCAAGTATGGTATGACAGACTGTAAGCCTATTTCTGTGCCATTGGATCAAAATGGCAAGTTGAGTGCAGATTCAGGAGAGATCTTGGAGGATCCTACTATGTACAGGCGCATAGTAGGAAGTTTGATCTACATGACGATCACCAGACCAGATTTGAGCTATGCTGTTGGGTTGGTGAGTCAGTTTATGCAGGTTCCACGGAAACCGCATTTGGATGCAGTGAGACGCATACTGAGGTATGTGAGTTCTACTTTGCATTGTGGACTATTCTATGAGACTGGGACAGAGATATGTGTACATGGGTACACAGATTGGGTTGGTAGTATCTTAGATAGAAGATCTACCAGTGGGATTCATGTTTTCTTTGGGGAGTGCTGCTGTGACTTGGAGTAGCAAGAAGCAGCCTACGGTTGCTCTATCGAGTACAGAGGCCGAGTACAGAGGAGCTGCTATGGCAGCATGTGAGGTAGCTTGGTTGAGAAAGCTACTTGCAGATTTGGGTCTATCAGTGGATAGACAAGTTGTCATTTTCTGTGACAACATTAGCAGTATACAGTTGGCCAGGAACCCAGTCTTTCATGCTCGTACGAAGCACATAGAGGTCCACTACCACTTCGTCAGAGAGAAGGTCTTGGCAGGAGATCTTGACCTTGTTTATGTCAACACAGAGGATCAGGTAGCTGACATCTTCACCAAAGCATTGGGTACAGAGAAGCTCCGCAGATTCAAGGCTTCGCTTGGTGTACATGAGATGGAGTTGAGCTCGAGGGGGAGTGTTGAGATATCGAGCTCGTCTAGTGAGGCGGTGGACACTGATGACCCGCCTGGGGGATAGGCCCCACACTTACACCACTGGCATGGTTGGTGAGATCTTGGGTGATATGCGGCCAGTGGAATGACAGGCTGTGTGACAGCCATTCTAGAGACTGGCATAGTTATAGCGCCAGCTCATTTAGTCGGGTTCACACTATAGAGAACCCGTGTATGTATTTGGTTGAGTACCTTTCATATTGTGTGTACTCTTATTCTTGTATATGGCATGTTGAGTGTTGAGTAGAGAAGAAGAAGATTTCAGCCTCTCACTTTGTGTGTTCTCTATTAGGGTTTTGTGAGTGTGTGTGTGTGCTTGCAAGAGCTCAAGCTCTCTTCCCCCTACATCTTTTCACCATGTACAAGGCGACAACCAAGATTACAATAGAGTAGAGTAGAAAGAATCGACAACTCATCGAGTGACAGTTCAACTGCTGCTAGAGCCCAAACATATAAATACAACAAACCATAGCATACACAGCCAGGTCTGTTATTTGCAATGTTGATGCATCTCAAAAACGTAAGAAAGAGGAGGTGCAGTGAGATGTCTTGAGATGTAGATATGGAATGGGAAGCTTTGAGAGCCAGGATGACACTCTGCTTAAGCCTCACACAAGCAGCCCAGCTGCTTGGCCCTTTTTTGCCTTCCTCTATTGTAATATGAGCTTGGCCACAACACTCTATGTGCACTTGGCCAAGCTCATACTACCATAGAGGAGGTGCACACATAGAGGGCTATGGCTAAGCTCACCATGTAGATGACATATATGATGACGATATAGGTATGTTAGAATTGCCCCCACCACAACAACAATAACCCTCACAACCACAACCATTAGGGACATATATGAAAATCATAATATTACTGATCATCATCCTCCAAAATTCTGAGTCCATTGCATTACAACAAAATATGTCATCTGGACTCTCCGTTGAAGACCAGCTGGCCAATCAACGAGATCCAATATCAAAATTTGATTCACAAAAGTCATTCTTTTTAGTCCATCCGAATCTTCCTCGACACACACATGGGTGTCCTAGCAACCGCGATCCCGTGCATCACCTGGTCAGAACTCTCTAGGATCCTACTTAGGTGTCCTAGCACTTCACACATGGACTACTTCGTTGATCCTCGCCCATCGTACCGAAAGCGCACCATTTTAACTGTACCGAGGTTGGTCAAGACCTCGGCAGGCTTTGCCACGAGCGATGTCCCTCGATGACTCCCCGCCACTGTTGCAACGAGCCTCTTCTTAGATTAAACACATACCAAATGCTTCCTCCAGCATTCTAGCATAAAACAATCCTCTAAAAGAAAACATAGGTTCTATGCAAGTAAAATTTCGAGTTTGAGATTGGCTCCACAAAACCCTTTTTCCTTAGTCCACAATTTCATAATGAGAATCCTTGATCTCTCATCAGGGTAATCTACCCATCATTTGACTGACTGTCCAACTAGATTCTTGGTGATTTTGGTCAAGGGAAAACTAGTTAATTCAACGATAGTCTAATCTTTGTATGACTATACCATCATCTTACTATATAAATTCCATACCCAAGTAGTAGTGCAAAAAGACCAAGATTTGATATCTCAAAATTTGAGGCAAGATTAGAAAGTTGTAATAAAATCCTCACTGGTTCTTTAAAAGCATGTCACATCAACATAGAGAATGATAAGCAAATCATGCTTATTTGTTTTGACATATGAAGTGTTTTTTTGTAAGACTATTCTAATAACCTTGTTCCCTGGTCAAATAGGCTAGTACTAGCCCTAGGGGCTTGTTTGTGAAGTCCCCAAATATGCTCTCCAAATGTAAGAAAGTCCATAAGTCTTCATCTCCAATGCATATGTGTGGGGCTGTTATGGTATCCCTATTTGTAGATGAAATCGTTTGAAAATTTCTTCATGAAAACTCCATTAAATAGTCCACAAATGATGCATACACTTTAGCTAAACATGTCCCGCATCAAATTCTTCCATCATGGTGATGACCATTTAAACTTGTTGGAGTAGAGCATTGACCCCAACAATGGACGTCACCAAAACTATCCAAAAATTACAGCATGCATATAATCCCAAGTATTGCCCATTTTCTCTATAAAAATCATGCCACTTGGCCAAGAAACACCTTCCTCAAGTAGGCCATGTTGTTTCACATACTCCAAAGATTTCCAAGTAGCCTCATCCATGGAAAATTGTTTCCCCTTAACAAGGAATTCTTCAATGTTCCTATTCCTTAACTCCCTTGTCCTCTTGTCCACAATCTTTTTTCGGCTTATATATGATCTCTCTTTCTTCATCCATGGGTGGTAGCTCTTCAATCTCTTGTGGAACAGTGCCCACAAACCTCTTAAGGTTGGACACATGAAATACATTATAAATTCTTGTAAAAGAAGGCAAATCAAGCTTATAAGCCAAGTCACCCACTTTCTTGACTACCATGCATGGCCCATAGTATTTATAAGCCAATTTTGGATTGGTTGTTCTTGCAAAGTTCAAGAAGCTATCTCATCCTTTCTAACTCTTCCTTGGCCAAAGGATTAACCACCATTTTGTCGATGAAAGGAAATAGACGGCACATGCACTTGATACCCATAAAGAGCCTCAAAAGGTGACATCCCAATACTCAAGTGCTTGCTTGAATTGTGGCAAAATTTAGCAAGATAGAGCCACTCATCCTAAGATGTTCACAATAGTCTCTCAAGTACACTTCAAGCCATTTGTTTGTGCACTCCGTTTGCCCATCCATTTGAAGGTGATAGGCTGTATATGGAGTGATTTGGGTACCCATGTTCTCATATAATGTTCTCCAAAAAGTACCCATGAACATGGTGTCCCTATCACAAACTATGTTAAGTGGCAAACCATCTTGAATACATGTTCCATGAATTTCTTAGCAATGTGAGAGTCCCCATAAGTGATCTTTAAAGCAATTAAATGAGCTCATTTGGTGAGTCTATCCACCACCACAAATATTTAATCCTATACATGCTTTGTCCTTGGTAGACCCATAATGAAGTCCGTAGAAATGTGAGTCCATTTCCCATCCAGAATAGGCAAAGGATGAATTAATCCACTTGGAAGTTGATGACTATCCTTATTATTTTGGCAAGACACACATTCCAACACAAAATTCTTAACATCTCTTTCCAATAGAAGATCTTACTCACTTTGTCGAAAGTTTTAAGCACACAAAGATGGCACAAAAGTGGTGACGAATGCATCTCATAAATCACCTTGGGAATGTAGGATGAGGTAGGAACCAAGTACACCTTATTCTTGTGCCCATAGGAGACCATTATGAAGCTTGTAATGAGGGAATTCTCCTTGCTGTAATTTCCTAAAAATATGGGTAACACCTTCAATTATAAGATATTCCTCTTGAATCCCTTTGATCCATTCACTATACACTTCCATAATTGAAGTCATAGTGCAAGTCCACATTCTTGACAATGCACCCGCAACTACAATGTCCTTCTCAGGCATGTAGGATATCTCAAAATCACATCGTGAAGGGTAGACAACCATCTCTTTTGTTTGGGAGAAATATTGGGGTTGGGAGAGGAAAAATTTTAGCACCCTATGATCACTTTCTCACCTTGAAATATGCACTATAAAGATAGTGATGCCATTTCTTGATTGCATGAAGTATGGCCAACATTTCTTGCTCATAAACATGCAACCCCATCTCCTTCTCGTAGAGCTTTCTACTCTCGAATGCAATGACACCATGCTCTTGGTATAAAACTACCCCAAGCCCTCTTTCACTTGCATCCGCTCTCACATAAAATGGCCTTGAGAAATTAGGGCAGACAAGAATAGGAGCCAATGTGAGAAAGGTTTTGAGTTCATTGAAACCCTTGATGGAAATAGCATCCTAAAATAAAGCTTCTCTCTTGAGTAGATCGGTAAGAGGTGCTACAATAGATGCATAGTGCTCCATAAATCTTCTATAAAAAGAAGACAATCCCAAAAAATCCTCTCAATTGAGTTGTATTGCTAGAGGTTAGCCATTCTTTGACACATGCTACTTTCTTTGGATCAGCCCTAATGCCCCCCTCCTCCACCAAGTGTCCAAGATACTCCACTTCACCATGAATGCGCATTTTCTCTCCTTTGCATAAAGCTTGTGCCTCCTCATCATCTCAAACACTTGTTTCACACGAGATAAGTGCTCTTCCTTGCTCTAGCTATAAATCTTGTGCCTCCTCATCATCTCAAACACTTGTTTCACACGAGATAAGTGCTCTTCCTTGCTCTAGCTATAAATCAAGATATCATCAAAGAACACTAGCACAAACTTGAATAGAAAGGGAGTCAATATCCTATTCACATCAATGCTTGGAAAGTGGCTAGGTAATTGTTAAGGCCAAAGGGCATAACCATAAAGCGAAACAATCCTCTTTCGGTCCTAAATGTCATCTTCTCCTCATCACCCTCCTTCATTCGTATTTGATGATAACCCATCTTAGATCAATCTTAGTGAAGAACTTTGCACCTTTGAGCTTATCAAGGAGATTATCAATATGGGGAATTGGCTACCTATTCTTGATAGTGACTTTGTCAAGTTACGGTAATCAATGCGCATACAAAAGATCTATCCTTCTTCTTCACCAATAGAAAACGAGTGATGCAAATGGAGATTGTGAGGGTTAGATAAGACCCATGGTAAGCAATTCTTGCACTTGAGGGTTAGATAAGACCCATGGTAAGCAATTCTTGCTTTGCCATTTCCTCTCTTTCCACCTTAGACAAATGGTAAGGAGGCTTATTCACAACCTTTGCATTTGGTTCAAGTATAATAGCATGGCCAGTCTAAGAGAAGAGAGTTTTTATTATCTCCTTGTGTACTTCAGCTAGTGGAGAGAGCTTGGTGAATGAAGAGATAATGTAGGGTTGGGACAAGCACTGTGGAGGATAGTAAACCAAGTGTTTGAAAGTGGCATATCTCAAAGAGATGAACTTGCAAGATAACACATGTTTTGTGTGAGAGGCCACAGGATGATGGCCAAGATGTCAGTGAGATAAAAGATCACCTCTCTGACATAAAGAGTCAACATGTGAGAGTTTTTTGTACAGTCATTGATCCTCAGCAAGTCAGTGAGATTGCGTTGTTAAGACTATGGCTCCAGATAATGAATATGTAAGTGTTTATTCTATGTATTTGCAGTGATGGGATTCTTTTCAAATTGTTGTCTTCTCATATTACTTCTATGATGTAGTCTATCGGTAGATGCCCTAGTTGTGCCACCTCTCAGAGATGAGATGGTCAACACCACAAACATTTGCAAAGCTAAATCTCAATAATATTTGAGAGAGATTTCGGATTCAGATGTGAAAATAATAGATTCCATTCATCAGCACAAAAGGAGTTGATCCATAGTTTCCTTTGACTCGTTACCTAGGGAAACTTGTGTGTAATGTAGGTTTTAATAAGAATTATAAATGTGCTTTTGTTGTGTTGCATAATGTGCATGCTTGTTTTATCAATATAGGTGCTATACCAAAATGCATTGGAGAAGAAGCTTGGTCCTGTCTCAAAGGTCAAGCTCCAATGAGGAATACAAAAAGGTGGAAAAGAAAGAAAGTGAGAACCTCACTCGGAAGTTCTCAGATAGGATTGTCTAAGGCAATGTACTTTTTTTTACAATGGCTTCTATCTTGAAATTCATTTGTCGCACTTGGTTCAAAGAATAGTTTTACTTAATTTTAAATATTTTTAGGTGATGAAAGGAGGGTAGCAGTGCTCTCTTTGAAATGGGAGGATGATAGCTTTGCATCATTTGAGAATCTTAATCTCCTCGCCATCATGTGCAATGTGAGCAATTATGTCAGGCTACCTTGGCTTTCACTATTTGAGGCAAATAAGTCCAGAAAGGCTATGTTTGCTTATCCCAAGGGTGACCATGAGTATCGCATATGATCTTCCTTCCCCTTTTGTCTATTGTGCTAATCTTTAATTGATTTGTTAGAGCATATGTGCTGTTAATGTTTGTTGGCTACCACTTTGTTTATGGTTCCCTCGAGAACTTGTTCTTGATCAAATTTGAAAGCATTCCCTTGTGATTCTGGCTGATTTTGTGCCCGGGTCAGATGACATTGTGTTGTCAGCTTTGACTTTACCCTCTAGGATTACTATGAGGAGGTGAAGATATAAGCAAGAAGATACATGTTTCCAATGGTCAAAAAAACTGAGGTGAGTGTGCGCAAGAGAAAAGGAGGTGAAGGCTCTCAAGAAGGTGGATATGGTGTAGATGGTCGCCCATCAAACATCTAGTGTTCAGGTACGAGCATCATGTCCTTTGGCTTTGGTTTCTTTGTGGCTATGTTTGTTTTATTGAGCATGTTTTGGTGAACTTTGGGTTCATTGCCTTTGTTTTTATATTTGTTCAATTTAAAAGAGAGGTAGCTCTTGGGTGGCCTACCTACTGAGAAATGTGGTGCCTGCCAAAAGAGCACAAGGAAGACGTTGGAAGTGAGAGTAAGGTACAAGGTCATTTGGCAAGCTGCCACATCATCAAAGCTAATTTATCCCACATGAGCTCTCAAGCAACTTAGTAGCCACCTCATATAAAAAGGGACACCTTCAAGCAATGTAAACACAATCAACTCATCTCAAGCAATATCAAGTAAGCCCATTTGGTTGCTTACCTTGTTCATCTTTTTTTAGTTTGTTCTTTACTCTTTCTCATGTTTAGCATTTACTTTAATCCACCTTAGCTTAAGCCAATCCTTGATCCATGTTTGTCAACATGGTATCAGAGCTAGGAAAATTAGGCTTGGCAAGGTGAATAGGTTAGACTTGCATTATTATAGGTTGATAGGTTGCATTAGATCTCTCTCCTACACTTCCTAAGTTGTCTCAAAAGAAGGGCTGCTACACAAGGAAGGCGATAGATGGTCTTGCACTTGCATTTTAAGAATTAGGGTAATCAAGGGAAGAGAGACTACTAGAAGATCTTGTTGTTCACCATCAAATAGCATCAGCCATCAACTTGTGGTTCATCAAAAGATTAAGTAACCCAACTGGCCAAGAAAAATAGGCATAGACACCATAGTAAGCATCATAACAACCTCTTTTTAGGTCTCGCCACCACCATCAAGTGAACAAAAGATAATGAGATAGAGAAATGACTACAAACAAACCATATCATGTCAACACTAACTACAAGTGAGACAAGCGAACACGGAACGCTAGCAGCAAGCTATATAGAGGTGCAAGTAGTAGCTGAAGAAGACCTGGCAGGAAATCTCTAGATGGTGTGCAACACTATAGGTGTAACGGTTTCCACTATCATCTCATCATTGGCTGAGATCGCTACCAATAGTGCTCTAGCTAAGGCTCTACCTTGTAAAAAAACATCTCTAGGTTGATGACCAACACACTCTTTATGCCCAAGTTGCTACCAGTAGTACTCCAGCTAAGGCTCTACCTTGTAAAAACAGGAAATCTCTAGATGGTGTGCAACACTATAGGTGTAACGATTTCCACTATCATCTCATCATTGGCTGAGATCGCTACCAGTAGTGCTCCAGCTAAGGCTCTACCTTGTAAAACATCTCTAGGTTTACGAGACCAACACACTCTTTATGCCCAAGTTGCACAACCCTTGAGAATTGTCTCCAAAAAAAGGAAGCTGCATGAGCTCCATGCTGGTATCACAACCACATATAGTAAGAAGGACTTCAAAATGTTATCAGATAGGATTGTCAAGATAATGTACTTTTTTTACAATGGCTTCTATCTTGAAATTCATTTGTTGCACTTGGTTCAAAGCATAGTTTTACTTGATTTTAAATATTTTGGATCGAAAATTAGGTGATGAATGGAGGAGGGCAGTGCTCTCTTTGAAATGGGAGGAGGATATCTTTGCATCATTGGAGAAACTTAATCTCCTAACCATGTGCAATGTGAGCACTCATGTTAAGCTACCATGGCTTTCACTGTTTGAGGCAAATAAGTCCACAAAGGCTATGTTTGCTTATGCCAAGGGTGAACAAGAGTATCGCATATGATCTTCCTTCCCCTTTTGCCTATTGTGCTCATCTTTAATTGATTTGTCGGAGCATATGTGGGGTTAATGTTTGTTGACTACCACTTTGTAGATTGATCCCTCAAGAACTTGTTCTTGATAAAATTTTAAAGCATTCCCTTGTGATTCTGTGGCTAGTTTTGTGGCCAAATGACATTGTGTTGCCAGTTTTGATTGTACCCTCTAGGATTACTATGAGGAGGTGAAGATAGAAGTAAGAAGATACATGTTTCCAATGGTCAGAAAAACTGAGGTGCGTGCAAGAGACAAGGAGATGAAGGCTCTCAAGAAGGTGGATATGGTGTAGATGGTCGCCCATCAAACATCTAGTGTTCAAGTATGAGCTTCATGTCTTTTGGCTTTGGTTTCTTTGTGGCTATGTTTGATTTATTCACCATGTTATGGCGAACTTTGGGTTCATTAACTTGGTTTTTCTATTTCTTCAATTTAAAATAGAGGTAGCTCTTGGGTGGCCTACCTGTTGAGAAATGTGGTGCCAAAGAGCACAAGGAAGAGGTTGAGTGAGTAAGGTACAAGGTCATTTAGCAAGTTACCACATCATCAAAGCTAATTTATCCCACATGAACTCTCAAGCAACTTAGTAGCCACCGCATATAAAAGAGTCACCTTCAAGAAATGTAAGATAGAAGCAAGAAGATACATGTTTCCAATGGTCAAAAAAACTAAGGTGCATACAAGAGACAAGGAGATGAAGGCTCTCAAGAAGGTGGATATGGTGTAGATGGTCGCCCATCAAACATCTAGTGTTCAAGTACGAGCTTCATGTCCTTTGGATTTGGTTTCTTCGTGGCTATGTTTGATTTATTCACCATGTTTTGGCAAACTTTGGGTTCATTACCTTGGTTTTTCTATTTCCTTAATTTAAAAGAGAGGTAGCTCTTGGGTGGCCTACCTGTTGAGAAATGTGGTGCCAAAGAGCACAAGGAAGAGGTTGGGAGTGAGTAAGGTACAAGGTCATTTAGCAAGTTACCACATCATCAAAGCTAATTTATCCCACATGAACTCTCAAGCAACTTAGTAGCCACCTCATATTAAAGGGTCACCTTCAAGCAATGTAAACTCAATCAACTCATCTCAAGCAATATCAAGTAAGTCCATTTGGTTGCATATCTTGTTCATCTCTTTTTAGTTTGTTCCTTACTCTTTCTCATGTTATATTAATCATGTTTAGAGTTTGCTTTAATCCACCTTAGCTTAAGCTAATCCTTGATCCATGTTTGTCAACATGGTATCAAAGCTGGGCCAATTAGGCTTGGCAAGGTGAATAGGTTAGACTTGCCATTAGGCTAGGTTGATAAGTTGCATTAGATCTCTCTCCTACATAACTAGTCTCAAAAGAAGGGCTGCTACACCAGGAAGGAGATAGATGGTCTTGCACTTGCATTTTAAGACAGGGGGTAATTAAGGGAAGAGAGACTACTAGAGGATCTTGTTGTTCACCATCAAATAGCACCAGCCATCAACTTGCGGTTCATCAAAAGATTAAGCAACCCAAGTGGCCAAGAAAAATAAACGAAGACACCAGAGCATGCTCTCAAGCACGCATCACAACAACCTCTTTTCAACTCCCGTGAACAAGTGAACAACAAGTGAACAAAAGATAATGAGATAGAGAAATGACTGTAAACAAACCATGTCATGTCAACACTAAATGCAAGTGAGAGAAGCAAATGTAGAATGCTAGCAGCAAGCTGTATAGAGGTGCAAGTAGCTGAAGAAGACCTGGCAGGAAATCTCTAGGTGGTGCGCAACACTACAGGTGTAACGATTTCCACTATCATCTCATCATTGGCTAAGATCGCTACCAACAATGCTCCAGCTGCTCTGCTGAGACTCTACCTTGTAAAAACATCTCTAGGTTTACGGCCAACACACTCTTCATGCCCAAGTTTGCGCAACCCTTGAGAGTTGTCTCCAAAGGGAGCCGCATGAGCTCCATGCTGGTATCGCAACCATACAGTAAGGAGGAGTTCAAAATGTTATCAGATAGGATTGTCAAGGGTGTGTGATGCATGGTTTATGTGTGAATGATTTCCATTTGTCAATATTATTTTTGTGAGTGACTCCAAAGTAATTGTGATCTAACATTGTGGACTATTTTTTAGTATAGATCTAAGTTCAGGACAACAAAGGTGGACATTGGACGTAATTATCTAGCCGTGCATATGTGTGTAGAATAACTAATTTTGTATGGTTTGGCCCATTGTACATATGTTGGGCAAGGTTTATTTTTAATGAGATACTTTAAAAGCATTGGACTATGGTTCAATTGTACATATGTTGGGCAAGGTTTATTTTTAATGAGATACTTTAAAAGCATTGGACTATGGTTCAATTTTGTAAAGCCCAATTTTGGAAAAGCTATGCTATTTATGGCTCCAAGGGCTAAATTTATGAAATATGATTTAAATACCGCGTGTGGGAGTGGAGTCACACATGTCGATGGGGGGGAGGGGGGAAGATTGCACCCAATCTTGTGTTCTCTGATTTTTATGCCCTTAAGTTATGCTATGGTGTCTATGGTTTATTTCCTTTATTATCAAATTTGTGGAATATTCAAATCTCCATGTACCAAAGGTTTTATTAGAGTGGTATCAGAGCACAACAAATTCAAGTATTGAATTTGGGTCATGGAGACTTGAAGAAAAATCAAGAAATTATTTTTTTTCAGAGGTTATTGGCTTGGAGCAAATTCGAAGGCTTTTCTACAAATTTAAAATATTTGCACAGGAAGAGGAGAATATACTAGCAAGGATACAAGGGCTTTGAAGAAAGGGAGGGTTCATTCAAATTCAAAATATTTGCACGGGAAGAGGAGAATATACTAGCAAGGATACAAGGGCTTTGAAGAAAGGGAGGGTTCATTCAAAATCAAAGGGTTGAAAGGTTTCAAGCTTTTACCCAAAGGGTAATAACCACAAGGCAAAAGAAGGTGGAAAACCACAAGTGGATTTGCAAGATACTACCCTTTTCATCAAAAAGAGGTTTTGTGAATCTCTCAACCTCTCCCTAATCCAATCGTACTGACGGAATCAGTAAGATGAGGAGCATTAGAACCTACAACAAGATTGCTACACCAATAGCAGTGTTGTCTGATTTTTATAATGGGTGGACAGTGTGGAGGGTTCCTAATTATCTACTTTCTCTTCTTCAATCACAAATCATTGTTGAAGCATAGATTAAAGTCAAAAAATTAAATAAATTATTCCTTCTCTCCTCTTCCTCCAATTCGGTGATGACGGTGGACACCTTCAAATCTTCCTAATTTCCTCCAACTCTTGCGCTACACATGGCGGATTTTTCTAGTTTTCTGTTGTGCGCCATGAGAGCCGTTCTACCGTTCATTGGTGAAGCTTTTACAAAGCTCAATAAGCTTACATCAAAGCTTAGTAAAGCTTTGATTAAAGCTTTAAAACTTAAAAGCTTTTATCTTTTTAAAAGCTTAACACAAAAGCCTACAAAAGCTTTAAAATAAAGCTTTTATATATTCCCAAAGAGGGATTACATTTGGGCATCATTATGAATATTTCTAAGTTCTTCCGGCTTCGATTTTCCATCTTAGTTATTCATTTCTAGAATTTATTGACTTATTTATGAATGAGAAGCAGGATTATATTTTCAACAATGATATTTTCTCCGAATATAGCATTTATCGACTTCTTCGACTTACCAATAAAGATAAGAAAAATCCTCATAAGTTTTCTTATTCCCAATTATTTGTCACTTCAAAATTTATTGTCGTTAAGGCATTATTCGACCAACATATTTTTCCTACTTCTTCTCTTATTTAATTGTTTAATTATTCATATTGATTAAGAATATAAATTCATGTATCCTGATGTACGCTTATTCACTTTATTTTGTTTTACTAATACTAACCTAACAAGTTTTATTAGTGAATGTAGATTCTAAACAGATAGATTATTTGTCAACCTATGTGAATAGAAAGATGTTTAATCTCTTAAGGATGAGTGGGTTCATTTTTCAGCATCATTCATCCTCAAATTGGTAGTGGATAATCAGAGGGTTTTCCATCGACTCTTGAGGTAACATAATGATTTCATTTGATTATCTTTATAATAAATTTTATTTAAGACTTTTTGTAAAGTTCAAGGAGAGTTCTTATGCATCAAAAAGTAGAACTTCTTGGAGGAACTGGCCCTTCCATCTTGAACTATACTTTATTAATTTTTCAATATGTATTAGTCTTGTGGTATAGGACACGAGATTAATCCTATGTGAAGTAGTCCAATGCATACTTATCTCCAGGTTTGTGTGGGATAATTTCTGGTGGTATGGGACACTAGAATTTATTACGCATAGAGTCCTCAATATAATGTCTCTTTTACATGTCTGTGAGATGAATACTCGGTGATATTTTTCTATGTGATGGATAACTCATCACAATTAAGTGTTGATAGGGATTCTATCTGGCGAGATGGATATTCTATCCTAACTTCTTTCGCTTGCTAATTAAATATGCAACTGAAGTCAATTGTTTGCAACCCAAGTAAGAGGGAATGTTACGAATAACAAAATTAGATATTTATCTTGGGTGACCCAAGTGTGATTAAAGAATTAATTGAAAGAGTGAATATGATTAATTCTTGAGAGGGTGACCCAAGTGTGGTACTCGGGGTATTTTAATTCAACTTCAAAAAAAAATCTGTTAGTTCATAAGTAAAGAGGGGTGGTTTTATTGGGGGGAAAATTTTAGTTAAGGAGTTTTTTAAATGCCCCTTGAACGCACGTGATACATATGATTTTTTAGAAGTGCACCCCCCGAGGTGTGGTATAAGAATTAAAAGCGAATCTGATTAGTTCTTTAGAGGGTGACCCAAGTTTTTTGTGAGTGAATCCAACCAGCTATGACACATGTGAGACGTGTGGTGTGAGTTTTATTATGAGTGAATCTAATGTGGGAGTGAATTTAATTAATTATGCAAAGGCATTGTGAGAGAATCCAATGTGGAAGTGAATCCGATTAATTATGTGTGATGCATGGTTTATGTGTGAAGCATGGTAGTGAATGCTTTCCACTTGTCAATATTATTTTTGCCATGTGATTCTAAAGTAATTGTGATTTAATATTGTGGACTATTTTTTAGTATAGATCATAAGTTCGGGACAACAAAGGTAGACATTAGACAGAATTATCTAGCCATGCACATGTGTGCAAAATAATTAATTTTGTATGGTTTGGCCCATTGTATGTATGTTCGGCAAGGTTTATTTTTTATGAGATACTTTAAAAGCATTGGACTATGGTTCAATTTTGTAAAAAGCCCAATTTTGGAAAAGCTATGCTATTTATGGCTCCAAGGGCTAAATTTATGAAATATGATTTAAATACCGCATGTGGGAGTGGAGCCACACACGTCGTCCGGAGGGGGGGAGGATATTGCACTCAATCTTGTGTTCTGTGATTTTTATGCTCTGGAGTTCTGTTATGGTGTCTATGGTTTATTTCCTTTATTATTCAATTTGTGGATTATTCAAATCTCCATGTACCAAAGGTCCTATAACATAAAGACCTACTTTTTAGGACTAATAGTGTACCACCTTAACATGCTTCCACCCCTTTAGATTACGCACTAATGAAGAATTTAAAGACCTAATCCTACTAGTAAGAAGAGGATAGAAGAGAGAAATATATTCCTACTCATGATAAGAGGAGAGAAGAGAGAAAATATATTAATCTAAACCCTAAATTAAGAAGACATTCTTAGCCCTCCATAGGATGCTTTGACACCAAATTGGAAACATAATCTAGGGAGATCAAAGTAATATCTAAGTAATTGAAGCTAGATTCCTAAGTGTCAACTTCATCAAGGCAACTTCAATCTCATCTAAAGAGGTAAGAAAATTGATGTCCCTAGGAGTTTCAAAAACTTATATGAAGGTAATTTTACTAAATCATTCCCAAAAGCCACAAGATTAGTGAGGATGCCATGAAGCCACATATGATGGACCTTTCAAAACCAAGGAGATATGTTTGGCACTTCCAATGGAGGACCCAAAGTCATTCATGGGGGGGAGAGGATTCTCTTGATGTGATAAGCTAGAAGAACTTAAGGCACTACTACCCTTAGATTATAGTGACCCTTTTACATGGAGTTTCAAGAACATGTAAAAGGGGATGTAATGTATATCAAACCCTTGTTATCTAATGTAAAAGAAATTACTCAGGGTTTATACAATACCAACCAAACCCAACACATACAAATATGATCAAAAAATATTTAAAAAATGTAAGATTTACCTATGATATTGAGCACCAATTTGGAGTCCTCAATTCGGAATGTTCCCAATAATAAATAATTGTGCATATGTGTCAATTTAAAGAAGATGAATACATGTACAAAGATACACCACTATCCATTTTTCCATTAACAGGGATGATTAAGGTGTGTAATTTACTTGATGGATTTAGTACGATGTGGGAAGTAGAAGCCATATGTTAAAATTAGTATTTCAATAGTAATTTGAGTATTCTTCTTGCTATTTACTCATTTGTGATTTATGCTTAGTTTTTCTTATAGAAATTCCTATATTTATGCGTGGACTATATTCGATAATTCTTGACAGAAAAATAACAAAACAATAATCCATTATCATGGCTAGTAATTAACTATATGTACCATACTAGCTGACTATGAAATGGCTAAAGGGGTCATGATGGTATAGAAAACCCCTCACATTAAAATCTGTCCATTTAAGCAAGTATTATTTTACTGTTGTTGCTATTGTTAATTCTACACTATTGTAAATATGGTATAGAAAACCCCTCACATTAAAATTTTTCCATTTAAGCAAGAACTATTTTATTGTTGTTGCTATTTGCTAATGCTACACTATTGTAAATATTGCTACTACTTCTCTTAGTACTACCAATATTACTTTTTTTAGTACTACCAATACTTCTTTTGCTACTACTTGTTACTTCCACTGACTACTACACCACTAAGTCTTTATCCTAGTCTTGGTAAGGGTGTGATCTATGATTAAAAACCACTTCCTTTTTCATGTTGTGTCTTGCTCAGATGAAACTATTGTTGAATTTTCAAGCTAGATGTTCAAAATAGTACTTTTAATTTTTTTCATGGGCTACACCAATTTAAATATTAAGAATGATTGAAGAAAGCATTAATACTCTAACAAAGAATTCAATATAAGTGAAAAGAAAACTTCATAAAACATGACACTCTTAACCTACACCACCTCCATCAAAGTTTATGTGAGTGTGCATATTTCATAATTTTCTTCCTTTTCCATTCTTGACGAAAGTGTCATCCACAATGTATCCTTGTGAGGACCCTACCCACCTGCCCTAGGGTCCAACAACGACTACCTGTCATGCCTAGGCACATCCTCATTAGATCCAAGGTTCCACTTTTGATCCTAAGAGGGTAATACAAACTCAAAACCTTGTGGACGCGGGATTTAAAACATTTTTCCATTATAAAAAAACACTAAATTGAAAACATGACTTATACAAATACTAAAACAACTTGAGTTGCAAGCTCCATGACATATTTATACATCATGTCAATGTAATATTAACATTAAATTCAAAACTTTTAAAAACTATCATATCCACAAGAAAAGGCATCGGACTCATCGAGCCCACCTGATACATCCCACCATGACTTCCCTCAATTCTTACTCCATGACACTTGACATCAAGGTTGACCAATCCAACGAGCCGGAAACCTACATGCCACTTTTCCTAAGGGCCTCTCACTAGTTTGTTTGAGCATTGACTAGGCTTCTTTGACTTGCATACTCTATGCTTGAGTATAGCTAGGTGTGGAGAGTGATGAGCAAGGTGTTGATAAAGAGATATAGTGAATAGTGAGATAGGTTCCTAGCTTTACTCATCGAGCTCACCTGATACATCCCACCATGACTTCCCTCAATTCTTACTCCATGACACTTGACATCAGGGTTGACCAATCCAACGAGCCGGAAACCTATATGCCACTTTTCCTAAGGGCCTCTCACTAGTTTGTTTGAGCATTGTCTAGGCTTCTTTGACTTGCATACTCTATGCTTGAGTATAGCTAGGTGTGGAGAGTGATGAGCAAGGTGTTGATAAAGAGATATAGTGAATAGTGAGATAGGTTGCTAGCTTTACTCTCTTGCTAGATTGGATTACAAGGTTCCAAGTGTTGGATTAGTATAGCTTGAGGGATTAACAACCCTTAAGGTCTCCATTCCTATGAGAAATGTTTTGTCTCATGACTCAATATGTTGGTACTTCCAGTATTGACAATCTTTTTGAGAGGCTACATCTTCTCTACACAAAAGAGGTGCCACTTCCCTAGGGAGTAGAGCTAGTGCTAGAGTAGAATAGGGACATTCTAATGATCCAGTATTTGTTTTTTCATGACCATGAGTTAAAAAACTTGCTAGGGTGATTGTGTGTTGAGTTTATTGTGTGATTTGGAGTGTAATGGTGTGTTTTGTGTGATAAGCTTCTCCTAACACATAACCCTTTTCTTGGAGTGCAATGGTGTGTAATGGTGTGTTTTATGTGATAAGCTTTTCCTAAACCATAACCCTTTTCTTGTTTATTTATTGATTTTGTGTATCAGTGAAGATGAATGGTTGAGTTGAGCTTCCCCTTTGCAAGATTGAGGTTAGCAATATCTCTTGTCTTAGGCTTTTCCATTCACATCGTGAGCATTAAATTAGGTTAATCAGGTTAATTAGGCTCAATTTATTAATTTCCCACTATTTTAAAAGGGTAAAAATTGGCCCATTCACTCAATTAGTCCCACAAAAATGATTCAATTTATTTTTTTTAGGGGTAGAATAATCAAATTGGCATTATTGCTAAGCCAACTACAAGAAAAACAAAAAGGAAAATAGTTGAAAATGCACTCTATTTTTTGGTATCTTGGATCCCAATTGGATTGATGATCACAGAGAGTAGGATCATTTTGATCCTAAAAGTGGGATATTTTGGTTGGAATCAACGAGATCCAACCCTAGAGTGGGTTGTTTTGACTAACGAGTATGATCGTTAGACCAGATTTTTTTAATTCATTGTAGGTACTATAATCAGCCTTTAATTGGCAATAACCATCATGAATGTGGGTACTAGTATAACCACATTCAATGGGATCATTTGGGTGGAATCAATAGATCCAATCGAGGAGTCAGGTCATTTGATGCAACGAGTATGATCATTGTGACCATATTTTTTGAAATCGTTTTTCGTAGGTGTTATAATCAGCCTTTGATTGGTAATAAAAACCATCATTGAATGTGGGTACTAGTATCTAAGTACCTACAAAAATCTATAGAGAATATCTTTTTTAAGTCTAATTATTGCATGCTAGTTGACAAGGTGACATCGTATGTATTGGGGTATAGTAAGATCATTACATAGATCCAATCATTTGATCGATGGAGGCGAATCATCAATCACCCAATCCAAGAGTCAGATTATGGGTCAATATAGATCATTTTTCAATCCAAGAGAAGAATCACAATCATAAATCTAGAATCACTCTAGGTCAATGATCCTAAAAGTAGGATTGCTCAAAGGCTGAATCATCCAAAAACGAGAACTGTCTAGTTCTCAGATCTTCATCCCCAAACTAGGATTGTTCTAATCGAATTGCCAAGGTAGAATCAAATCATCTATAGAATCATCGATTCAATTAGCTAAAAATTTTACCTATAGAATCATCAATTGGTGAAAATTCTGCTGATAGAATCATCGATTCAACTGGATTTTGACCATAACCTCAGACTTTGACTTTCTATATCCTAGAGAAAAACCATTAAAAATAGAAAATTCTAAAAATCCACAAACCTTTTTAAAAAACAAAAAAAAATATCATTTAAAAATATCAAAAATATAAAAAAGACATACAAATAGAAAACCCAAAAACCACAAAGCGATTATGGCATTAGACTAAATTCTTATGCATTTACATTCAAGTCGAATCATTGTAACATCATTCTTAAACCTAACATTTGAACACAAAATGTTGTTAATGCGCCACACTAGGGAGTGGGAATAGTACCAAGGGTCAATGTGAGGCATTACCAACAGGTGAGAGAAAAATTTAGAGGCCAGGCCAGTAACACATATAGGGACCAATGAAATATACGTTTTACAATGTTATGGCTTCCATCTAACTAACCAAGTTTTAGTCTTCATTGATGCAAACAAGATACTCTTGAGAGATAGGGCCAATACCATCATTACACAAAATTGAGCTAGACCTCTTAGACAACCTGAATGGTATTGATGGGGTTAGTGGGAACAAGTTCTATCTAGACTCCAATGCGATGGTGTGCCTCCCAATAGGGGACATCGACGAAGGGGTTAGACCTTTAGCCTTAGCCCTGATGCTACTGAGATAGAAAGGCCCAAGAGAGTGCAGGAAGCTGCCAAAGCTCAAATAGAGCCAGTGAGGACTCATCTCCCAAATGTGATTAAGAGATTTTTTTCAAGGATGCTTAGAGTCAATAATGAGGAAATAACAAAGTACAAGAATGCCTCAAGAAACCTGTACACTATTAGAGACTTTTAGGAAGCTTTATGATTCCTTGAAGTATCCCGATGCCCTACTAAATGCAAGTGTTACGAGATAACCAACCAGAGATCAAATGACTTATTTCAACAAAGAAGATAACACATATACCCCAAGACTTGTTGAGGAGGCAAGGAATAGTGAAAGGTCTAGGCAAGGGCATCACACCACCCATAGCCTCCCAAGAGCAGGAGGAAGAATCTCCCAAGAGGAAACCACTTCAAGGTGAGGTAGTCCTGAGAGGAAGAGTAAGAATTCTTGTTCTATGGCCATAGATAGGAAGATAACTTTTGGGTTCCTTCCGCATTAGACTCGATTAGGGAAGAAAAGGAAAAAAAAAGTGATGTCCAAAGAAAGGCAGTACCTCAAGCAAGGGTAGCCACTCCCTTAGAACCTAGAGTACTAGCTCTGAGGAGCATGGGAAATTGAAAGACCAGATAGTCATGAATTGAAAGTTATAAGCCTACCAATAGCCAGTGGGATATAAATAGTGGGTACCCAATGACACATATGACTAGTGTTCTCCTAGAACCTTTACTACTAGAAGCATCAATTGGATTACTAGACATAGGACTAGCCTATGCAATACCCCGCCTACTAGTAGCTAGTGGGATACCTGAAAAGATGCAGGGGGGAAGAGAGCTTGAGCTCTTGCAAGCACACACACACACTCACAAAACCCTAATAGAGAACACACAAGGTGAGAGGCTGAAAATCTTCTTCTTCTCTCAACACTCAACACACCATATACAAGAATAAGAGTACACACAATATGAAAGGTACTCAACCAAATACATACACGGGTTCTCTATAGTGTGAACCCGACTAAATGAGCTGGCGCTATAACTATGCCAGTCTCTAGAGTGGCTGTCACACAGCCTGTCATCCCACTGGCCGCATATCACCCAAGATCTCACCAACCATGCCAGTGGTGTAAGTGCGGGGCCTATCCCCCAGGCGGGTCATCAGTGTCCACCGCCTCACTAGAGCTCGATATCTCAACACTCCCCCTCGAGCTCAACTCCATCTCATGTACACCAAGCGAAGCCCTGAATCTGCGGAGCTTCTCTGTACCCAATGCTTTGGTGAAGATGTCAGCTACCTGATCCTCTGTGCTGACATAAACAAGGTCAAGGTCTCCTGCCAAGACCTTCTCTCTGACGAAGTGGTAGTGGACCTCTATGTGCTTCGTACGAGCATGAAAGACTGGGTTCCTGGCCAACTGTATACTGCTAATGTTGTCACAAAAAATGACAACTTGTCTATCCACTGATAGACCCAAATCTGCAAGTAGCTTTCTCAACCAAGCTACCTCACATGCTGCCATAGCAGCTCCTCTGTACTCGGCCTCCGTACTCGATAGAGCAACCGTAGGCTGCTTCTTGCTGCTCCAAGTCACAGCAGCACTCCCCAAAGAAAACATGAATCCACTGGTAGATCTTCTGTCTGAGATACTACCAGCCCAATCAGCATCTGTGTACCCATGTACACATATCTCTGTCCCAGTCTCATAGAATAGTCCACAATGCAAAGTAGACTTCACATACCTCAGTATGCGTCTCACTGCATCCAAATGCGGTTTCCGTGGAACCTGCATAAACTGACTCACCAACCCAACAGCATAGCTCAAATCTGGTCTGGTGATCGTCATGTAGATCAAACTTCCTACTATGCGCCTGTACATAGTAGGATCCTCCAAGATCTCTCCTGAATCTGCACTCAACTTGCCATTCTGATCCAATGGCACAGAAATAGGCTTACAGTCTGTCATACCATACTTGGACAACATGTCCAAGCCATACTGTCTCTGCAGTAATCCAATACCATGTGGTGACCTAATCACCTCAATGCCCAAGAAATATCTGAGCTCCCCCAGATCCTTCATCTCGAACTTCTGTCTAAGCAAGATCTTTACATCAAAGATCTCTGCATCATGGTCCCCCGTAATGATCAAGTCATCTACATAGATGACAACAAGCACAACCCCTCTATCACCATGTCTCACATACAATGAGAAATCTGCATTGGCTACATGAAAGCCAATAGTGACAAGATATTCAGAAATCTTGTCAGACCATGCTCTTGGTGCTTGCTTTAAGCCATACAAGGCTTTCTTCAACCTGCAAACATGCTCGGGGTGACCCTCATCCTCATAACTAGGTGGCTGCAACATATACACCTCTTCTTGCAAATCCCCATGCAAGAATGCATTCTTTACATCCATCTGATGTAAAGACCATTGCTTTGACGCAGCCACTGCTATCACAACTCTCACCGTTGCCATCTTGGCAACTGGGCTGAAAGTTTCCTCATAATCAATCCCATATGTCTGCGCATATCCTTTGGCTACCAATCTAGCCTTGTACCTGTTTATGCTTCCATCACTGTTATGTTTAACTTTGTACACCCACTTGCATCCAATGGCTTTCTTGCCTTCAGGCAATGGCACTAAATCCCAAGTTTCATTTCCATATAGTGCATCCATCTCCTCATCCATAGCTTTCTCCCAACACACATTTCCAATAGCCTCATCAATGCATGTGGGCTCAACAACTTGCACAACCTTTGCCATATATGCATAGTGATGTGCCACATAACCATCATATGTAAATCTCTGCACAGGGTTCTTCACTCTCCCTGATCTTCGCAGCTTTTCATTCATGGCCTCCATAGCCTTCTTTACACCAGGTGTTCTCATAGCTGGGATCCCAAGCTCCTCATCAAGGCTCATATCTGAGCCACTAGACTCTCCATCAACATGAGAATGCCCTGCAGAAATGTCAGGCATACCAAGGGGCTCAACCACTTTCTCTTTTCCTTTACGTGATGTAGTAATCACATTTGCAGGGCTGGTATTATGACGCAGCCTGCCACTCCATGGTCTATCAACAGACCCACTAGATGAGGACTCTCCTGGTCCACTCAAAGACTGTGATTGCTGACCTGTATTCTGTGCAACCACACTTCCACTCACATCAGCCCCAACAGCTTCTTTTTCAACAGCATACCAGCTGCTCATCTCATCAAAGACAACATCCCTGCTTACCCTCAACTCACGTGTAGTAGGGTTATAACACCTGTATCCCTTTTGCTCAAGGGAATATCCAATAAACACACATTTTTCAGCTTTCGGATCCAGCTTAGTTCTCAGCTCATCTGGCACATGCACATATGCAATGCATCCAAAGACTTTCAGATGAGACAAATCTGGTTTTCTGCCAGTAAACCTCTCCTCTGGAGTTACATCATGTATGGCTGCAGTTGGAGTCCTGTTCATGATGTATACTGCTGTAGAAACAGCCTCAGCCCAATAGCAATGCGGCATATTCTTTTCTTCCATCAATGCTCGCGCAATCTCAGCAATGTGCCTGTTTTTCCGCTCAGCAACTCCATTTTGCTGCGGAGTATATCTGCATGTGAACTGTCTCCGAATACCATTCTTCTTCAAGAATTCAGAGAACTCATTGGAGAAGTACTCTCCCCCTCCATCTGACCTTAGGCACTTGACATATTTTCCTGTTTGCTTTTCAACCAAAACTCTGAAATTCTGAAAGTGAGTGAACACCTCACTCTTCTCCTTCATGAAATATACCCACACTTTTCTTGTGTGGTCATCAATGAAAGTGACATAGTACCTGCAGCCTCCCATAGAAACGGTCTTCGTAGGACCCCATACATCTGAATGCACAACATCTAGTGCATTTCTGCTCACATATCTGTTACGTGGAAACCCTTGCTTTGTTTGCTTCCCAAATTGGCATGCTTCACAGATTTTCTGCATACCTTCCACTTTAAATTTTGGCAGCCCTGTCACAATTCCTTTTGTCTGCATAGACTTCAATCTCTGCACATTTACATGTCCAATTCTTTTATGCCATATGTCTGTGTCTGCAACAACTCCTGAACCATTTGCAAACATCGCAGCACTCATTTCAGGCATGTCTACATTCAACGTAAACATTCTGCCCACTCTGTTGCCTTTTGCAACCAACTTGCACTTGTCTTTGAAATCTTCAACATAACACCCATCTGGGTTAAACCGAACCTGCAAACCCTGCTCAATCATCTGGCCAACTGAAACCAGATTCTTTGTTATGTTCGGTACATGAAGTACATCTGCAAGGTACTTCACTTTGCCATCCTGCATAGACAATGGCACATCTCCAACGTGGGCAATTGGATGAGCAGTGTCATCCCCTGTTTCCACAAAACCTGGTCTTTCCGGGTTCTTCATCTCCTTGAACCACTCCCCATGACTCGTCATGTGGTTCGAAGCGCCTGAATCCACATACCATACATTATCTTTTTGTGCTGCATCAACATTTTCAGACATGGCATTCACAACATGCTGCATAACAAACAACCTTTCATTATCCTCATTATTTCTGCTTGAGGATGCATAGTTGTTTTGCTGCACTTTCCCATTTTGCATGTCAGCCTGCTTCTTATAACATTCTGACTGCACATGTCCAGGCTTACCACAATAATAGCATTCACGTGTATCATTATATTGCCTTTGCCAATTTCCACGGCCTTTTTGACTCCCCCTGCCTCTGAATCTGCCTCTTCCACCTGCGTGTTGTTGTTGTTGTTGATTCTGGGACTGTTGTTGTTGCTGCTGCTGCTGACCATAATTCTGATTACCTGTTCGGCCACCTCCTTGACCGCGTCCACGGCCTCCTCTACCTCGTCCTCTTCCTGAACTCGTGTAGAAGGCCTGTTGCTCTGAACTGTTTTTGCTTTGTGAAGACTGTTGGTCTTCACCCAAGCTCTTCTCTTCGATAATCAGCATAGACACCAAATCTGTAAAGTTGGGAATGTTTTCCCGAGTCTGAATAGACATCTTGAACGCCTTGTATTGTGGCCCGAGACCACGTAAACAGACTTCCACCTTGTCATCATCATCTACTGACACACCAATAGATGCAAGGGATTCCACAATACCCTTTATCTTCAGTGCATAGTCATTCACAGACATGCTCTTTTTCTCCACAGTATGAAGTTCATTCTTCAACTGTATCTTACGTGCCTTGGTGTTTGTTTCATAAAGCTTTACCAAGGTGTCCCACGCCTCCTTGGGGGACTTGGCATCCTGAATGTGCCCAATCATGGTGTCCTGTATACTAATGGAAAGCCAATACATAACCTTCCTGGCTCCTTGGTTTCAGTCTTTAAACTCTTTCACATCTGCAGCAGTCGGATTTATATCCGGTATCTCCGGTGCCTCTTCATGCTCACCTTCTATGTAGTCCCAATAACCTTTTCCCATCAGGAAATTTGTCAACCTAAACCTCCAAGCATGGAAGTTATTCTTATCCAGCTTCTCAGCCACAATCTGAGTTATCCCATCATTTGACATCTTGCCAAACACACAATTTTACCAGAAACTGCACTCTGGTTTTTCCTGCACAAATGCTGTATTTTCTGCAGAGCGGTACTGTTGTACTCTCAAATGTCACAACCAGTGACTTCAATGTGCATACATACACCCAATGGCAACTGTAGACCTCTTTGCAGCACCCACAGTGTCTGCACAGTCAATCTGTCTTCCTGCAGTTCTTAAAACAGAGTTCTGCAGAGAATCGATGACTTACCCGCAGTGCTCGAAATAGCCTGCTTTCTGAAAAACGGAGGTCCAGACGCGCCCGAAACGCGTTTTCGGCCCGAAAATTATAGTCCAAAGGACTGTATTGTTGCCCTGTAGCTTCACTCCCGTGAAGAAAGCTCCTCAATCGGAGATCGTTTGCCGGTGCCTCCCGTAGAGCTCCCGACAAGGGTGTAGTCACCAACACAATAGGAAAGAGTAGTTGAAGCTCTTACCCTCGTACCGCTTCCTGTGGTTCTCTTGCTTGCAGCTCAGCCCTTAGCACGAACCAGGCTCTGATACCATGAAAAGATGCAGGGGGGAAGAGAGCTTGAGCTCTTGCAAGCACACACACACACTCACAAAACCCTAATAGAGAACACACAAGGTGAGAGGCTGAAAATCTTCTTCTTCTCTCAACACTCAACACACCATATACAAGAATAAGAGTACACACAATATGAAAGGTACTCAACCAAATACATACACGGGTTCTCTATAGTGTGAACCCGACTAAATGAGCTGGCGCTATAACTATGCCAGTCTCTAGAGTGGCTGTCACACAGCCTGTCATCCCACTGGCCGCATATCACCCAAGATCTCACCAACCATGCCAGTGGTGTAAGTGCGGGGCCTATCCCCCAGGCGGGTCAGTGTCCACCGCCTCACTAGAGCTCGATATCTCAACAATACCTAATTACACATATAGCCAATGTGCTCCTAGAACCTTTACCACAAAATAATCACTTAGAGTACTAGATGTAGGACCAACCTATGCACTAGTATTACCAGAGCTTATTTAAGATATGTAGCCCCAATGGCTCCAGAGCCACAAGTCAACCCTCCAAATCCTAGAGTAGGAGCTTATATTCCTGATGCCAACGAGAAGAGTGCTAGATGCCATTCCCATCGTGGTTAGATGATTATGATCATGGAAATCCGAGGATTAGAGCCTCTCATATATCCAAGTTAGTGTGAAAGTTTGATGGATCAAGGGATCCTTATTGTAGCCACTTAGCTGCATTTAGATAAATTTATATAGGTGAGAGAGTAATTGATCCTAGAACTAAGATTTATGCCTTTAAATTGTTGTTGTTCTAAATTCTAGAAGCTTCACAAAGGGAGACCATGGAGGATCTTGAGCTAGCATTCACCATCACGGGTTTCTGGAAGACCGATGTCAAGCATAGCTCTGTTATATAGTTGTATCACTTTAAGTAGCTTGAACATGAGTCAATAAAAGAGATTGTATAAACTGCCTTAAGAACTTGAACATGCCCTACTAAAGGAAAGCCGAGCCAAATCAAGCTAATCTCATTATTCTTAAAGGGTTTGAGAAGATAACAATGGCATGACAATATCATATGCTAATAGACACAAGATGTTAGTGGAGTGTTACCTAGATGTGGTAGATTTCGATGATAACTAAAGATGAGACCCATTGGTCAAGTAGAACCTAATGTCAAAAGCCAAGATACTAAAAACTTTTAAGAGCCTAAGGCTTCAAAAGAAATTACTAAGGTAGAAATCGAAGGGCTAGAAGAAGTGTGGAAAACTACTCTTAGGGAGACAAGCCATCTATATTTAGCTCCAAGTGACTTTGTGTGTAGTAGTCCACAGAAGCAGCCACATGGTCCATGAGTGCCTAGTCTTGAGAGTAAGAGGGAACCAGTGGTGCGGGTATTAAGGAGCTCCTCTCCATTAGCTTTACCAGCCCTACCTATTGTTGGACTAGATTCCCCCTCATGTAGCAATGAACCTAATATTGATGAGAATATAGAACATCAAATGTTCCACCTCTGGTTTTACCACCACATCCTAACATTGCTAGAAACCATGCCGTGAGACGACAAGGCTAGTTGAGACTAAACACATTCCCAATGAATCCCTTATAGCACATCAGAATTCTATGAAGACTATCCAAATTCAGTGGGAGCCCACCCAGAAGTGAATACCATTTGGGACAACCAAGACCAATGATGTGGGGATACATAACATGCTACAAGACATTAACGGCCCATGAAGAGCTCCTCTTACTTATTTTAGATGCCGACTCCATAGAGAGTGGCAGAATACACCATAAAGGTAAATCTTGAAGTGATAATAACAAACCTACCACCTTTGGATAGATGGTGTATCAGGTGTGGCATAGATCACTTGATCTACCCGCATAATCCAATAACTCCAAATCCATATCTATGATCACATTGTAGCCCCATCATCACTAGTAGTCAATGTCGTATGCTATCAAGTTTTGGCATAGTCATTGTATGCTAGTCTTCTTTGAAAAATAATTGGGTGTGAGGATAGGCTTCTAGTCTCCTTATTTCTCTCCGACACTAAGATCTCATGGAAGGCAGCCTCAGAGTTGCCTTCGAAAGAAGAATAGGAAGTACTAGCATAGCAACAAGGGCTACGACTAGGGCACATGCCCAACAAAGGTAGGATCAGGCTAGTCCTAAGTCTACCACCCAAGCACCAAAACTTCCAAGAGTGCTAAATGCAAGAGATAAGGCAAGGATTGTAGAGCAAGGAAAAAGTTGCATTGCCCATCCAAGAGAAAAAAAAAGTGATAAATTAACTAGGGCCCACAAAAAGTCCTAGCGGTAATGAGACAAGGGAAAGGGGACTAAAAGACCATCTAGGTTATGTTGAGATCGAGGATGTTCCAATTCAATAAATCAAATAAGCTTACATTAAGAGAACATATTAAACGATCCTGAGATGGAGCTATCCTAACACGTAGAACCCCAAAACTCCAAGAGAAAGCTGAAAGAGCTTCATAAGCTCATAGTAGGGAGGAAAGAACAACCCCGAGATCATGCCGCAATTGATAATCAGAGCTACGTGGAAATAGAAATTATCCCCAAATCGCTAGTTCAAATCACTCTTAATAAAGATGAGGTGAGGAAATTGAAGATAGATCTATCGTAATGGACCGTAAGGATGAGCTTCTTGAAATGGCTAAGAAAGTCATGGAAGGGAAGTACAAATTCAAAAAAAGGAGAAGAACCCCTTCCTAAGAAGTTATAGGCTTACCCTAACCCGAGAGAGGAAACCTCAAGCTTAAATGACATGCTAAAGCTGGTGAAGGCAAACCCAACCATAAATATAAGGGCCGATGGGACCAATTTTCATGTTCCCATAGGGAACCCCTATTACAATGCCATTAGAGCTAGTCCATAGAAGAATTGCATGAGGGGAGTGTCTTGAGTGAGGAATGCTACCATGTAAATCTAAGCCTAGCTCATTATTGACCATACCATCCTACATGGGTATGGATGATGAGTTAATGACAGTCGTGAATGTGATATCTCTAAGTCCTACACTAAAATGTGAAATGAGAACCTCAAGATCGATCCTCTTAGCCCTAGTTCACTATAACCATGGTTGAATATAAGGCATGCAAGCCAAAAGCTTAGGATGAAGTTCATTAATAAATGAAATAAAATCTTAAACATGTCCAAGAAATTGAGGAGACCAACCAAGCTGAAGAAGAGAACCCACGACAAACAGTCAAGGATGTATGACAACAGATAATGCAGTTAGGAAGTACTATGAAAGACACGATATAAATACAACCATTACAATAAAATTTGAAGGTCTAACCACAACTGCAATCCTTGATAGGGGAGCACAAGTGAGCATTGCAACCAAGGAAATATGGCAAAGATGGGAAAGAAATCCCCTTAAAAGAACCAAAATAGTCTTGAGGCTAGTGGATCAAAATTTAGGAACCCCTATGAGAATCCTAAAGGACATTGAGGTAGCATCATGTGGCCTGACCTAGTAGCAGATAAAGTGGCAAAAGATATGAGTTGGAAGATGAAACTTCCATAGCTTCATTACCAGACCCTAAAGAGGAGGAAAAATGGATGCATGTGCTAGATACGATCATATGTATATCCAACACCTATGGTGAAAATAGTAGGGACATAATGCCAATTAGGATAAATCTGTTTCGTCAAGGTTGGAGGAACCAAAAAAATGGAAAAAGTCTTCTGATAAACTAAAAATTATACCAATCAGAGGCTTCAGTGCAAATCATACACCAAGCATCTCCTTTGATAATGAAGATAGTGAAGACAAAGAAGAAGTGTTACCCAAAATAGTGGCCCTTCCTTGAAAATAGATAAACACTACTCAAAAGAGCCAAAATTAGAGCTAGAGTCTCATGAAGCCTTAATTGAAAAGAACATTACTTAGAATACATGGAAGCCTTATTCACGCACAAAAACCACGGAATTTTGTTCTAGCTAGATCTAATGAGAAGACCTAGTGCAATGGCAAGAAAATAGAGGACATAGTGCAAACAGCATGAAAATATGTCTTTAGATACCTAAAGTGATAGCCCATGACTACTATTAGGGGAGAATTGGAGTCAATTTTAGGCATTTTTCCTCTAGAGAGAGAAACGGTTTGGACCAATAGAACGAGAGCCTCCGTAACATAACTTTTAATAATTAGATGTTTTTCATATATTCTTTATATAAATATATTATTAATAGAGAAAAATGAATTGCATTTGCAAAATACTTAGACCACACTTTATGTTGAGAGTTCATTAATGCACATGAAAACTAGAGTATTATCATCTCATTTAATAAAGATAGTTTTTCCCTCTAAAAATTCTTTGTATTTCTTGGCTCATTTAATGAATGGATTTCCCTCTAAAAATTTCACAAGTTTTGGAAGTTATATCTCCTTTCATCTGCGTTTGTGCTTGAAGATTATATCTTCTTTTGTCTTCTTGACTTTTGAAGGTTATCTCTTCTTTCGTCTATGTTTGCACTTGTGTTTGCTTCAATGGCAACCACATGTCCTAGGTGCCCTTACTCCTCTGTTAGAGCTATTAGAGTATACAATAGCTTTAATATGTATAATCAAAGGTATATTCCTATCACCATATTTATTGGTATTTGGGTCATGTTGTAGATGAGGAAGAGAAAAAATTCAATGAATGAGTTCATCGATGCTATCTGACATAGGTATGAGCATTAATTATAAAAGATGCCCACATGCATTTAGAACTACGTTTGCAACGTTTGCCTAATGGTATCCCATTCCATAGACCAAACTATAAGTGAATGTTTTTTTTGGAAGGGTTTTACATTATGTTTATGTAACGTGTTTCATTTTTATACTTACACTTATCTTGTAGTTATCTATGTACAAATATATATCCTTCAAACATGGTAGACTAGTAGCCTATAGATAGTATAGTGGGAATCTTTGATGTGTTTCATGCTTCTATCAGTGAGCAACTATACAAAGAAATCTCAAGAAGCACTTTCGCAAAGAGGGGAGTTTTCTTTTATGATAAATTTTACATGACACATCATAGTGTTATAAGTTATAGATCTTTGAAAGCATTGCTTTTCCCAGATTGATATTGATAATAGGACTTTTTTCTAAATTCCTACCAATTGCTTGACCTAAATTAAAGATTCTTTTCTGAGGACTATTTCTATATTGCTTCTCAATTCCTCAATTTAATTATATTCAATATTCTTCTTTTGAGTAAAAGAATTCATGGGATTTATAGAAATCAATTCTACCCATATTTCCTCTTATGGTAAAAAATCATAAATCAAATTTATACTAAAAATTCCTCTTCTTCCCATTTAATTTCTAGGATCCCAATTACCATTGGAATTCCTCTTTTCCCAACAAATATTTCTTATAAAATAAATTCGTTTAAAATATCCATTATTTCAATATGCTAGAAATTTTTCTTTATCCATCTAAATGATGGAATTCCAAATGTAATGGGAATTCCTCTTTTAACATTTAATTACTTCTCATAGATAAATAAATTTATCTAAAATTTCATCTTTGAAAATTAAATGAATTATCCCATAATTCCAATATGATAAGAAATTCTCTTTTCCCATCCAATGATGGAATTCCAAATGTAATGGGAATTCCTCTTTCAACATTTAATTACTTCTCATAGATAAATAAATTTCTCTAAAAATTTATTTTTGAAATTAAATGAATTATCCCATAATTCCAATATGATAGGAAATTCTCTTTTCCCATCTAATGATGGAATTCCAAATGTAATGGGAATTCCTCTTTTAACATTTAATTACTTCTCATAGATAAATAAATTTATCTAAAAATTCATCTTTGAAAATTAAATGAATTATCCCATAATTCCAATATGATAGGAAATTCTCTTTTCCCATCCTATGATGGAATTCCAAATGTAATGGGAATTCCTCTTTTAACATTTAATTACTTCTCATAGATAAATAAATTTCTCTAAAAATTCATTTTTGAAATTAAATGAATTATCCCATAATTCCAATATGATAGGAAATTCTCTTATCCCATAATTTCCAATATGATAGGAAATTCTCTTTTCCCATCTAATGATGGAATTCCAAATGTAATGGGAATTCCTCTTTTAACATTTAATTACTTCTCATAGATAAATAAATTTATCTAAAAATTCATCTTTGAAAATTAAATGAATTATCCCATAATTCCAATATGATAGGAAATTCTCTTTTCCCATCCAATGATGGAATTCCAAATGTAATGGGAATTCCTCTTTTAACATTTAATTACTTCTCATACATAAATAAATTTCTCTAAAAATTTATTTTTAAAATTAAATAAATTATCCCATAATTCCAATATGATAGGAAATTCTCTTTTCCCATCCAATGATGGAATTCCAAATGTAATGGGAATTCCTCTTTTAACATTTAATTACTTCTCATAGATAAATAAATTTATCTAAAAATTCATCTTTGAAAATTAAATGAATTATCCCATGATTCCAATATGATAGGAAATTCTCTTTTCCTATCCAATGATGGAATTCCAAATGTAATGGGAATTCCTCTTTTAACATTTAATTACTTCTCATAGATAAATAAATTTCTCTAAAAATTTATTTTTAAAATTAAATGAATGATCCCATAATTCCAATATGATAGAAAATTCTCTTTTCCCATCTAATGATGGAATTCCAAATGTAATGGGAATTCCTCTTTTAACATTTAATTACTTCTCATAGATAAATAAATTTATCTAAAAATTCATCTTTGAAAATTAAATGAATTATCCCATAATTCCAATATGATAAGAAATTCTCTTTTCCCATCCAATGATGTAATTCCAAATGTAATGGGAATTCCTCTTTTAACATTCAATTACTTATCATAGATGAATAAATTTATCTAAAAATTCATTAATTATGCATAAACCTAAAAACCAATATTTCTATGATTACAATGAGAATCAATCAGTTTATCTAGAATGATAATTCCTAGAATATGGTAGGAAGTTCTCTTTTCATACTTTGAATGAAAATGTAGTCCTCTTTTCATACTTTGAATGAAAATGTTTTATGTGTAATTTTTACAGAATTTTCGCCATAGCTTCGCTACTATTACTGATAAATCTCAATTTGTTCTAAAAGAATGAACTTTAACATTATGATATGATTAGAATGATCCCTAATTGGATCATTAACCCATTATGGATTGAATCATAAATTGTCATGAAATAACTAACTTAAAAGCATAAAAAAGCCATTAATTTGGCCTCCAATTAAACAAGCATAGAATTTATTCTTGGATTAGGGAAAAGCTTCATGAGAAGCTTCATTTGGATTGAGAATAGGTCATGGGAATGACCATTCTTTGAGTGAGAGAGAGAAATTACATAAAAACCATTAAAATTAAGCATAAATGAAAATTTATGTATTTCCTTACTACCATTCATCAATTAACTTCAATAGCATTAAAAAGCTATTCCAATTAAGCTTCTCAAGCTTGAGAGGGGTTGAGAAGAGAGAAACATTGAGAAATTTTATGGAAAAAGATCAAAATTCACTCTTTACCTTACAAATTGCTTGATTCTTTGATGTGCGTATCTGTTTTCTAAAGCTAAAATTAAGAAAGGCATTTCAATTATGGGCGGGTGAGTACTTGTTTGGATCTACGGATTCCAGTGGTGGCAGGGTGGTGGCTAACCCATGGGCCGGATGGGGTAGGCTGGAATCAGTAGTTTTAATAATCAAACTGAAAAATCTTAGGATTACACTAGGATTCAAGTAGCTAGTTAATTCCCTGATAAATTTCTCAATTGAGTGGATCAACCGTTGTGCCTGATCTTGATTAGGAAAAAAGCGTTGAATTTACTCAGATGATCAAATTATATTAGTGATAGTTTCCTTCTATCTGGTTTATTCAGGTGAAGGATAGTTTAGAATTGATCTCGTTAGAAAAATTCGTTAAGAAAATTCAAAAAGGTGGAATCGTCCCCGCTTTCCGAGCATGGGAAATTTTCCCGGTTTCGGATTTCGGTGTGACCACCAGCCTAGGCTCGTGCCCGGACATTCGTGGGCGAGGCCCCGAGTGAGAAACCCTGCCCCGCGCATGAGGGGGCTGCTTTCGCTGTCAGCTACCGGGAGTCCGGTGCGCGGAGGGGGCAGAGGGATCTCACAGTTGGTATCAGAGCAGAAATTGCCTAAATTTTTAATAGAAATCTGGGAAAGAAATGTTTTTCACTTGTTAATACTATGTGAATGAACTTCAAAAATTGAAAACTTATAAATTGAATTGGAAATTTATAGATGGACACCCCAAACCTATCTGGAATCCCTGGACTCTTTTTGCATTTGATCACCTCATCAATTCTGCTACGACCTGAATGAGCAGAGTGAGACTCGCTCGCCATTTTGAGAGTCTTTACTTTCCTGATCCTCTTGAGCGACGTCGGTATATGTGGTTCAATGGAGGATGGTGTATTAATATTAGTACCAGTCAGCGTCAAGGCTCAGGCAAAATATTTCCTTGGCCATGATTCTGATAAAACTAGGGCTTGTTCAGCATTCAACTCTTTGATCATTCACCCAGGAACTTCCGAACTTCATGCCAATTTTTTAGACTTCTTAGCCGCTTTATTCCGAGAAATAGAATTGCAGCACCTCTTTGTGTAATGAATCGTGTGTACCATGGTATGTCTTCTTCACAGTTTCGCTTCTTTATGCGATTACGACTGAGGCGGTGATTCTGGAGCCGAGCTCCTCTATGTACATATTGCAACTTTTATATAAATATAGAAATGTTTTCTGAAGAAAAATTCCCTGTTGTATAAGTGATTGTTTACGGACGATCTGATAAAGAAAAATCTGTTAAATCGAACATATGTCATAGATCTCCAATAAGATCATTGTCTTGTTTAAGAAATTGTTTTTTGAACCTCTTAAGTCTTAGGATCTCGTGGATGATATCAAAATAAAAATTTAATAGTATATAAATTTTTGACAGAATCATGAGACGAGGAAATCGTGGTCGTCAGCCAAATCCTCTCTCTGAAGATGACGAGCTTGACCCTGATGTTCGCAAGGCTCTTCATAGGACTCAGCAAAGGAGAAGGGGAGAACCTGCGAGGCTATGGAGACATGGGTGGAAGCCATGGAAGAATATTTTGATGTCACAGGCTACAATGAGCGGAGCAAAATGGCTCTTACCCGGCTAAAAATAGTGGAAACAGCCAGGGTAGCATGGAGGAACCACTGTGACACCAACCGTCTGGATAGAAATACTCAATCCTAGAACGACCTAAAAACCTATTTAAGAAAGAGATTTTGTCCCCTTGGGTTTTTGGAAATCAAAATGAACGAATTCTTAGAGCTAAAGCAGAAGAGCAAAACCATCGAGGAATATCACTAGGCCTTTGCTCTTCAAATATTCACCACCTCTAGATGAAGAACAACTCATGGCCAGGTTTATTCGGGGAATGAACGAACCCTTGGACACACTGGTCAAAAATGCCAAGCGAGTACTCGTCCATGGCTGAAGCAGTAAGAATGGCAAAGGATTTTGCCAAAGCCTTTGTAGTAAAGGTCCCGCCAAAGCCTACACCCTCTAACTTTAAAAGATTCCAAGCCCAGGGAAGTACTTCAAACTTTCCACCCCCGACAAGGCCCAAATCAAAATCAGGATGCAGGAAGATTCCAAAGTGAAGGAAGACCCTTCCCCCAGAATACTTTCTCAGGAGCCCCACCTCTTTCAAGAAATCAGAGGGATGAACTCAGAAGTGAAAACCAATGTTTTGGATGCCAAGGTTTTGGTCACCAAACTGAAAGACTGCCCAACTCCTGCCATGTCAAGGGGACAGGGAAGTCAAGGACCCCGAATTCAGAGACCAACCCCTTCATACCAGTCTAATCAAGGTCCGTCTCGCCCAAGCCAGGGTAACCCCAAAAGAACTCTAGCTCGGCCATCTGCCTCTGTCCAAAGTAACCTCAGAACTCCTTCCCAGAACTGGGGCAACCAAAGAGAGAGTTCCGCCTCAGACTGCAACAGCCAGAGCAGTCACAATTTCAGATGTAGTAGAAGAGGAAAGAGGGCAGATCTTTGCTGCAATTGAAAACCAAGGACCTAACCGTCAGTTCTCAGTCATCCATACTCCAGCAGAATATCAGGGTAAGCCTTTTAAGCTTTTGATTGATTCAAGTAGTTCTCATTCATTCATTTTCCCTGGATGCTTGCGTAAGCTAGTCTTAGAACAGAAATCAGGGAAACCTATGCAAGTTGAATTGGCCAGTGGGAAGACTCTTTTCACTCACCATGAGACAGATCTTATCCAGTTCAATCTAGATGGTAATGTAATCGACTGTCAGTTCAAAGTCTTACCTTTGGGAGTTTTTGACGGGATCCTTGGAATGGATTGGCTCCACAAAAATCAAGCTGACATACACTATCACAATGAAACCATTTCCTTCCATGACCTTCACGGGAACAAAGTTCAAGGAACTGGAGTTTCTGAATCCCCAGACCTTCAGTTAGTAAAAGCTTCCAGGCAGGCCGCTTCCTTGGTCCATCATCCACCGTACCGGAAGCTCACCATTTAAATCGAACCGAGGCTAGTCAAGACCTCAGCCGACCATGCTACGTGAGACGTCCTCCGTACTCTCCGTCAGCTGTTGCAACTTTATCAGTTAGGTCTCCACGACCTTAATCACAAGACGGTCAAAATGCTTCCCCAGCATTCTTGACATAAAACAGTCATTTACAAACAGGTCACAAATACAGTTTCTATAATGAACTCACGTCTTTCACATTATCCCTCATCAGTCCACATTACTTATTCCACATTCAATTCATATGTGTACTCATTCTCATCCAATCACATCATTTTCCATCTCATCACATCAGATTCATTCACATCACATATCATTTATTCACATCCCAATTCACATGTCATCACATCTCATCCATTCACGCATATCAACGTCACATCATTTCACACACATTCGCATTTATTATTCCACATACACATCCACATTTGTACATCCACATCCATACATCCAATTCCACATCCGCATTCATACATACACATCCATATCCACATCCACATCCACATCCATACATCCATTTCCACATCCACATCCATACATCCATTTCCACATCCACATTTATACATCCATATCCACATCCACATTCCATATCTACATCCATACATCCACATCCATATCCACATCCACATCCACATCCATACATCCATTTCCACATCCACATCCATACATCCACATCCACATCCACATCCACATCCACATTCACATTCATACATCCATTTCCACATCCACATCCACATCCATACATCCACATTCATACATCCACATCCACATCCATACATCCATTTTCACATCCACATTCATACATCCATATCCACATCCACATCCACATTCCACATTCATACATCCACATCCACATTCACATTCATACATCCACATCCACATTCCACATTCATACATCCACATCCACATTCACATTCATACATCCACATCCACATCTGCATTCATACACATCTACATTCATACATCCACATCCACATTCACATTCATACATTCACATCAATACATCCATATCCACATTCCACATTCATACATCCATTTTCACATCCACATTAACATTCGTATTCTTATTCACATTCACACATTCATTCTCATCCTTTCAAGCCCATACACATCTTATCACATCTTCACACATCTTATCACATCCCATACACATCTTATCACATCCTTTTACATCTCATACTCATCTTATCACATCTTATCACATCCTTTTACATCTCATACTCATCTTATCACATCCTATCACATCACATACTCATCTTATCACATCCATTCTTATATGATCACATCCCCTACACATCTTATCATATCCTATCACATCACGTACTCATCTTATCACATCCATTCTTATCCGATCACATCCCCTACATATCTTATCACATCCTATCACATCACATACTCATCTTATCACATCCATTCTTATCCGATCACATCCCCTACACATCTTATCACATCCTATCACATCACATACACATTTTATCAC
This sequence comes from Cibotium barometz, assembly GCF_041138505.1. Classification (NCBI taxonomy): domain Eukaryota; kingdom Viridiplantae; phylum Streptophyta; class Polypodiopsida; order Cyatheales; family Cibotiaceae; genus Cibotium; species Cibotium barometz. Next base: position 41,742,944 of record NC_141063.1, read on the forward strand.
ATCCCATTTTCATGCTATTACCTTTTAATAGCTTTTTCCATATTGATATCGATAATAGGACTCTTTTTTTTTCTAAATTCCTGCCAATTTCTTGGCCTAAATTAAAGATTCTTTTCTGAGGATTATTCCCATATTGCTTCTCAATTCCTCTATTTAACTAAATTCAATATTTTTCTTTTGAATAAAAGAATTCATGGGATTTATAGAAATCAATTCTACCCATATTTCCTCTTATGGTAAAATAATCATAAATCAAATTTATACTAAAAATTCCTCTTCTTCCCATTTAATTTCTAGGATCCCAATTACCATGGGAATTCCTCTTTTCCCATCAAATATTTCTTATAAAATAAATTCATTTAAAATATCCATTATTTCAATATACTAGAAACTTCTCTTTGTCCATCTAAATGATGGAATTCCAAATGTCGTAATAAGGATTCCTCTTTTGACATTTAAATGTTTCTTATAGATAAATAAATTTATCTAAAAATTCATCTTTGAAATTAAATGAATTATCCCATAATTCCAATATGATAGGAAATTCTCTTTTCCCATCCAATCATGGAATTCCAAATGTAATGGGAATTCCTCTTTTAACATTTACTTATTTCTCATAGATAAATAAATTTATCTAAAAATTCATTTTTGAAATTAAATGAATTATCCCATAATTCCAATATGATAGAAAATTCTCTTTTCCCATCCAATCATGGAATTCCAAATGTAATGGGAATTCCTCTTTTAACATTTACTTATTTCTCATTTTTTAGATAAATAAATATATCTAAAAATTCATTTTTGAAATTAAATGAATTATCCCATAATTCCAATATGATAGGAAATTCTCTTTTCCCATCTAATCATGGAATTACAAATGTAATGGGAATTCCTCTTTTAACATTTACTTATTTCTCATAGATAAATAAATATATCTAAAAATTTATTTTTAAAATTAAATAAATTATCCCATAATTCCAATATGATAGGGAATTCTCTTTTCCCATCTAATCATGGAATTCCAAATGTAATGGGAATTCCTCTTTTAAACTTATTTCCAATTAATTCCAATTACATTGGAAAGCTCTTTTTGAATTTTTGTTTTAGGGGAATTCATTTTAGACACTAGGAGGATTTTTATATCCAAAAATATCTCAATTTTGGACTACCTCTCTCTAGACATTTTCTCTCTCTAGGTCAAAATAGGATAAAACAGAATCTTTCTTTTATTTCAGAGAGGGGAGGTTCTTACACCTGCACACCTCAAAAAGCTGGAGGAAGGAATCTTACACTTTCAACTTTGACTTTCTGGCATGTCAGACATTGACGTACATGATTCAGTACATCTTTTTTTCAGACTAGGCCAAAAGAAGCTTTTCTTTACAGACATGTAGGTTTTGATGAAACCTGGATGTCCTGCTATAAGGCTGTCATGGGCTTCATTCAGAATTTGACCCTTGGTTCCCTCATTATTGGGAATGCATAGCCTGTGATTATAATACATAATGCCATCATCCAGGCTGTACCCTTGAACTCTCTTGAACTCTGTTCAACTCCTGAGGAGTTTATAATACATAATGCCATCATCCAGGTTGTACCCTTGAACTCTCTTGAACTCTGTTCAACTCCTGAGGAGTTTTGCTTTCCTACATAAGTAGGGTAGCAATTGGGCCAAAGAATCTATCCTGCATGATCTTCTCCCTTGTTTCAATAATCAAGGGATTTGATACTACAGTAATTGCAAGCAAGAAGGATTTTTTTCTGATGAGGGCATCTGCTACCACATTTTCTTTGCCTAGGCGTTACTTGATTTCAAAATCAAATTCCTGCAGGGTCTACATCCACCTTCTTTGGTGCATCCACCTTCCTTCTGAGTGAAGATCCACTTTAAGCTCTGATGATCAGTCACATCAAAGTGAATCTTTGTCCTAGTAGGTAATGTCTCCACAACTTCAGGGCATATACTACTAAAAGTAGTTCTAGGTCGTGGACAGCATAATTCCTCTCATGCGTTCTGAGTTTTCAGGATTCATAGGCCACTGCATGACCTTCCTGCATAAGTGCACCTCCCAGGGCAAAACCACTAGCATCAGTTTTACTACCTCAAAGGGTAGAGAGAAATCTAGCAGCTTCAGAACGGGATTGGTTACCAAGGCGGTCTTCAGCTTATCAAAAGCACTCTAGCACCTGGCAGACCATTGAAACGGAATATTCTTCTTGAGAAGATTATTCAGGGGGGAAGCTATGAGAGCATACTTTGGTATAAAAATTCTATACCAACCAGTCAATCCCAAGAATCCTCTGACTTCTTTCACTGTCTTTGGTTCAGGCCAATCTATGACTGCGTGGACTTTTGCAAAATCTAGAGAAATTCTATCTTTGGATACCAGAAAGCTCAAGTATTCAACGTGATCGGCAGAGAAAGTGCATTTGCTCTTTTTGGCAAAGAGTTGGTTCTTCCTTAGAATCTCAAGAACTTTTCTGACATGAGCTTCATGGTCAGCTGTATTCTTTGAGTAAATCAAAATATCATCAAAGAAAACAAGAACAAAATCATCCAAGTATTCTCTAAGAATGTCTTGCATTAAGCGATTAAATGTAGCTGGGGCATATGTCAATCCAAACGGCATGACAGTGAATTCATAATGCCCATACTACCGAGTATTGATGGCTATCTTCGAGATATCTTGCTCATTAATCCTGATCTAGTATTACCCTGATTTGAGATCTATCTTTGTGAAGATCTGGGCTCCACTTAGCTTGGCTAGAAGCTCATCAATTTTGGAAATAGGATACTTATTCTTAACTGTCAGCTGATTTAGACCTCTGTAGTCCACACAGAGTCTAAGCGTTCCATCTTTCTTTTTTTGAAAGAGAACAAGCGCACCCCAAGGTGAAACACTGGGTCTAACAAACCCTTGTTTTAATAGCTGCCTGAGCTGTTCCTTGAGTTTGATGGCTTTAGGAGCTGGCATTTTATACGTGTGTTGGACAGGGGTCAATTCTATCACATGATCTACTTCCCGAATTGGAGGCATTTCAGTTAGCTCTACTGGGAATAGATCATCAAATTCATTTAACCATTCTGGTTCTTTAGCTTTAAGCTTTGAGTCTACTGGGTTCATTTTGACAACATAAATTTGCTGCTTCTTTTCAGCAACCTAGAAGCTTTTACTAACTAAAGGTCTAGGGATCCAGAAACTCCAGTTCTTGAACTTTGTTCCCGTGAAGGTCATGGAAGGAAATGGTTCCATTGTGACAGTGTATGTCAGCTTGATTTTTGTGGATCCAATCCATTCCAAGGATCACGTAAAAAACTCCCAGAGGTACATAGGTAAATCTTTACGATTGTCCGCTGAGCAATGTTAACCCTTACCCTCTAGCTTGAATCATGAAGGAGATGAAAGGCAAGAGGCTATATGAAAGTTGAGGTTTCATGCAAAGAGAGGAAAGTGCAGTTTTGTGGTCTAATACCCAAATTTCAACTCGTAATTACTCATCACTCGGGTATTGGTTTCTAAAATTAATCATATGGCTAGGAAGCTCTTTCTATGCTCTTTCCACTCATGTAACTAATTTCTTAATCCTTTACTTCATTGATGATCAGAATTTCTCCCAAATTTGCTAACTTTTAAGCGAATTTTGGCAGCTTTATAGTCTTGTAGTAAAATGCTCATAACTTTTCGCTCGGTTGCCCGTTTTCAAAAGTTTTTATCTAGGCGCGAAGCTCTCTTCAAGCTCTACATATCTATGTAATCCGCTTTTGTACAGTCTATATGGAATTAAAACTGAAATTCTCTGTATATCTCTATTTTTATAGACTTTTGGTCATTATTTCTTCTTAATAATGATTAATTCCTCTTAATATCTTATCAAAAAGCAAATCCCATGTATCTTATCCTCTTGTAAGTGATTGCTATATTCTTTTACTTTAAGATGTTCCGTCCGAATCGGCCAATTCGAATGGATGAACCTTACCAATATTCCTCGTATGTTTTCATTCACATAATCCTGAGTCGGAAGATTTTCTTCCAACAAAGAATTGCCCTCTTGTTTGGAGCTGCAAGACTGGCAAAAATTCTTGCTTCTCCTAAGCCTTTCATCTTTCCTTCCATGAATTATGATCTCACCTTTGATGTGTTTATCTTTATCTTAACCTAGGGAGAGAAAGGGAGGTGAGGAGGCTGTGAGGTTTCATACAAGTGTGTTTTGATTCTAAGAAGTGACCGAAGTCAAAACCCCAACTTTGTGTCACATCTTTTGGTGGAGACGGCAGGCAGGTTTTACTTAGAATTATTCTATTTTAACCTCAATATCCCGCATGATTAAAGAAAAGTTATTTTGAAATAAGTAAATTTCCCTTCTCATCTTTTGGTGCAAGATGTTCAACATTCCGGTGTTCCAAGGATCGGAAAGAGAAGACCCGGGGAGTTATCTCCGAGAGTTTAACCGAGCATGCTGCTTTGATGGGTTGGTCTATGAAGGAGAGGGCAGAAATACTTCCAAATTTCTTGGAGGGTGTGGTGGCCTTAGCTTGGCATGAGGCTTTGCCAGAGGAGTCCAAGAATGATTGGGAAAGGTTGACCAAAGCAATGAAGGAGAGATTTGGGACAGTGGAGACACCAAATGCTTTACTATTGCAATTGGATCAGATTTTCCACCAAAAGGAAGGAGAGTCAGTTTCTGCCTTTTTAGTGAGGTATGAAGCCTTGTTCATCAAATATCAACAAGCTGCTTTATATGTTGTTGCTTCTTCTTTTTCACCTTCTATGGGAGATTCAAAGAGTTATTTAGCAATGGAGCACCTTAAGATGAGCAAGTTTATCGTGGCTTTGGATCCCTACATGCATGGAAAAGTTCTTAGAAAAGATCCCACTAATTTTAAAGAGGCTCTTCGTATTGCTTTGAAGAAGGAGGCCACTCTTCATATTGAGTCCACATTCCAATCTTCTCCGAGTGTGCCGACCCCACCACGAGTAGAGATAGCCTCAACATCTCAGGTACAAGCTCCATCCTTGGATCATAACATTGCACAACTTATGGTGGCAAAATTTGCTTATTTGAAGTTACACTTAGTCAACGCAAGGCCACCTAGGGTTCCACGAGTTGAGGATAAACCTAGGGGTAGAAGTAGTGTCACATGCTATGAATGTCAAGAGAAGAGGCACTATCACACTGAGTGTCCAAAATTGAGGAAAAGAGAGGATAAAAGTTTAGCACTTTTAGAGGAAACATTGATGCCATTAATGGCAAAAAGGGGGTCATAAAACTAGGAGCCAAGAAGAAGAACAACAAGAAGATAAATCTAAAGAAGAGGAGAAAAATAAGAAGAAGAAGAAGATAAATCTAAAGAAGAGGGGAAAAATAAGAAGAAGAAGTCATCTAGGAGAAAAATTGGACAATCTGACTTTCCTCTTGGACAAGGATCTCTTAGTTATGACCTCTTTACAGATCTTAGGGAGAAAATGGCACAAATCACATTTGGGCAGCTTTTGGAACTCTCTCCACTCTCTCCAAAGCTCCAAAAGAAATGGGATAAGCTGGCTAGCACACGGGAATCTAAGAAAAAGAAGAAGAGGGATAATGGGACTCCTATGGCTCAAAAGGTGGATATTGATGTAGGAGATGATGTACTTGTGATTGATGTCATCATTGAGGGGCAAATAATTTCTAATGCATACATTGATGGAGGTGCGTCAATCAATGTCATGAGTGAAAAAACAATGAAAGGTGTCGATTTAAAGTTGTCTTCTACTAACTCTCCCTATCACATCAAACTTGCTGATAATACTAGGGTGAAACCTTAGGAATTGTCAAGAATTTGGAAGTGGATGTATGTGGTATTTCTGTGCCTACAACTTTCCAAGTCATTCCCACAAAGCCTGATGCTAGGGCTTACCCATTGATATTGGGTAGGCCATGGCTTCGCCAAGTGAAGGCAATTCAAAAGTGGGAGACAGGTGATCTTATTCTACAAGGTGAGAATAAGAAGGTCCACTACAACATCAAGAGTTCTCTCGCAAGAAAGTGGTAAGAGGTGAACCTTCAACCTCCGAAAGTTCTAAGTTAGGGTCATCCGATGAAGAGGAGACAAGTGGTAGCTCCGAGGATTCCATCTCGGAAGGGGAGGTGGAGGGAGTTGCATTTGGTCTTTCCCTAGGAAGAGATCGAAAAGACAATGGAGCCTTGGAAGGGGAAGCTTCTTCAGCCATGTTCAAGAAAGGAGATGTGGACCTCACTAGTCTTCACCACCAACAGAATGAACTTCTTCTTGATGAGTCCATATAGCAGGTACTGAAAGGGAGAATTACTTAAAAATGTTGGATGGATTTCCTAACCTTTTTGCAAACAGCTACTCACAAGTACGCCAAGTTACCCTAGTATAGCACAAGATTGATCTCAAGCCCCAAAGTAAGCCAGTGGTACAGCGGCTAAGGCGTTTGGGAGTAGTGCATGTGGAGGTGCTTAAGAATGAGCTAACTAATTTGCTTGAAGCTGGATTTATTTTTCCAATAGAGAATTCAGAGTGGATTTTCCCAGTTATAATCACTCCCAAAAAGGGTGGAAAATGGCATGTGTGTGTGGACTTTCGCTCTCTGAATGCATACACAAAGAGGGATTATTATCCTCTACCCTTTCAGGATGAGATTTTTAATCAAGTTACATGTCATGAATTGTATTCAGTGTGTGATGGATACTTTGGATACTTTCAAATCCGGATTTGTGAAGAAGATCAAAGGAAAACCTCATTTATCACCCCTTGGGGAGTGTATGCCTATAGGGTGATGCCATTTGGCTTGACCAATGCACCAGCAACTTTTCAACGCTTCATGAGTCAGGTATTTGCACCTTACTTGGGAAAGTTTATAAGGGTCTTTTTGGATGATTTTTGCATTTATTCAAGCCGCATGGATCACTTGGAAAAGTTGAGGTTGGCCTTGCAAAGTATTGATGATGCAAAAGGGTGTCTTAATCCAGGAAAATGCCACTGCACGAAGGAAGGTGGTTCTCTTGGGACATGTTATCTCAGAAGAAGGCATAGAGATGGATCCTGAAAAGGTACAGGCAATTGTGGCCCTCCCACCACCTACCAATGTAAGGGAGGTAAGGAGGATTTTGGGTAAAACAAAGTATTACCAACGCTTTGTTGACGTTCTCTGAGAAGATGTATCCTATAAATCTGTTGATAAAGAAGAATGTTTCTTTCCAATGGGGGCCCGATCAAATTCAATCTTTTTGTTTGCTCAAGGAATGCATGAGAGTCAAAGTCCAATTATGCAACCTCCTAGGTGGGAGCAAGACTTTTATGTGAACCCAAGTGTCTCATCACATTCAGTGGGTACTATACTCTTACAAAAGGGAGAGCAAGGGCGTATGCAACCAGTGTATTATGCAAGCCAACAACTCACTGATGCCAAGGAGAGGTATGGTGAAATGGAGAAAGGTGGTTTGTCTCTTGTTTTTGCAGTAAAGAAGTTCAGGTCATACTTGTTACCTCGCCCTTTTTTCTTCCTCACATCTCAACCTTCTTTACAATTCTTGGTCCGCAAACCCAATCCTGCAAGAGGGAAGTTTGCAAAGTGGATTTGTGAGCTTCAAGAATTCTCTTTCACTTTTATTACAAAAAACACCACTAGGACCTCTCTTGCAGATTTGCTTACCAAGGAAGGAAGAGGAAGAAGGAACATGAGCAAAGAAAGAAGTATATGAAGATTTGGAGACACCACCAACTACTTTCACTATGTATTTTGATGGAGCCTTTAGCCCTTCCAGGCAATGTGGGGCTGGGAGGATAGTTTTATTTGATCTAGAAGGAAAAGAGGTATGGACCAAGGGTAGGGAATTTCCAAAGGCTATATCAAATAATGTGGCTGAGTACAATGCATTAATTTGGGGATTAGAAGATTGCATAAAAGATGGAATTAAAGAGGTAGAGGTTAAAGGGGATTCGCAATTGGTCATCCGACAAATGAAAGGAGAATATAAGGCAAGGAGTCCTAATCTCCAAGAATTGTATAAAATGGAAATGGAGTTAAAAGAAGCTTTTGAGTTTTGTAAATTTGTGCATGTTAACAGGAAGGATAATCAAAAGGCTGATGAATTGGCTACTAAAACTTGGCTTCTTTCAAAGTAGCTATTCTTGCATTAATGGATACAGGTTAGCTTGAGCTCCAAGATGTTCAACACTATTTAGATACAGGATACTTTCCTCCTGGATTGAATCCTCAACAAAAGCAAAGGCTTACAAAGGAAAGCTCATCCTTACACAATTCTAGGCGATGTTCTTTTTACAAGCAAGGTAAGGATAAGATTCTTAGGAGGGTAGTGAGCCTGGAAGAATCTAAAAGGATTATGGAATTATGTCATGAATGTTCACGTCAATTTGCCTTAGCCAGCACAACTCCGAGGATCCTTAACACAGGTTATTATTGGCCTTGACTCAGCAAAGATGTCTATGAGTGGTGCAGTAGCTATGAAGTATGCCAGGCATATAGGCATAAGCAATTGGTTCCCGGACCCTTAAACCCTATCCCAGCATATGGTCCATTTGAAAGGTGGGGATTAGATTTTGTGGGCCCACTTCCTCGTTCCTCACATGGGAAGTATTACATATTAGTGGCCATCGATTATGCAACAAGGTGGGCAGAAGAAAAGGCCATGGTCAATAATAACGCAGTGGCTATGGCATCCTTTCTCAGGGAATACATATGTGCCCGATTTGGGTGTCATTAGAAATCCTTACGGATGGGGGGAGGTCTTTCAGGAATGACTTGATTGAAGCTTTGGTGCAGAAATTAAAAATAAAGCATGCTATGTCAACTCCCTATTATCCCCAATGTAATGGTTTAGTAGAAAAAACTAATGGACTGCTTTGTGGATCTTTGTCTAAGCTAGTGGATACTATGCAGAGAAAGTGGGATGTGCATTTGCCAGAGGTTCTATGGGCCTGTAGGACAACTCACAAACTCTCTCTTGGTTTCACACCTTTTTAGTTAGTTTATGGAATGGAGGCTATTTTGCCAATAGAATTGGAAATCACAAGCCTTCACACATCTTTTGCATGCTTGAATAATGAAGAAGAAACACATGCCCAATGCCTAGTACAACTAGAGACCTTGGATGAGAGGCGACTTCAGGCACTTCAAAATTTGGAGGCTGCACAACAATGGTGCAAGGCAAGGCAAGGCATAACACTCTCACGAAGAAGAAGAAGAAGCCAGAACTCAAGCAAGGAAGCTTAGTCATGAGGTATGATGGCCGTGTGGAGAAACGGCTAGATAAGAAGCTTCTTCGACGCTGGGAAGGCCCCTTCAGAGGATAAAGAAGCAAAAGTTCAAAAATAACACCTATCTTCTAGAGGATGCAAGTGGCCAGGAGGTTCCCGGACGTGCTAATGAGTACCGGCTAAAGATATTTTACCCTCCTCGAGCACCATGGCCAGCAGACCCCAAAGACAAGCATGGAGGATCTGCTGGGGGGGGAAAGATGTGACATGAAAAATTGATATCTTTCATTTTCAATTTTGTACATATTTTGATGGTTTCTCAATGGTAATAAGGTGAAAGCTTGTCCAAGAAGATTGCGGCGCCCACCACAATGGAATACAGCGTGGTGATGCGGCGGCTTGGCGGCTATCCTGATAACATCATTTTATCTTCAAATATAATGGTTTTACTTGATTTAGGGTGCACACATTGTAGACGCTACAAGTATGCTTGATAAATAATTTGGTATGGTAGATAGGCTAGTGATGTGGAAAATAAAAGTGGACCTTCATGCTCACATGGATTTTTGGGGAGTGTGGAAGGCATGTGGAGGAGTGTGTGTAGGTGCATAATTGGAAAAGATTCTTCTAGAATGCCTACATGATGGAAGAGGAGAATTCTGCCATGTGTAAGTGGGATCTCCACCTACATGCCACTTAGACTTGGCTATTATCTCATCACACTTTCAAAGTCAAAAAGTCTTCAATTTAATAATCAATAGAAGACAGCCTAAGAGGACAATTGATGGTGACATCTACCCTTATGTCACTTAAGGGTTGAAGATTTTTATGTTGTAATTTGTAACAATGGAAGAGAGGGTGATTCTCCACCTATAAAATGAGCCCTCCTCTCCCTTTCAAATAAATGAATGAAGCCTCCTCAATTGAGCATTTTGTGTCATTGCCATTTTCTTATCTTTAAACCCTTATTCAAACACTCTCTTTACATGTGAATATCTCATTTAGCATTAGCTCCTCATGCTTAACCCAATTTTGGACCTCTTTGATGATTCATGATAAGTGAGATAAGGAGTTATTATCTTGGTGGGCCTGTGACTTCTCAAGGTAGCCCTTGCCTTATTGCCACCCTCCTTTGAGGTACCAATGGTTTTAGCGGTAATGAGCATGTGGAAAGACTTTGGGGACCATAGATAAATCTTTGCAATTGTCCGCTGAGCAATGTTAACCCTTACCCTCTTGCTTGAATCATAAAGGAGATGAAAGGCAAGAGGCTATGCGAAAATTGAGGTTTCATGCAAAGAGAGGGAAGTGTAGTTTTTGTGGTCTAATACCCAAATTTTAACCAGTAATTACTCATCACTCTGGTATTAGTTTCTAAAATTGATCATATGGCTAGGAAGCTCTTATGTGCTCTTTCCACTCATGTAACTAATTTCTTAATCCTTTACTTCATTGATGATCAGAATTTCTCCCAAAGTTGCTAACTTTTAGGCGAATTTTGGTAATTTTATAGTCTTGTAGTAAAATGCTCATAACTTTTTGCTCGATTGCCCGTTTTCAAAAGTTTTTATATAGGTGCGAAGCTCTCTTCAAGCTCTACATATCTATGTAATTCGCTTTTGTACAGTCTATATGGAATTAAAACTGAAATTCTCTGTGTATCTCTATTTTTATAGACTTTTGGTCATTATTTCTTCTTAATAATGATTAATTTCTCTTAATCTCTTATCAAAAAGCAAATCCCATGTATCTTATCCTCTTGTAAGTGATTGCTATATTCTTTTACTTTAAGATGTTCCGTCCAAATCGGACAATTCGAACGGATAAACCTTACCAACATTCCCCGTATGTTTTCGTTCACATAATCCTGAGTCGGAAGATTTTCTTCCAACAAAGAATTGCCCTCTTGTTTGGAGCTATAAGACTGGCAGAAATTCTTGCTTCTCTTGAGCTTTTCATCTTTTCTTCCATGAATTATGATCTCACCTTTGATGTGTTAATCTTTATCTTAACCTAGGGAGAGAAAGGGAGGTGAGGAGGCTGTGAGGTTTCATACAAGTGTGTTTTGATTCTAATAAGTGACCGAAGTCAAAACCCCAACTTTGTGTCACAATACAAATGTAGACTCTTGATAATGGAATATCAAGAACTAGCTTGTAATCTGGGTCTTTCAAGTGCATATCCGATGCCTTCTTCCAATACCTCTTATTAAACATCTTTGCACTGCACATGCAATATATGCAGGGACCTTTTGAATTGACTGTCTTTGACACATTATACATACATTTTAAAGTTTTAAGATCACCTTCCATATGCGACTCCACCTTATATTTTCCCATGCCTTACACATCCAAAATTTCACCATTTCTCTTCTTTCATTGTGGCTAATGATCTCGGGTATAGATGTCTTGTGAAAAACCCAATGCAGAATATCAAAATGAGATCAAAATTCTATGAGTCTGCCTGCAACACATAAAAAACATAAGAATGAAACACTCATTGCTTGCTATAGCTTTGCACAGACTAATCTCTAATAAATTTTACCTCAAAGGATCCCCCAAGGAGAATATATTGTTTTCAGACTGCACACTATACCATCTAGGATCATCCTTTTTAATAGATAGGTCAAGTGCCGTGTTCATCAATGTGATTGTTAACCCTTTCTTTCTTTCCTTCACAATTTGAAACCCATCAAGATTTAGCACAAATTTGAGGACACCATCACATCCTTCAGGAGTAACTTCAAAAAATTGGATAGCATACAATTTTAAGGCCTCCAAGTCATAAAAAATATTATTGTATCTATTCGATAGCATTTACTTGTCTACGTATTTTTTTACTGAAGAAGGATTTGGTAATAATGACCCTTTCATACTAGAAACTTCATCTTTTCTTACAAAGTCTTATAAATGGTTTAGTACCCTTTATGTGATATACTCGCCTCATCAAGTATTGCCTAGATGTCATGTGGATTGAGTTGATTCTTTTTAAGAAAGTCTTTGATCTGCTTTTTTGACCTGCTTATATTTCTTTTCCTTCATCATTACTTCTACATATTTGCAATCTAAAAGAAGACTAAAATGTGCGCCAAAAGGTTCTATTGTTGATTCTTTATCAAGGTGCAACAATGATCTGACCCCTCAAATTGAAATGCACAAATTAATATACATGAATATATACAATAATGATTGAAGTTTATAAAAATATTGCAATAACAATAATCCACCGATTAAAGGAGCTTACTTGATTGCATGTATTCTCTTCTTGATGTCACCACACCTCCTAGATTCATTTTCTTAATATCCCCTTTTTTTTGTCTACATAGACCTAATGAGTTTTGCTTAAGTCTTAATTCATCCTTTTATTTTTCAAGCCCTTTAATGGTTTCCTTTCTTAATAGCTTATGTACACACTGCTCCATGGTTTTCTTCAAATGGGGGTGCAACAGATCTCTTTCTAATTTAAGAACATTGCTTGTTGCTTCCAAATGATGTGTATATCCTAGGAGCCCATTATAGCCATCTCCAACATAGTTAACTAGACATGTCATATTCATAAATGGGGGTGTGAATTTTGTAAAAGGGTCTTTTGGATATAGCCTCCCATCAATCCATAAATCTATGTTTTTCTTCCCTCGCAACCGTAACATTTCTTTAGAAGCAATAGACAAAGTATTGGGTTCATTTCTCTTACTTAGAGGCTCATATTCACATTCAAGCTCGATGTGCAAGTTGGAAATGTCCTCCTCTCTGTATTCCTCCTTGCCCTTGATCCCTCTACCATCCTCTTGATCTTTTGTGTTTCTCTTTTCTCTTGATCCCCCTTGATCGAAAAATTAGAATGGAAATAAAAAGGCACCAAAATAAGAAAAAGAAGTAAACTATCGAAGTACTTTTGGATGATCTTGGTTCAAATTTTGAAAAATATGCTATTTCAGCATCCAAGTAAAATTTTTCAGATATGAGCCATTAGACTTCGAAAACTGGCCAAATTGTAAATGTACTTCACTTTTCACATAGTTTGTACTATATGAACAATAAAACGTGATTGAAAACTTCAAAAGATGATACATTCTTTATCTACATTTAAGAATAGTAGGATATCTATTATATCTTAGAAAGTGGAGAGAAAAAATGCCAAAATCAATTTCATCTTATTTTTTAGACTCTCTCTAAGCTGAGTTGGCACTTCTTAGAGGGCCCAAAGTTGAGTCCAAAATTCTCCTATATAATGATATAGTTCCACAATGGACTCCAAAAAGAATTCGAAGTCTAAAAAGGAGAAGATAAAACAAGGCCATAAAGAAAGGAAGAGTTAAGAAGGAGTTTGAGCCTTCAAGCGCGATAAAACTAGGGATCAAGAAATAAGTCCCTTATCAATTCAAGAAGGAGAAAATAAAACAAGGCCATAAGAAAGGGAGAGTCAAGAAGAAGTTTGAGCCTTCAAGCTTGACAGCTATTAATCAAGAAGAGGACAACTAGTCATCGTCAAGAAGGGACTCTAAATAAGTCCTTTCTCAATTCAAGAACTATTTAAAGGTGGAAAATAGAAAAAGGTATACCCAACCACCAAAAGGGAAAAACCCGATGAACCAGAGTGTTTTACGATAGACCAAAAGATGCAAAACAAGTGGATTTAGCACTGCCTAGGGAGGAACCCAAATTGGTTTAAATATCCACTAACTTAACCTAAGAGGAGGAGACATGCCTTATAGCAATGCTCAAGGAATATAGAGATGTGTTTGCGTGGAGATACACAAATTTAAAAGGAGTCCCTCCAGAGGTTTACCAACACACAATTACTTTTTATATGGTGCTAGGCTAATAAAACAAAGACCATACACATATAATCAGACATATGCCAAGTTAATCAAAGATGAAGTCAACATAATTATTAATACAGGTTTCATTTATGAGATTGAGCACATAGATTGGGTATTACTGGTCACGATTATATCCAAGAAGAATGCTAAGATCCATGTGTGTGTAAACTTGAAGAAAGTGAATGCAACCCGGTGTAAGAGATCATTATCCAACTACCACACATTGAACATGTGTTACAAAGAGAGGCGAAGCCTAGAACTTCTTGGATAGATTTTCTAGGTACAACCAAGTATCCATAGACCTAAATGATCAGTCTTTACTATAGAATGGGAGCCATTTGTATATAAAGTGATGCTATTTGATTTAACCAACACACCAGCTATGTTTTAGAGACTTATGTGCATAGCATACAGGGATTTCCTATGGAATTTCTTAGAGATCTTCATGGATCTTTACATGAACTCAAAGTTGAGAGGAGAGCACACACCCATAGGTGGCTAGTGTTGGAAAGATGTTGATATTACATATTCTTTTTGAACCCATAAAAATCCAAATTCATGATTAGACAGGGTATAATTCTAGGACTCTTCCAGGACAAGTTGTGTCTAAAAATACAAATATCCATGGACAAGGGAAAGATCCTAGTGATCATAGAACTCAAAAGACCTAAAACTCCAAAAGCAGTCCAAATATTCATGGGTCACATGGGGTACTATATATGCTTTATATTCATGTATGTAAAAATTTCTAGACTGATATATGCCATGTTGATATGTTTTTTGTGGACTGAGTGGAAGAGTCATTTCTATAAACTTAAGAAAGCCTTAATAATAGCTCTAATTCTTAGAGTGCCAAGGTAGGATGTCATCTTCCATGTGCACATAGATGCATCAGCTCTTACGCTCCAATTTGATGAAAAGAACATGGACTTTCCTATTTGTTAGTCACCAGGGCGGAGAATACTTTGGGGGAGACATCACAACAAGAAAGTCCTCTATGCAAGACTATGATGGCCGTGTCAACACTCTTCAGTTATGCATGGAATACATCAAATATTGCAATGAGTGCTAGCGCTTCACCATTCCATTAGAAAAGGATAGGAACCACTACAGCTAATCATGTCCATTATACCTTTAAGGGGCATCAGATTAGTCCAGCCTTGCTAAAAGCCCTCAAGAACAATACATTATTGTGGCCCAACTAAATATGTGATCAAGTGGGCTGATGACTAAGGCCACGATAACAAATGATACAAGAATCACCACTAGGTTTATTTATGAGTACATCATCTCACTAGATTTGGATTCCCTCTAGAGCTAATTAGCGACCAAGGGACTAGCTTTTGTGAATAGGTTGAAATCATGAACAAGTTCTTATGCACTATGTTCATAAAGATAGTAGAAGCATCGAGAATGGACTGGGAGTAGAGGCTCTTGTTAACACTATTCATCAATCAACACTATTGGCTTACCAAAGTGCCTATAAAACCTCAACTAGAACTACGCCATATAACCTAGTTTTGGACTTTCTCCTACACTCCCAATTGTGTTCATGATCCCAACCTTGAGAGTAGAAAAGCAAATGGGATGGATGGTCAATGAGTTGTTTGAATGACTCAAAGACCTCAAGAAACTAGATGAAACAAGGCTACACTTAGCTGTGGGCATGTATGCAGAGAAAAAGAGAAGGAAAAGATAGTTTGGTGCCAATACCAAGAGGTTCAAGGAATGGGACCTAGTCCTACTCTATAAAAAATAAAAGAAAACTAAAAAGAAGAAAGAGGGGACCTTTTAGGATCCTCTTACTCATTCATGTGCATTGAAATTAGAGGTGGGCCCATGTTTGACTATCTTATCTAATATGCCTTCTAATTTATTGTTCTCTTACTCGTTCATGTGCATTGAAATTAGAGGTGGGTCCATGTTTGACTATCTTATCTAATATGCCTTCTAATTTATTGTTCTTGGCCCCCCTAGATCCTTTTCTTTTTGTTCCAATTCATTGTTCTGAAAATGTTGAGCATAAACAACTTCTACTAACTCATTGTATTCATTCTCCTTGTTAGATAGTCGAGCATTTAACTGCTTGATCTGAGCTTCCTTCATCATCAGCATCTTTTGTGATGATATCCAAATTCTTTGCACCTAACTAGCAAGCCTTGTTGTGTAACCAAGCAAGCCAACATTTCCCTCACAAACATATTTGAAGAAGTTAGGCCTAAAAATTTAGGTGGTTGTTGGTCAAGGGATCAGGTGGGTAAATTGATCCTTCCACCTATATATCAACATGCTTTCTCCCTAATTCCCTAGCTTGTTGCATTACATAAGGGTTGACCTTATAAGCCTCTATTCTCTTATAGAGAGGAGCATACTTATCATCTAGGTTGGCATGTATAAATCACTTCTTAGAATTATCTGTGAACGATTCTACAGACTACAAAACAATACTAAAATTGCAATTAACTCCTTTCTTTGCAAAAATATACGGTGCAGTAAAACATTATCATTAATTTCGGACACTTGTGTGTCAAATAACATAAAAATTTATTCCCTCTAAACATGTCTATACCTCCATTGAGCACTGTAGCAACACTTCTTGATGCAAGACCACCTACTACATTGTCAAAAAATAGTGGAAACTAAAAATGTTGTATACATGCCGAGACTGATAAGTTGAAGAACCTTAATCAAGACAATGGAGCACTCTTAAAAGTCTTGTCAAGACAGATGGTAAAGTCTACACTTTCTCATTCAAAGTTCAGAACAATTAGTGATGATCTCATGCATGCACGATTGCAAGATGTGAAGAATGCATTTACTGCAAACTAAATCTCAAGGTATTTGTGTAACAAAGTTGTTTTAAGTAGATACTCCTATGCAATGATCTACATACAAATGGATTGAGGTTTTAAGTCTGTGTTTCAAAACAAAAGGGTAACTCTGTTGTGCCATCGTGCCCTTTTAGTGTCAAAAAAGCAAGGCAATAATTGAATAGCAATGTCCTTGAACTCATTGGTGAGCCTAAACACATAGTTCACTCAAATGTATTCAAACATTGTGCTAAAGAAGTGACATTCGATCTGAATCTGAACAACAATTATGTCTTGGGTGTGTGCAAATTACAAGTTGCTATGGTGAAGTTCTATGATATGCCTATTCAAGAATGTGATGGCACACTGAAATTTGTATTAAAACGTGATGAAAGTGGAATTTTAAAGAATCAAAAGATAGAAA
Organism: Cibotium barometz; assembly: GCF_041138505.1. NCBI lineage: Eukaryota > Viridiplantae > Streptophyta > Polypodiopsida > Cyatheales > Cibotiaceae > Cibotium > Cibotium barometz. The sequence continues at coordinate 41,760,226 of NC_141063.1, forward strand.
GAGTAAGTTTGACATTGATGAACGGGACATTGGATGCTTCCATAAAGCCAGGTGATCCTCAGTACTTTAGTGTTCAATCTGAAAATGAAATCTAGTGGCTCGACCATGAGATCCTAAAGATGTTTTTCAATCTAACAGAGATTCCTACTATGGTTCAACATCAAAAATCATGTGAAATTATACATGTGGATGGTTTTGGAGACTACTCAGTGGAATGGTATCTTCCAGATGATCTAAAGACACTAAAGTGCATGTTCGGTGTCTCAAATGCTGCAAATGCAGAGTTTACTTACTTGTATTGCATGTGCTCAAGGAAAAAGGGTAGGAATGGAAAAAAGCGTGGAATATGAATACTAGGAAGGATGGTGCACCGACCCTAATCAGTTCATATGGGATGGCAGAACAATGTTTAGGGTGGATCCAAAGTGGGACCCTATACTTGACATTCCTTTAACATGAGTCCATCCTTGTACAGTGCATGCCATATGTAGAATTGTGAAAAAATTGGTTTATGAATATATATGTTTTTCATATGAGATGCAACCAACGTTAGAGGCCCAAACAGTGTGTAAGAGAGTGGAGGAGATTCTTTCATGTGTGTGTCACAAAGGGAAAGTGGAAATCAAGAAAGATTAGAAGAGATCAGGTGCAAGTGGAAATGTGCCATGCAAACCAAGTATTGGTGGAGCCAAGGCTAGAAAATTTTTGTCACCGTATGAAGTCCATTTATTAGTTCTTCAAGCATGGAAGTATGAGGAATGTAGGAAGTTACACATGGTTGTCCCCCAGATCATAGTAATAATGGCGAGACTAGAATTGCAAAGACTAATGTATGGATTGCCTTTGATAAGGTTGCTACACTTCTACAAAAAATGACATTCAACAAAGAAGATGCCAATGACTTTAAACAAGGAATGACTATGTTTTACAAGTACATGGTGGAAGCATGGACATCAAGTAGCATAACACATTATATGGTAAGATCCCCAATTTTGTATGTTCTTATGTTGTTTAGTGATTCTTATTGAAAATAATGAATATGCATATGCTGTTGTCATTTTTATTCTAGCACATTTTGGAGGCTCATGGTCCCTACTTTGCAAATCAGGGAAGCTTAGCTATCTGGTCGACCCAAGGCATGGAGCACTCTCATTGGCAAACTTGTATGGGTTTAAGAAGGCCACCTCACATAGTGGTGGAATCCATGAAGGCAGTGCAAATTTGAGGCAATTACTCATTTGGTGGTATAGGAGGATTGCAATTAGGATAAAGGAGAAAGAAGCAAACACATTGAATTCACGAGGATATTGAAAATTTGATTCTTCAATAAACTTCACAATTATGAATCGATGACAAATAAAATTTTAATTTGTTTCAATTTATGCTTCTCTATATTCACCACCTCTCATGGATACTTTCAAACTTTCAAACTTTTAGACATTAAAAACATGGATATAATAATAGAGCCAAATCAAAAGGGCCATACTCCAGAAGTGTCATTGTATTACATTAAAAAAAACATTTTTTTATAATGGATGGGAGTCTACTACTACTCTTGATCCTACCAACTATCATCCACTGGTGCATGAAGCTTTGCCCTCTTTGCACATGGCTCAGCATTATCCTCCTGCAATCAACTCGCAAAACTCTCAGTCTTTTAAATCTGAGAAGCTCTCTTTTGCCATATTCACTTAACATCTTGGGATCCCTTATCCCACATGTTAATCCATATGCGGTGTCAGTTAAGTAATATTTTATCCTTAGAGCATACACTCTGGGGCCCTGCCCAAAGGTTCGCACCGCTACTTGCTTCCTCATAAACATGATTTTATCTGCATTCCACCTGATGGGGTATCCCCCAAGACATCTAGATAATGTTTTGATTGCAAACAATGGGAATTTAGCTTTATCCTTTGAAAGCTTTTTGTGGAATATAATGACCTCTAAAAATTTGAGCCGGTTAATGTAATCTCCTAGCGTTGAGACCTTTCTGAGTCCTCCTACTCGTGATCCTAATGCATGCATGAGAAAATCATCGTCATACACCACCAACTATAAAACAAAGTTGTCTATAAGCCAACAAAACAAATGCAATATGGAGCTTCATCAAGATATTCAAAATTATTATAATCACACCTTCTAATCCTCTTCATTAACAAGTAAATCGTTTGTTCATAAGCTGATTGATGACTTGTCATCTTGGCATCTTGGACTATTGAGTCTTTGTTGAACATCTTGAAATTCCTCTTCAGTTGGTAAGATTGGCTTCATAGTGATGAGCATCCTTGTACATTATTAATAATATCTAAGCAGGAGTATGGTACTCATTGTCCTTAACATTTGAATCCAGTAGAAGATTCTTATCCACACTTGGATCGATAAAGTCAACATCTTCTTCAAGGTTCTATATGATGATGGTGAGACAATAGTCCTCCCTGATGTCAAACAATTTTTAAATATCTGCTAAGAGGACATACTAGTGGTCCCCTATTGGGTATATATGGAGGACTGAGGTCTAAATGTGTTTTGTTTCCTCTACCACAGCGGGTTCCTCGTCAACAGCTGTAACAACTTGGGTGTCTTCTCTTTTGAGGGCATCAATATCAAACTACTCATTCACTGAGTTCCCTCTTCATTGCCAAGTTTATCTCCTCTATAACCTTGTGAACCTCATCATCTTCTTCTCTTAAAGGTTCCTCTAACCTTTCCTCATTGCCTTCTATTAAACCTTTCCTCATTGCCTTTCCTCATTGCCTTCTATTAAACCTTTCTCATCCTCAAGCAGCAGAGCAGATGCAAATAGTAATAAACCTGTAGTGATAGTCTCAACAAGACAACATTTATGCTTGTGTACTTGGCACTTACTGTGTGTCTTCTTCTTATCCCCCGTCACCTTTGAAATATCCATGTTTACCTTATCTCTTGAGGATATGGTAGAAACAAGATCGTCCACAAGCACATATACTGAACATTGTCCAGGATGACTACATGAATCGAAGTTGTCCCCCTAGTAGTTGTGCTCTTTCTCTTGGAGATATGTGTGTCCAGATAAGATCATACTCTCGATGGAGACATTGCAAGAAAAAATACGTGAAATCTGAGGTTGGAAATGGTGCTGGCTGACTTTGTGAAGGAAATCGAACAATTTCTCATTAGGTGTTTCTTCAAACCTAGTATCAAGTTCGACCTCGATCTCAAAAGGATGCATCCACAACCAGAAAAAAGATGTCAAAATGATTGTTAACTACACAATAATGAAAGAATAATTGAGATCTGCAGTTACAATGCAAACGTTAGTATAACGTGATTCATGGTGGCTGTTATAATGAGTGAAGCTTGATATCGCATTGTGCTGAATCAAAATATACATGGTCTACATTACAAAAATATGCATCAAAAGCTAGCGATACTAAAACTTTTCATTACAACACAACTATGGGCCAGACACAGCGCCCTGTAAGGTTTTGTATTCAAGCTGTACTAAGTTTGTGTTGTTAAAATTTCAGCAAACATGACTAGCAAACATGACTATTAAACAGAGATATGGAAAAAGGTTCCATATTCGAGCTAAAAAGACCTTCTATATTGCAAGTCAACCACAACACGATTTACGTTGGTGGATGTTAACAAGGGGAAGCCTTATATCCTGTTGTACTGAATTGCACTATACAAGGTCTACATTACACTAATATACAACAATTAGGCCTTTAAAGCTCACAATAATATAGTTTTTCATTACAATGACCGTATGGTTTCACGTTACACAAGTATGCAATGTAGCCAATCGGATGTAGGGTTCCATATTCGCGCTATACTAACCACATATATTGTAAGTCATTACAACATGATATAGGTTGGATGTTGGCAAGTGAAGCCTTTTATTGCATTGTACTAAATTATAATATACTAGGTCTATATTGCACAAACATGTAAAAAACACTAAAAAGTAGCTTCTAAAACTTGTGAATCTAGCCTATTTCTAAAAACATGAGTATGGGCCAGCGATTGCCCATAGGGTTCCAAATTTGCGCTATACTGATCTTGTAGAACGCAAGTTAGTACATCACAATTTAGGGTGGGTGTTCTCAAGTGAAGCCCTACATCGCATTGTACTAAAGCTCAAAATCATGTTTCAACTATACATGATTTGCATAGGAAAAGAAGGAATGACGCTCATAATCGTTCAATTATGAAAATAAAAATTTTAATACAGATAAGACTTGAGAACTCACCTTAAAATTGTCTTAGGGTTGGAGACTACCATAGATCAATGTTGGGAAGATTAGGAGAATTTTCAACAACAGTCGCACCGGAGCGAGAAAATAGTTGCACGAAAAAAAAAATCCAAGAGTGTTTAAAACTCACGCTATAAATAATGCATGTGGGAGTGCGTGCATTATACCACGGTCTTTACACGTGGCAAGATTACATTGGCAGTCGCCCATGTTCTTTCACATGAGTGATAGACACATGTCACTCATGCATTCGATCATCATCATTGCATGCTACATGCACTTAACGGCATTACTTCTAACGTTATCATGCGTAGAAACCTCTCCGTAAATAGTAGCTTCTTTTCATCAATTTTCATCAGTGTGATCTACTCTCCGTCATCTATGTCACATCTACTTAAGATGGGATCCCTTCTGTTAAACCTTTAATCATCGAATTAAGCAGCAGCCTCTCCGTAAACAGCGGCTTGTTTTTATCGATTTTTTTCATCGGTGTGATCTACTCTCCGTCGTCTATGCCACATCATCCCTTCGTGGACGACATCCTGTTGTTGACAAGTAAATATCCATTTAATCTCAATCCAATGTTTATTAACTTGCACCATGTTTTCTTCTTCCTTTTCTATGTGGAATCCCAAGAGATTCCTAACAAAAAACATAACACTCCAACACTACTTTCCCTGTACTATGATCACTACAATACGAGGACAGCACACTTACGAGCTCTCATCTCGTGTTCTATTAATTGGTACCAGTACTTGTAAAATAGGTGTTTTAACATGTGTAAAGTTTCTTTCATTATGAAGTCAATACAATGCGATATGGGGGTTTCAATATGTTGGAAGTCTTCCCATCACGTTGTAGTGCATTCAATCCAAAATTATTTCCTTGTGGATACTGGTTTGAATATATATATTGTTGAGCCTATTTTGTGTTTCTTTGATTGTGAACGCAGTATAACGTGATTTACTAGTTTGAATATGTTGTTTGTTTTGCATATCGCGTTGTATTTAAGTCATTTTTTTGTGTTGGAGTTTCCTTCATTGTAGATTCAATACAATGCGATATGGAAGATTCAATGTGTTGGATGTCCTCTTATCGTGTTGTAGTGAATTTTATCCAAAAAATGTTTTCTTTGTTTGTCACTTGAGCCTATTTTGCATGTTGGAGTTCCTTTGATTGTGAATGCAGTACAATGCAATATGGGGGATTCAATGTGTTAGAAGTCCTCTTATCGTGTTGGTGAGTTTTGTTTAAATTTTTCCTTATTGGTCCTTTGAGCCGATTTTATATGTTGCCGTTTCCTTCATTATGAATTCAATACAACGTAATATGGGGGGTTCAACATGTTGGAAGTCTTCCCATCACGTTGTAGAGTGAACTTGATCCACAAAAATTTCCTTGTTTTTCGTTTGAGCCTTTTTTGCATGTCGGAGTTTCTTTGATTGTGAATGTAGTAAAATGCGATGTTTGGGTTTGAGTGTGTTCGTTGTCTGCATATCGCATTGTGATATTTATTTGAAATTTTCCCTAGTTAGTCGTTTGAGCCATCCGTCTTATTTTCTTATGGATGGCATAGACAAAGAGGATCGTGAGGGCCTCCTCATTGAAGAATCCTAAAATGGGCCAGAAAGCTGGACCAGGAAAGAACATTTCTAGCCTTTGGTCAATGAGAACTCAAAGGTACGAGTAGCATAGGTCCATTTTACGTAAACTGTGAAAGGTGCAAAGGCACATGCAGTGCATAATTCCAAATCTCTCATTCTAGTGCCTTGTAAGATCCATTTGCAAAAGAAACCACTATGGTATGTGTTGGTAGGACTCGGCACACTGGGTTTCTTGCATGAGGCTATGCCAAGGATTGGGCTCATTGAGCATTTTTAAGACAACTACGTTCTAGCTACCCATGCACACAAAGTAATAGTAATGTCACAGGACATGTATTGGCACGACTTCTTAGGTTCAGATATGACAAGACCCTAGAGCCAGTGAGCCTCACTGCTGCTAACACAAAGATGAAAGATATTGTCTCACTGAAGAGGCAAAGGTCAATCATTCGCATGACACATGGCATAACGTACAAAAGACCAACAACAAAACCGGTAATAGGGAGGCTAATATGGAGGGTATTGAAAGGGCGAGGAGAGAAGTTTTCAAGAATTGCATAATTCTAATGTCCAAGCTTTGAGGTATTTGGCCCCCTCTTTTGTTCTGAGGTTGCTAGTGCGAAACACTCCTCGATACTTCCCTTTCAAGGTGGAGGAGGTTGATGTGTTATCCAGAATGCACAAGGAGGTCAACAAAAGAGTTATGCAAGCTATTTTAAGGTCTGCTATGGCCATGCCCTAAACTTTAATTTAAAGTGTTATTCTTTCTCGAAGTAATATAATGTTAATTATCTATGTAGCCTTGTTTTATCAAATATGCCATGGGGAGCTCAGCGCAGGGTTTATATTTTAGATTCTCTTATATCACCGCTTCTGGTTTCAGAGAAGGTTTCCTACGTGGATATATATCCATGGTTTAGGCATGTAGATTTGGACCAAGCCCGGATCTTTGTAATTTCCTACCATGAAGCATAAGTGTCATGTGACCTAAATTGTACTTTTTCTATTCTAACATAAATACTAGATTTATCGTCTTATACTATTTATTCACTTTTGTAGTGGACACCGGAGTTTGATTGTTATAGATATTGAGTCAAAGCAATGTTACCTTGCCAATTTAATTGTAGGATTTCATAGAAACGTGAGGCAATAAGTCCATGCGATCATTTTTTATATTACTCTGTGTGTGTGTGTGTGTGTGTGTGTGTGTGTGTGTGTGTGTGTGTGTGTGTGTGTGTGAGAGAGAGAGAGAGAGAGAGAGAGAGAGTATTAACAATTGAAAAATGGTGTGCAGATCTATTAGAAAGGTAATAGCTATTATTAAGGCCCTTACCTAGGAGGAGATTTAAAAGCAACGAAGATCATTAGATGCAGAGTCTCAAAGCAACATGATGGCTTTAGCTGTGGTTGGAGAGTGTGCTACAACGCCATGGTGTTGCTGCTATACTTAATGTTGGGACTGCCCTTAGAAAATGTAAGCATGCACTTCTTCTTCTAATGATATCTCAGTTTCTTTATACATTCACTGATAGCACATATGTAATTTTTTGTATGTGTAGAATCTACGATTAGCAGATTATACAAATTTGGATGTACGACTATATAGGGCCACAACAATTGAAACTCTAATTAACAATATTGGGCAATGAGAGCCTGATGTGCCATATGCATTTATGCCCCCTCCACAACATCCAAGACCAATGCCTCCACCATGATAGTATCCACAAGCACCAACCGACAGGGAGTGGATACACCTTGGAGATTTGCCATCCCCTCGGTGGAAGAAAGCACAGCAAGAGCAATTTACTGACTCTCCCCCAACAAGAAGAGCACTCCCCCACATCAAGATCTGCAAGCTTCCCCTACCCAATGATATTATTCTACATCAGTCCATTCACCTTTGATGCAATGTGTAAATTCAATATAATTGACAATGTAAGAAGGCATTGAAAGATGTGTGGTTGCCATTGAAGCAAATAGAAAGAAAAAATGCAAAAATAAAAAAGAAGTAACATTTATACAACAACATATAGACCAAAGATAACTCTTAAAATTTTATTATAGATGAAGAGGTTACAATCTCAAGGTGATTCCATAACCTCTAGGATATGTGGTTCAATACAAACAGAGCGGGTTTTGGAAGCTTCAGTCCTACATTCAATTTTCCTACTATCTAACTTAAAATAGAAATCCCTCAGTGTCTAAGAAAGGCCAATAGTAGCCAATGGCTTTCTAGATTGACCACCACTAATGGGTCTCGACCTTGTAATTGGATTACAACATCCATGATGGAAGAGTGAGTTCCATCATGCATGTCTTGATCCAAGCTTTGCCAGACGCCTCTCCATAGTCACCATCTTCTGTAAACAAAATCACATGCATAATGTTATCCTCCCAATTAAATACCTGGTCATAAAAACAATCAATGCTAAAAAGTAACGGATGTCACCCTAATAGAATTTGATACAAACACAAACAAACTTTATGTTTTGATTTTACTTGAATGTAACATCTGGCATTGTTACTTTGTATTCAATGGCTTCTTCTACATAGGTCCTCTTTACATCCCATCCCTTTCCCAAAAATTGGTTCATCCAATTATTATCAAGGGACCTCACTTGATATGTTAACTTTATTTTCTTAACACCCTCACATGATTCAAACATCTGTGCAAAGGCACTAAATGGTATAAACCAACTCAAATGGACGTCCTTAGAACCTATTTGATGGTTTCATTGTTGCATGAATATCTATTCTTATCTTATTCTTGTATGTTGCAATGATGTCTGTACACAAGAACAAACCCATTCTTGGCTAGACAATGGTGGTAGTGGGATAGACTCTAGTCTACCAACATTATCGTTTGAATTAGCCAAAACATACATGGAATTATAAAAGAATATTCCTTGTGCTACTAAATGGTTGGGTGGGTTATCATATATCAATGTGCCTATCTCTATATGGAAGACATTGATTGCAGTGGTGCACTCTGTATTCTGCCACTCCTCGATGGATATAAAGCTGCAAGAAAATTTTAATTCTTAGCTATAGAGCACAAAACAATTAGGTATTGAACATAGAAAACAAATACTACTTATTGAATCTTACTATTTGTCTTAGATCTTGTACTTTCATCATGGTGATGTAGCATTATGTCCGTGTGCATATAAACATGCTGCACAAGGACCTTGATTGCACCATTTGGCCGAACTCCATGATCCTACATTTCCACTTGTTAGGATCACCAATGTCTTTTCATTTTACCTTGAATGATCCTCGCGAGTGATGGGTCTCATCATGATCCAGTCTAACTTCCTGAACCGTTGAGGGATCTAGCTGCCATCAGCATCCTTCCTATTGAAAAGCTCCACACTTTCAATGCTACACATGTGATTACTCCTAGAGCTCATCTAGAAAGAGAAAATAGAACATTACTACCATTTCGTTGGGCTCAACAATCTAAATAACAAAATAAAAACTTTAAAGAAATGTTGTGAACCTTGCACTCCGTTTTCATTGTAGGTCGAGTTGACAAATAACCCTGTATGTTTTCACAAATGACATCATGGTCAGGAAGATTAACGAATATAATAAACAAAATAAAATCACAAAGAAATCATGAATTAGTAAACATAGCTTAACGAAGTTTACCACACTATTAAGATGGAATAAAAAAGAGGCTGAGAGAAGAAGAAGAAGAAGAAGAAGAAGAGATGAAGCAGATAAGAGAGAGGAAACGAAGCGAACTAAGTTCAAATTGTGGAGAAAGTCTTCAATTAGACTAGCTTTCAATCAGTCTGGACTCTTTTCCTAATACTCCTTTTGACATACGTTTTGGTAGGTGGTATTTAGGCCTGACATTCTTATATTTTTGAGTTTTATGCCAATATATTTTATTTCTCTTTTTTGAGCTCAAAATGGTGGGGACCACTCTAACAAAAAAGATCCATTTTACATGATTCTAGAATCCAAGCACTCTTATTGGCTGGCCTTATATTATTTTAATGGGCTCTAAAAGGGCTCATTTGGAGCCCGAATTTTCCCTAATGAATGTAAGGGTGATACTATTAGAACCTAGGGAAGGCTCAAGTGCTGCAACCACCTCGGAACCTTAGGTAGAGGATGGTTGATAGAATCAATTACTACACTTGACTAATGTTATTTTGTAGGTCCCACAAGGCTAAGCTAGAGCAAAATGAGGCAAGGCTAAGGAAAGAAGAAGTGACTTCTACACTCTAATTTCTTCTCAAGCTTCTCGAGTTGCTTCTATTTTCTTTTTTAAAGATACAATAGATTTTCTTTACCAAAGAGATAGAAAGTTTCTTATCTTTTTCTTCAACTTCCATGTAGAAACCACCAGAGCCGTATGCTTCTAATGATGCTTATACAATTCCAGAGGGGGGAGTAAAGACACATAAACCTATCATGATCAACCGGCTTTATCAAGAGAGACTTCTTCTTCTAGGTCAACAAGTGGATGATGAGATTGCCAATCAGCCTATTGGTATCATGATGTACCTGAATGGGGAAGATGAAGCAAAAAATGCGTATTGTATGCAAATTCTCCTAGTGGAGTGGTATTATCTATTTATGATGCTATGCAATTTGTCCTACTGCTTTCTTTACATTTTCTCCCACTCTAATTGATTTTCTTTGAAATTCTCTTTTTACTTCTTTAAAATTTTCTTTGAAATTCTCCCACTCCAATTTATTTGTTTTGAAATTATCTTTTTACTTCTTTAAATTTTTTTCAATTCTCTTTTTACTTCTTTGAAATTCTCTTTTTACTTCTTTAAAATTCTCCCACTAATTTATTTTCTTTAAAATTCTCTTTTTAATTCTTTAAAAATCTTCAATGGACTTTTTCTTAAACACTTTTTCCTCCGTTGACATTTCTCCATCCCTTCTTATTTTCTTTAACTCTCTTTTCATTTTCTATGGTCTTTCTTAAAGTCATTCTTGAGTTGGAACATAATATATGAACAATGAAGTTAGGGCTTTAGAGGGGGGTACCTTGGTGAGCTTGCAAGTAATAGTGAAGTATCTCTTACCTAACCATGATGACAACCTGGTGTTAAGCATGCAAGTAATATTGAAATATAACTCGCCTAACCACAAAGTATCAATTGCCTAACCATGAAGTATCGCTTGCCTAACCACAAAGTATCAATTGCCTAACCATGATAACAACTTGGTTTCCACTACCACCATCTTTGCTTTTTACCTTGACCTTCTAGCGACAAGTTAGTGTTATTGTGGTGTGGCACTCAAAGGCTCTGTGGGATCTTGGTTGTCATTTTGTGTGTTAGGAGAACTTGGTGGTGCCAATAGGGTTGTTAATGGTTGGAACACTTAACGGTTTTGTACACTTGGTGTGGTTTAATACTAATAGGAGTGGGGATACTTAGATGGCCACACCACTAGGGATTTAGTAAATTTATCTCTTGAGATGCTTGGGGGTGGGAGATCTTCTAACTTCTCTGGAGGGAGTGTTGTTTCTTCATTATTTATTAATTCATCTTAGTCGAAATAGTATCCTTGGCTCGTCAGACTTTCTTGAGCTTTAGGGATAGTGTTAGAGTCATGGATTTGGGTCCCCATTTCATCTTGGATTTAGCATTGGGGTACCGGGGCTTTCTTGAGCTTTAGGGATAGTGTTAGAGTCATGGATTTGGGTCCCCATTTCATCTTGGATTTAGCATTGGGGTACCGAGGCTTAGGGGGCTAAGGGATTGTGGAGAGGTTTCCCTACGTTTGGGATCCAAGTGTAAGGGGTTCCCTTTTCATAGTAGCCTTGGACTACCAATAATTTAGTTGGAATTCAAAAAGGCTACTAATATTTGAGTTGTAGTTAATGAGGCTCTACAAATGAGGCTGCTATTATTGTTGGCTAGCATTTTGGGCCTCCTCTTGTGCTGATTTTCTTTGGCTTGGGGAAAGAATTCCTTAGTTTGGTGGGTTGTGGCTGCCAAACTTTGGTATGGGCATCATAAGTATCTTGTATGTAGCCAAGGTACCTTTTGACATCACTCTTACTTAAAGGCCTCCCTTGGGGGTTGTTGAAGGTTGATACTTGGGTGTTGTCTTCATCTTTTTAACTAACGTTTTGGATCACCAATAAAAGCTTTAAAGGATGAATAATACAATGTGGCAAACATTTGATTGGGTTTTAGAAGTTACCTAAGTCGATGTATTTTATTTTAAAGATGGGGCTAGTTTTGGGATGTCCTCATCCACCAACAAAGCTATGGTGAGCTTAAGTGTTTTAGTTCTCTCTTGTTAATGGATTGGTGTAATACATGTGTGGCAGTAATTCATCCATGTTCAAGGAGGATGGTTTCTTCCATTATGCCTACTCAAGTCACATAAATTTTGTAAAAAATAGGTTTAGTTCTAATGTAAAACTATGTTTCAAAAACTACCACTCTTATGTTTGATAATTGGTTATGGTGGCACTACTTGCTAAAGGTGTTAAGAGTGGGTGGCCTAGGGTGGTCCACGTCTCCTCCCAAGACATTTAGTCGCTATGACTGGCGCTAGTATCAATCAAGGTTGGCCACATGACTACCAAGTATTTTTTGGGAACTCTAGCTAAGGACAAGCGGGTTTATAGTTTCTATTTTGGTTGCACCTTAAAGGTCATTAGCTAGAGTAACTTGTACACACTTAACATGAGACCTCTTTGTCTCTTTTTTTGTCAATCAATCTCTTCAAGGCAGCACAAGCCTTGTATTTTCTATTCTCTATTATTTTTTTACTTCTTGGTTATTTAATGGATATAATAGAGAAGCACATCCTGGGTGAGAGGTAGTAGTGTTCTAGTTTACTACATTAAACTAACCCTTTATCTCAATCCCATCCATGGTCTCTATTCCTTGAAGAGTGACTTTTGTGACTTGAAAGAGACCTAGGCCTTTGTACTTAAGTTTTCATTTTTAATTATTTATAGTGTAAATAAGTACCATGTCACCTTCTTTCATATTTTTACCCTCCTGTTGGTTGTCAAGGACTATAGTTTTCCAACCATCATTCCATAAGTGGAATTCAGTCTCTACTCATTCATCAATTTCTCCTCAAATATCATTCCAAGCTACTATTAGAACCATGTGCTCCATATAGGAATGACTATGTCAAACCCAAATATAAGCTAGAACGGTGTGTTTAATGCCATGTTAGTATACACTCAATGCCCGCCTCTCAGCATGTATCTCACTTTGATGTATAATGCACATTTATTAGGCCCCCATTATGAGGAGTATCCATGGCGCATATGTAAAAAATGGGCCCCAAGGGCATGGTATCACAACAAGGTAAGACTAATTTTTCAAAAAGATTGGATTTATAAGAAGTTCTTCTAATGCTAACTTGTATGTTCTAAAAAGGCATGGTAAGATTGTTTTGGTTGTCTTGTATGTAAATGACCTCAAAATTTCAGGTGACAATGAAGAGATGATCCAGTAGAGACAATTGATATGTTGAGTCATGAGTTTGAGATGATAGACTTGGATCTTATGCATTTATGTTTGGGGATTGAGGTCTAGCAAGAGTCAGGTAAAATCTTCATTTCGTAGCAAAAGTCTGCTTGGGAGATTCTCAAAGAATTTGGTATGATAAACTGCAAGCCTATGTCTACACCAATGGAAGTAACGTGAAGCTTTCTACAGAGGATTCTTCATCACTTGTTGACATCAGAAAGTACAAGAAGTTGGTAGGGAGTTTGATTTTCTGACTAACACTAGGCCTGATATATTAGCTTCATAGTTGGTGTGTTAAGCAAGTTTTCCAACAAGCCATGAGAGAGTCATTGGAAGGAAGGGATGAGGGGACTTAGGTACATCAGAGGTACTCTTGAGTATGGCATCACTTACAGCATGGGCGACACTCTGACATGTTATTGTGACTCGGATTGGACAGGAGATTGTGATTCTAGGAAATCAGTTTTTGGATATTATTTTTCGCTTAGTTTCAGGGCTTTCTCTTTGACCAGCAAAAAGTGACCTACAATGGAACTTTCTTCCATAGAGGCCAAGTATAAGGTAGCTTGCTTTGTTGCATGTGAGGTAGCATGGCTAAGGAGAATCTTGGTTGACATGGGGGTTCAAATCAAGGAGGCTACAGTCTTGCGGTGCGACAATCAAAGTTGCATGGCTATCTCCAAGAACCTTGTGTTTCATGCTCGCAAGAAGCACATTGAGATTTAGTATCGTTATGTGTAGGAGCTGATAGAGGATGAGATAGTGGAGCTAGAGTATTGCTCTACAGAGCAAAACTACAACTGACATCTTCACCAAGGCTCTTGGAAAGGGCCAGCTCACTCGACATCTTCATCAATTTGGCATTGGGCCAAAAACCTAGTTCATCTTCAGGGGGGGTGTTAGTATACACTCAACGCCCGCCTCTCAGCATATATCTCACTTTGATGTATAATGCACATTTGTTAGGCCCCCATTATGAGGAGTAGACGATGCATATGCCTTAAGTGGGAACCTCGGCTTAGATGCCGATGGGGTCATTATTGTAACCATTGATGATGTTCAAGCGACGGTATGAGGAATATTCCCTCGGATACCAAGTCCATCATTAGTGGTCAGTGGGCCGCATTCTTGATATGCAAAGCGGTGATCGTGTCTATGTAGTGTAACTGCCCTCGTTGTATATGCATCTTCCACACCACCTATAGTACTATATATGGACATGGTTGCCATGAGCTAAGGCATCCAATGCTTGTGAGTATCTACCCCCTTCTACACTTCATACGTACTCTATCCAGAGTCTGTCTAGATTGCCATCTAAGCTCTACTTGAGAGCACACAGGTGGACAGCACCATCACTTGTACCTCTTTGGTATAATCATAATTTTAAATTCTCTCCATTGTGTATCTATTACATTGTCTATTGTGCTTTGTCTTGCTATCTCTTTCTATTATGCCATATTCTTATATATCATCATAATGTCTGTTTATCCACCCTGATTTCAACATGGTATCATAGCTAGGTTATCATCATAATCTTGCATTAGCTACTCCTAATCACTCTCTTTCAAATTAGAATTAGTCATCACACTACATTAGCCATGGCTACCTTATTATAGATATCTCCTCCACATCCACTAGGAGTGTAGATTCTACACTACTCACGCAATTGCTTGAATTGCTTCTTCAAGGTTCTTCCCAGCTCAGAGGGAGGTGAAGAGGCGGCCAGCTCCAATGCCTCCAATAAATCACGTAGCAGTCGAAAATCCATGCAGAAGCCATCACGTAGCAGTCGAAAATCCATGCAGAAGCCATCACCCTAATTTTTGGAGAAAAACCAAAATTCGTCATTGTGGAGCCAAAATTGTCTAAATCCTCATACCCCAAGGGGTTTTCGGCAGCTCGAATCTCATGGGGGCCTCATATTTTCGAATAAGTCGATTTTAGAGGTCAAGCCGGCTCTGTGCATCTCCCGAAGAGCCGCTTCACTTAAACAAAAATTACTCTCTAGTTTTTATGGATAATCCAAAGTTTTAAAGCCTAAATCTCTTCTTATTACATTGCTAAAGATTGTGGTTTAACCCCTTGGCCTCATGGTTTATGGAAGCCCACCAATTTCATCCTCCAATACCCTGCAATTTGGCTTTCCCAAAACAGTGAGTTTTCTCACTAAACCTCTATCATTGAAGGATTAATCCTCATTAACTTTGTTAATCATGCCCTCATCATATGAATCCTCTAATGCAAAAGATCTGAAGCAAAGAAGAAAGGCAAGAAGTCAAAAACAACAAACCTAATAGATAAAAAGCCATGGTACTATCTTGAATTCAATTTAGCTCAAAGAATTTTATTAGGAGACTGATTTTAGAGTTCTTTGATTGAGCTCCAAAGAGAGTGTCTAAGTGTTCCAAGCCTCATATGATTCCTTTCCATCTATATGATGGATATAAGTATCACTTAATCCCAAAGCTATGATGGCCGAAGCCTTCTCATCCTTGCCAATCCATAAGGTTTTCTTGTCTGGTGTTTGGCATTTTTTCTATCCCATTTGCTACACCCCATAGCCCTTTTCTCATGAGAGTAAACTTAATCTTTGTCTGCCATGTATGAAAGATGTATCCTTAAAACTTATCTACTTTATTTGTACTAGCCATTATATTGAGTAGGTCTTACCTCTACCTTTGGAAGCCAAAGGACAGTGTCTAAACCCTTACACTGATTTGAGA
Source organism: Cibotium barometz (assembly GCF_041138505.1). Lineage (NCBI taxonomy): Eukaryota > Viridiplantae > Streptophyta > Polypodiopsida > Cyatheales > Cibotiaceae > Cibotium > Cibotium barometz. The sequence continues at coordinate 41,776,263 of NC_141063.1, forward strand.
TGCAAAGCTAGAAACTAAAAGCCCCCATTACCATAGAGGTGCATGTTAGAAGATAAAAACTCTGAAAAATCCTAGCTTTTGGAAGATGAGAGTCACTCCCGACTCATCTGAATTACATGAAAAGTATTCTCCACTGATCTGGATTACATGAAAAGGTATTCTCACTCAACTGACTGGGATCAAGAAGAATATTGAAAAAGATGTTATCATAGCCATGAAAAGGTATTCTCACTCAACTGACTGGGATCAAGAAGAATATTGAAAAAGATGTTATCATAGCCATCCTCTTAAAAAGTTTACCTCAAGATGAGTATGGTAACATAGCTACTACCGTCTCACTAACTTGCTAGCACCAAAGCTTATGGATGTGGAAGCATCCCTCTTAGAAGAAGATGCAAAAGTTAAGCAGAGGCAGGGTATTATAGATGGTGCCTTTTTCAACAAAGGGAGCTATAAGATGTCTAGCAAAGGGTTCTCTAAAGGATCAAATCCAAAGAAAGACTTCTCCAAGAAATCATTTAATTTTTGCGAGAAACCAAGGTTGAAGAAAAAGATTGTTTCTTTAGAAACAAGGCTTAGAAAGCTCTACTTGCAAGAACAACAGACAGCTCAAGTGAAGAAGAAAATGATGACAAAGAAGAAGGAGTCTCAATAGAGGCTAACTACATCGAGCATGATTGCCTACCTATAAGTCACTCCTCTATCCTAAGCGAAATGTAAACATAACTAGAATCCTAGCATCTATCATCAACTTTTGGCATTGTAAACCACCATGATTAAGACCTACGGGCACTTGGATAGTCATGATAAACTAGAGTTGTAAACTGTAACTAGAGCTAGCATTGTCATCTTAGTAGCCAAGGATATTTTGTTGAGGGAGGGTGTTGAAAACAATACACCAAAATATACATGTGACATTGGGGATAAGGGCATATGGTCCAAAGGCCACTTTAGCCTTAGGAAATCTTTATAGACTATGATTAGTAGTATCCAGTAGCATCTTTAGAGCATATTCTAGGTGCCTGAGCAAGTGGGAGAGGATCTCTTCTTGCACTCCAATCTAGGATTTTGGGTGCTCTCTTCAAGAACTTATTAGGGTTTTGCTTAGAGGTTAATCACACCCTAATCACTTGTACTCTAGTCTATATAAGAGGCTCTCAACTAATGCATGAGTACACAACCTCCATTATCCCAACTCTTGTGTCATTATGTTGCCCATTTAGTTAATTATTTGATTAGCATTAGTCTCTCTCTCATCTAGTTTGTTTTATGCTAATACAATGAGTATCATCATAATGTCTCTCCATCCACCCTAATTCCAATAGTCTTATGGGGTAATATGGAGTTAATTTTCCATATACTCTAAGAAATTCTTTGAGTAGAAACTCCATGACCTCGTTAATGAAATTTATAACATGATCACTTACTAGTTCTAAAATAAGAGACCAAAATAGGTAAATTGATATTTATAATTGAACTTTACGATTGAACTTACATCAACATTTTATGAAGGTTTGGCTTAAATTCACTTGGTAAAGTAGTTGGCTATGATGTATCATGCCTATGATCCTTTTAGCCACTGGGAACCAATGAAGTCAATGCTTATGATCCTTTTAGCCATTGGGAACCAAGAAAGTAAGGGCCTCACTTTTCAAATGGTTGTTGCAAATAACATGGGTAAGGTGCAAGCAATTATTTTCTTAGACCATAGAAAACCTTTCACATTCATCCCAACACTTATTAAGAATTTTTCTTACATCTCCAAAGAGAGTAGGCCACCCTAGAGAATCTTTCAAGCTATTATATCTCCAAAGAGAGCACGCCACCTTGAAGAACCTTGCAAGCTATAGTATCCACCATCATGAAGTGTCCTTCAATGATTCCAAAATGGGCTTGCTCAAGAACATCAACAAGTAACCGCCCTCATGAATGTATAAGATCCCTCTTCCTATGCCATAATTCAATTGAGGTTTTTTTTTAAATGCACATTCTAGTGAGAGAATGTAATCTTCATTAAAGGAAGGTGTGCATTTAATGAGAAAAGTCTTGGGATCCTAAGAAAAAATAAACAAAATAATAAAATTAAGTTAATTGGCCAAGCTAGTATAGGAAGAACTTTATGTGGGGCCTTCCCATGTGCACATGTGCACCCCCCTACACACATCGAGTTAAAAAGAGAAAGATGACATTAGGAAATATGGTGAAATAAATAAATGGGACCTTTTTAGAAAATTAAGTAAATTATAAATATAAATAAAAATAAATCATGTGCCTAGGTGAGATAGATTTTACCCTTGGCAAATTGTTAGTAGAAGAGTGCACATTAACTAGACTAAGGTTGAAGGGTAAAGTGTAAGGTCTAAGGTTGAATTTTTGAGGAAAAATAATAATAATTTAAATAAGGGGATAAGCTTGGGAACTAATAGAAAACTCAAGCCGTGCTTAAAAGAGGGAGTTAACTTGATGTAAGGGTTAGATGCATGTGGACTAGTTGAATGCAATTACTAGTTCCCAGTTGTCATTTTCATGTACAAAATAACCCCCATCCTCATTATAAATACATAATTTTTTTAATTAATTGGGAAGTACATTTTACACAAATTTTATTTCAAAGTAAAACTCCTGCAAATCTCCTTTGAAGCATGCTGAGATCATTCTGAGTAAATATCCACTCATCTCTTCCAATATTCTCCTTCATTTCTATAGGTAGAGGATTTGAAATCGTGGTTACTGTAAAAGTAAAGAAGCTTTCCTACTAAGGGAATTAACAACAACCACATCTTTTCTCGATATGTACTTTATTTCAAAGTCAAACCCTTGAAAAGTTTGCATCCATCTCCTATGAAGCATGTTGAGATCATTCTGAGTAAATATCCACTTCAAGCTCTTGTGGTCATTTACTAGAGTGAAACTCTGTCCAAAAAGATAATGTCTCCACAACTTCAAGGCATGCATTGTTATCACCAACAGTTCCAGATCATGAACTGCATAATTTCTCTTATGAGGTTTAAGCTCTTTTGGGAATCATTTATCATCTAACTTATTCACGGGCATATGTTCTACACCATATGCTGGCTGGTATTGCCATTATAAAAGCCTCTTGCTACATAACATGATGTTCATTGTCTGATGCCTCTCTCTCTCCCCTTTTCTCTCCCTCTCTCCTATGTTTTAATTCCGCATTGTGCAACTTTATCAAGTTGTCCCCCACGATTGATTAGACCACTAATCCTAAAGATTAGTACTAGGTATGTAACATACTTCCTCTCCTTAGACATTTCCACTCTTGAAAACAAAATATGTCTAAGATAGAAAACTAGGAAACCTATGTTGTAAACTAGCAACTTGCTCGCAAGTCAAAGACATTCCCACCAGTATTGGAAATAAAGAGGGAAAACTCGAACTAGCTTTGACAACTAACTCCATAATCTGGTTCGCCATTTATGCACTTTCCACTCATAACTCTACCATACAAACTGGCTAAATCTGTAGCCAATGTCCCTTCAACTATCGTCGTGGAACTAAAAACAAATCAACTCAAACCAAAGTCATGAACACAACATCTAACTCCCGAGGAATCAGATAATCTAACATCTCAAATACAATTATCGTATAGCCAATCAAATTACCTATCCTATTAGGATAGGTAATTCCTCATACCCGAGGGATACAAATACCTTCCCTCTCTAAGAACCAGAGAACTATCACATATCTAAACACTCGTTATTATAAATGTTCTCTGAAAGTGTTCTTATCAAGAGAGTGTCGTGCCATAACACCCATGATATAATTTGATTGGCTACGAGACAAATACAATTGTTGTAGCCAATTAAATTACCTATCTTATTAGGATTGAGTAATTTCTTGTACTAGAGGGATACAAATACCTTCCCTCTCTAAGAACCATAAAACTATCACATGTTATAACACTCTTGTTATAAATTTCCTCTAAAAGTGTTCCTATCAAGAGAGTGTCCAAGTCGAGAACACCTATGATATAACTCTCCTACTGTATCATGTGCTCTATCGAATTCACAACTATGAAATTAGCTATACATTAGGTTAATTCTTTCTAGTAATACACTTAAAACTACATCTTTAAGTTCTAATTCTAAAGGGAAACTTGGATTTATATACCAGACATAACATGTTCAATATTATCATAGGTAGATCCTAACCAATCAAATGATCTCTCGTTGAACATGTGCAATGTTTCACCAAATTTGATGTATCATCCCTTCTACTGCCTGAGAGCAATCATCATGAGTAAGAACCTATCGCAATTGAACTTTGACAGCCTGAAGTACCTAGAAACTTCAAGTCTGAACTCAGCCCACCAATGTTAAGGTAATCAAGATGCAAACAAAATCTATCAACATTAACACTCTATACTGAAACTCGATCTCAGTAGAACTAGGTTGAACTAATATAATCCCACGAGTAAATATCTTGCTACCCATAGCTTTGGATAGCTCATATCCTGGAAGTATGGCTCGTTCTGAAGCATGGCCCGTAAAAGAAATCTGCCTCATCATAAAAGATTTGCTTACATGTGGCTTCAAGAATACTTTTATTAGGTTTTTGGTGAAGTTTCTTGTGGTGGTGAGCTCAATATTAAAGGCATGCTTATACCCTTGGAATATAAAAATTTAGCTTGGATTAGCACCATAAAACCTAAACTTAGATTCACTTTGGCTGAGATTAAATAGCATACGAGGAAACCAATGTTTTCATGTTTTTTTCTAGGTGATGGTGGTGGATGGTGTGTCATTTTCTCAATTAAATGCTCTAAATTTTATGTTAACTATAGAGTTATACTTATGTGTGCATGTTTAGAAAGTGTAATTATTTCCTTATTTTTGGAGGTTGTTTGGCGAGTTTTTCTCGGTTTTTCCTTTGCTCGAAAAAATCACTCGGAGAATGGTTTTCCTCGTTTATCAATGGGTGGAAAGAAATGAGAACAAAGTTGATGATCCAAGGTATGCATATGAATTTGATGCAATAGAAGAGAATGTGAATAAAACTACAAAAGAAATTTGAAATAATAGAGCAATCTTGAGCAAACTCATAGGCCTAGAAAAGAGAAAATTATTAATATAGAAAGCGAAGATGATGAGACTGACTATATTTCTTTGTGCAAGAAGAGAAATATTGTTGATATAATCAGATGGAAATATAATAAATTACTCTTTTAATATGTTTCTCTCAATTTTGAATCCATGGGAATTTTTTCATCCACAAATAAAAAATATGTATGGTTTTATTTTTTCCTTCTTCTCACACTAGGAGAAAGGAATTTTCCCATTTGTCTCTCAGGTACATGGATCTTTCATCCACCATAAAGGCATGGGATCTGCCCCTAGTAGCCCACTGGAAAGGCATGGGAGAAACTTCACATAGCCTTCATCTTGAGGTTCCAACCATGTTTTTGGGAGCCATCACTCTAGTTGTGAGAACTCAAGAAGAAGAAAGATAAGGTGTGAGACTGTCACCAAGGTATGTATTCTTATTGCGCATTCTCCAATCTCATTGCACACAATGCCTAGAGGATGAAAGATAAAGAGAACAAGGGTTATAAAAATTCCTCATTTTTTGATGATCTTAACCACATGATCTACTGGTGGGAGATCTAAAGAATTGGAGAAGAAGGCTATCCAAGTGGAGGATCAAGTAGTTTATGATGATCCAGACATGGATGATGTAGCCTCTTCCTTGATATGCATGGGCGTGCACACCAAAGCAAATCCAAGACTTCCTTGATTGAGGAGTCCTGGAAGAGCTAGAAGAACCCTTAAAAGGGATACAAATTCCCAAGAAAGAAAGAAGTGGAGCTTAAGCAGGTGTAGCAAAAGAACCCAAGCAAAGAGTCAAGTGTTAAAATAGTGATCTTGCATTTGTGTAAATTAGATTTGATAAATGTTTTTTGGAACCTTAGGTGTTAGTTCAAAGGTAGAAAGGGTATGTAAAACCTTAGAGGTGAAATTAATTAGAATAATTAGTTGGTAGGAGTCGTGTGAGTGGTTAGTGTGAGTAGGAGATGTTAGTGGAGAAGTTTATGGAATTGGAGAGACTTTAGGACTTATAGGTGGAGGAGACTTTGGATTTGGGTGTCTTCTCTAAGGCTATAAATATGTAACCTTTTATGAAGAATTTAAGCAAGCAAGTACCTTTTTTTAGTATTCATGTAACATCTTTCTGTTTTACTATGTTGCTTTAAGTAGTATTGAAGTAGAGTATAGAGCAATTGTGCATGCAGCATGTGAAGTTATATGAATAAACAAGCTACTTGAAGACATGGGATTAGATGTTCCAGATCCATTTCTAATTTTTGAGAGAAAATATTTTGATAGGCGAAGTGAACCTAAAATTTGTGGAGCAGTGAAGATAAGGTTGCAGATATATTCACTAAAGCATTGAGCAAATATAAGTTCAAGAGTTTCAGGGAGTTCGAGATATCAATTTGAGCTTGAGGGGGGGACTTGAAATATCAAGCTCAAACGGCACATAAAAATGTGCACCTCTTGTAATATTATTGTGTGCGTTAGACCCTAGGAAAGAGATGGGAAATAAAGGGTTAAAAGCACAAAAGTTCTAGTTGATTTTAGATGATTCCACTTATTGTATTATGTTAGACCCTAGGAAATAAAAGGGTTGAAAGCACAAAATTTCTAGTTGACTTTAGATGATTCCACTTATGTCAAGTCAAGCATCAATTTTAGGTAAATCTGTGTGCATACTTTCATGATGAATTGCATAAGCATATTACGAAACTAAAGCGCTAGTTCACTAAGTAGGTTGGTTGAATTCCCAAGCCTATATAAAGGGCTCAAACCTTTGTAAAAGATTAAGCAATTTTTTCATAATATAGAAAGGTTTATTTTGGGCATGTCTTCTAAGGTATTTCTAGTACATTTGAATTTGGTTTGTGTGAGTCTCTTAAATCAAGCCTTTTGGGCACATCGTCTGAGGTATTTCTAGTACATTTGATTTTGTTTTGTGTGAGTCTCTTGAATCAAGTATTAACCCTCTTTAATCAAGTATTCAGCCTCTTTAATCAATCCTTAACCCCTATTTGATCCTCCCATCGTAGCTTCCAATTGCTGCAATTTACAAGAACATAGTGCAATTTACAAGAACATAGTGCAATTATAAAAGTTAGCTCAAATCAAGACACAAGTGGTTACAAGCACACCAAAACAAGGAGCATCCAACAGAGCTGACAAACTCCTCGGGGCAAGCTTAGAGATGTCTACACTTACAACCTACACATACATGTGAGAGATGAAAGAAGGGTATATATCTCAAGAACCCAATAAAGTGCAACATATAGACCTATACACCATGGACTTGTTTGAATCCCATTACTCTTTCTAGAACACAAGTAGGCCCGATACTTTACCGTCCTGGATGGAAACTTTTTGTAAGGTCTTTGAAGAACTTTTTGTATGGACATGTTTATTTGGAAACTTTTGGCAAGAATTTAGACAATGTCTGTTTCTTTGATCGACTATACTTGTTCTAAAACAGTGTTATGTCTGTTGACTTTGGACTCGTCTCACTACCGCCTTGGGATCAACATAGAGTGAGCCAAATAATATATTAGCAAGGATATTTTGAGGAAGGCTATGTTATGTTTATATCTTCTTTGTGAAGAAAATTTTTGGAGTAATGTAACTATCAAGCAATGCTAAAGGAAATTTCATATCGTGCATTCAAATTGTTGATAGTTTATAGTTTAAGATGACTAATTGGAGTTGGTAGGTATCTACCCACAATGAAAAAGGTATGATTCATTCAAATTTTTTGTTAGTATTATGTGTGGTTTAAAGTGCCTATTTCAAGTAGGTAGGTGCATACACTTAGAAAGGGGTGATTTGCATAGAGGATGACGATATGGCTCAAGAAAAGCTCGCAGTTTTAATTTGTTTATTGAAAAAGGTCGCTATAAAAAGCTTTTCCCCATCTTTCAGTCCTTACTTGATTGTGCTCCACCATAATGATCTGCAATTTTAACCAAGTGGTTCATAGCACACTTGACCTTATCTTTCTCGAAAAAATCTTCCCCATAAAAATAATTATTAAGTTGACTAATCCATGACAACACCGTTTTTGCATCCTTTTTACCATCAAAATTTTGAAATGTGAAAGCCTTATGACTAATTTTCTTATACTTTTGTTGCTCTTGCCCATGGAAAGTTTCTTTGATGGTTCATCTAATGTCAAAGTCAAATTCAACACTTCGAGATCATTTCTTTTGTTAGAGATTAGTTCTTCCAATTCTATCCTTTTAGCTTATTCTTCATTTAATTGAGCTTGAAGAGATAGAAGTTTCTTGGAACTAGAAGGGGGTTGTGGGTTTGACATGATGAGGAATTGAGAAAGAAAAATAAAGTTGTAAAAATTTAATAGTAATTAGATAAACAAACAAACGATATGTGAGGAGTAGTACTTACTGTCCTTACTTTCAATTTGTTGAAGTTGTATATGTTGTCCCAATTTTTATGGAGCAAGAATCCCAACTTCAAGTGTCACAATGCCCATAAGTGGTTTAAAACTTTGATTAGTCATCATTGAAGAAGCCCGATGTGTGGGAATGCTCAATGCCCAAAAATTGTCCTTGAAAAGCCTTCGATTCCCTTTGACAAAACCGGTGAAAAAGAAAACCCCCCTCGAAATTCTCCTTTTCTTGATGAACTTTTGATGTATTTAAAATTTTTTCCCTTTTTGATATACTTTTCTTTGTGGGCTTTAGCTTTTGTGGGTTTTAGGATAGAAGGCTTTTTAAGAGGTTATCGGATTAAGGGTATAATATAAAGCTTTTTGTAAGCTTTTTTGAAGCTTTTAATGTTAAAGCTTTGAGGTAAAGCTTTTAGGTTTTTGAAAAAAAATAGCAAAGGGATTTTAAGCTTTTAATGGCTTGAGGTTCTTTAGGTGAAAAAGCTTTGTATTATAAGCTTTATAGTATAAGCTTAATAATCATAGGCTTTATATTATAAGCATAGAATGGAGTCGGCTTGTGGAACTCTTGAACTTGTGGCCTTCTTTCACACACACACACACAAACACATGCACATAGTGGCCTTCTTTTGTGTATTTATACCCTTCCACTTCACATTAATTTTTTTTGATAGTGTCCCAATTCTTTGGCCTTCCCATGCAAGTATTCTTTCTTCATTTGAAGCTTTAGTATTTACAAAAAATAAAATCTTTAGCCTTCTTTGCATAAACCTTGTTTTTTGAATTTTTCTTCAAAATTCCTTCTCCTTGAGTGGTCCTCAAAGCTCTGATACCAATGTTAGGACCTTTATGATACTTAGAGAAGAAAATCTAATTCTCAATCACAAAAATTAGAGCATAATATATACTTGCATAAATTAAAACCATAAACCTTAATAAATAAGGGTGCTAGAGAATAAGAAAGAGATCACCATCGATACAAGATTGGGTTGAATCTCCCCTGGATAAGTGTGGCCCTTGTACCACTCACCCATATTTACATGTATTAGAAAAAGCATGCTTTTCAAAAAGATAACTTCCAAAAATAAAGCACAAGTGCTTTTGAGTTTTTGAGTGTAAAAGCTCTACAAAAATATAGGAAGCTACGATTAAAAGGTCTTAGGCTTACCAAAAGTATAAAATACCATTTGGTATGTACAAAGGTATGAGGCCTTATCCTTACAAAAATATTAATGCCTAAATATGAAACCATAAAAGGTATTCACATGTCTTCCAAAATATCTTATAGTAGTCCCACACATGTTACACCTACGTTCAACACATATCCACCACTCAATCATCGCCTACATCCAAAATAATATTAGTCAGTGCGCACACAACTAATTTAACACATTAATCATGATGACTATATCATACCAGCACACACATATGATTAAACACATTAATCCTAGTAAATGATATAAATAAAAGGTTCATCCAAATAAAATAATGGGCGTCCCCATAGAGGTTATGACTATCACACTTCTTGTCTTTGATTTATTGTTTGCTAGCCCTCCCCTGTATGTTATGCTCTCTCTCTCTCTCTCTCTCTCTCTCTCTCTCTCTCTCTCACACACACACACACACACACACACACACACAGAATCTTAATCCCTTGTCAAACCCATCAACATCAACATCATCTATATGTATTTTCCTTGTATAAACCAAATAAATAAATAAATACATAGCATACAAATACCTTAAAAAGAAAGGAAGACACAAGTGGAATCAATAAAACGCATGACTAGCCTTATCATAGAGTGCACAAATACATACATACATACATGCATGCATACGCTCATGTGCACGTGCATGCACACACACACACACACACACAGAGGCTTATATAAGGCCATGCATTCATGCAAAATGTCTGCAACAAAAAAGAAAGCAGAGGATATCAATGAACTTTTTATGGATTATTGAGTAGACCTTTGCATATAAAACAAAGATCTAAACAACCTTAGTTTAATCCAAGGTCAAATAAGCTTCATGCTAATTAATTATTTGATGCATCACCAAAAACATTTTGGTGCCTTAACTTTTTTTTTTGGAACAATAATTTATTATTAATATATTAAAGACAAATCTAGATGTTTCATTTGTGGGCATCATACTACTACACAATCTTTTGTAACTACTTTTTCACCACACACACTTTATTGTAGTTGTGCCTTGATTGCCCTTATAAGGAAGTAAAATGGAGTATATGTTATATATTTCCACATGTGGAATTTGAGACACATTATGTTATCATGTGTTTGCTAGAAAGATTAAATTAACATTGGTTTCTACATAACCTAGCATTTTACGGCATGCGAGGATTAACCTTAATAGTTTTAAAAGACCATGTAATTAGTGCATTGTTTTTAAATGATCCCATAAGCCATGCTTCCCTATGTTTTTGAGTTTTAAAGACGATGTAAATAGAGCATTGTTTTTTAGTGGTCTCATAGGCCATGCTTCCCTATGTAATAGTTGTAATCTTTAAAGGCCATGGTTTCTTGTGTACTTCATGATGCTTTATTTTTTTGGGCATGGAGTCCTCACAAAGTGCCTTGTGGATATACATGGCTAGAATCTAGAATAATGGAGTTCTTATTTTATCAAGCATAGTGCATACTATTTCTCTACCTTTGACTTCTTTGATTATTTTTCTAAGCTGTTGTATGCAAAAAATAGTGGGTTTGGGTGGGACACCAAGCCTATATGGTGTCCGATGCGGGTGAAACTTTGCGAGTGGGCCCATGGGGTCGCTACCCCTCCACTCGCAAAGTTTCATCACTATCGGATGATGGATGGGCGGGACGGTGTGTTACCACTTGCTATTTTTTCATAGTGCCCAAGGGGTCCCCTGGGCATAAAGAAGTGGGTGCTTAAGAAGTCCTTCATTGCATTGGTGAGGCTAGGCAAAGTCTCCACGTCACTCTTTGGCAAACCTCTAGCCATTCTTTTTTGCTCATCCACTTTCTCTTGCATGGCTACCTCCACATCATTTGTTGTAGGAGAGGTATGCATTGTCGTTGCTTCCATCTTGCATTATGCTTTCCAATGATGACATGGTTTGCTCCACTTTTAATGTGCCCAAAAATGATAGCAAGATGGATGACGAACTGTAGTCAGACATGAATGGGGACATGTTGTGCATCCTTAATCCTTGGGGACCAAAATGTCACATGGAAAAGCATTGTTAAAATTTTTCATGGTGCTCAAAATTTATGGTTGTACTTGATGATCAAAATGCCCAAAAATGGTTTTCACCACATCAAAAATAAAAGTAAGTCGGGCTTCTTGCCCTCAGTTTTTGTAGGTGTGTGTATTTGGCTCCCCAGTTTTTGTAGGTGTGTGTATTTGGCTCCCCTGAGTGTAGCTCACCTTGGCCACAATGAGAAGAGGGTCTTTATGTTGTGTGTACCAAGCCTAAATTCCAATCCATTTGTTTAATCACCCCCCTCATGAATTGGTGATGGTAAAAGGTATGCTGCCTTGGGAAACATCACCACTATAGGCTATAGCCCATCCGATGAATCTTCTGATCGTTGAAAATAAGAGAAAAACTTTAATAATTGCCCCATCCATTTGTTCAATCAAGACTTGGCCATTAATGCAAAGAGACAAATGTTTGTTCCAATAGAAAAACATTGGTGTTGGTGAGACTATTCAAACTCGAGAGAGGGATGGGTCACTGGTTCAACTTTCAAGAAAAGGTGATTGGGTTGCCGTCTTACTTTGAGAAAAGAATATATAGATATTTCGAGAGAGAGAGAGAGAGAGAGAGAGGATGGACGGTGAAAGAAATCTGCACCTTTCCAAAATATATATTCGTGCGAGATGCGGGGCTCCTTGATATTTTCACGGGGAGCCGCGTGGCGGGCGGAGGGGACAAGATGGATACGCGGCGAGCGGATTCAGGTGCCGGGCGGATCCTGATTGGCCAGGAGGAGGAGATAGGGAGATTTGGTCTGACGTGTCGGTGCGGGGAGAGGGTCTCGGTGAGAGACTCTCTACCGGCCGTCAGATTATGGCCAGGGCTGTGGCCGCCGGGAACGAGGGCGAGACTGGATACTTAAGTCGACGTTGGCGCAGGAAACAGATTTGAACATCCGCGTGGCGCCTCCCCATTGGTAGCTAGGATATCCAATGTGGTAGGTGGAGCGCTCTACGGCCGCTGTTTCGTTGAAAGGCGTGGCAAAGATCTCACTAGCCGCGTGGCGGCCTCCGACTCGATTTTACCTACGGCGCCAGAGACGGGAAAAACGCAATGGTGGTGTGGGCCGTAGATTTGGCAGAGTCTGGACACTGGAGTCCGGAGTCTGAAGGCAATTTGCCAAACTGACTGCTAACTAGAGTGATTTACTACGAGTGTATAATAGATATTTAGGCGGCAGGGTCCCATCCGGTGAGATTTAGCGGGTATCGCTGTTTAAGCGTACTGTCAATTCGGCTGTCAATGTAGCCGTAGCTACAGCTCCCGCTATCGCAATACGTTCGCCAAGCCCGACACCGACGCCCCTATCATTCCGCCGTCTTCCACCACTTGCTCTCTCTCTCTCTCTCTACGCGGCCTGCTCCCACCTCTTTCGTCTGTTTCCCTTCCCTGTCCATGTGCAACGCTTCATGCCCATGGTCGGATTCAATGATCCTGCGTCCCTAATTCCTTTTTATCCCGTCGTTTCCCCCTCTACCACTAGCAATGTTTCCCTCCAAAGCAGATCGCATTCTGTCTCGCTATCGCCCCATCGCACCCAAACCACTGCCCTTGCCCCCCTCTGGCAGCTTCGGCACTGACCCTTCTTCCACTTGCGCCTCTCTTGACTCCTTTGCCTCTTCTGGAAAATGCAAGAGATTGAGGAAGCGTCGAACAGAGGGTTCGTCTTCGGCCAAATGCCCTAAGACGCCCAAATCAGACAGGGCACAAGTGGTTTCCGGCATCAGCATCACTGCAGGAGCGAGTTCTCTGACGCAGGGGAACTCCGATGGAGCCGTGCCGCTCAGGGATCTGAGGTCGGGTAGCCAGGTGCCGCATGGTAGCATCGTGAATGGGAAGGAGGATTCCATGGACGTGTCTAAATTAGGGGCCGTAAGGGAAGTTTCGGAGATGTCGGACATGAACAGGGCAAATTGCGGCGGCGTCGGTGGTATGGCAGCGCCTATTTACATGGCGGGTAATCTAATTGAGCAGCAAGGGGTTTTTGTGGCAGCAGATGCCAGGGTTCAGCAGTTACACCACTTGCCGCCGTCACCGCAGCTGCAACAGAGAGTCAGTCCCGGTTATCTTAGCGACAACGGAGGTGCCGTCCTGCCGGACAGGTCTCCTGGTGTTTTAGCCTGCGGTTCAGTTTGTGTGAAGGGTGTGGGCTATGTGGGAGGCGGTTTCACGGAAATGATAAGGGGGATTACGCGTCTGCCGACAGCGGCGGATGTGCAGTCCCTCATGCAGGCAAGAATAGCTTCACCTGCATCTGCTGTTGCGGCGCCATCAGTATCCCCAACACGTACCGCAGCTATGCGCAGCTCGCCTGCCCGCAGCATCAACAGAGACTTGCAGCATCGCAGGCCGGAGAATCCGCCTCTTCCGACAGCCCCATCGCAAAGTTGGGTTTCCAAACCTCCACAGCTGGTGGCGGAGGTGAGCGAGACTGATTGCAGGTTGGTCACTCTCTCCCTTCTTCCGAATGTTCCGTCGAAGTTGTCTTCCCCATCCACGGTGGCTCCCCTGCAAGCAGAACCCTCTTTGCACTCCTCTGCAGTTCTCTCAAGTAGGTTTTCTGAGAATCTCCTCCTTGCAGTCTCAGTAGAAGGCTCCGGAGTGCAGTCCAAGGTAAGTCTTTCAAGCAGCCCCAGGCATGTCAAAGCTTACGAGACAGACTCGCCATTTGCTCCTGGGCATCCTCTGTTAATGCCCTCGCCTAAGAACCTCGTAGGCGGGCCTGCCGCCTCCTTCGGCGGGGTCAGCTTCTCTCCAGCATTAGCTGATGGTGCAGCCGTCGATCAGGTGTACCTTGAGCAAGTCTATGGTGGCTCAACAGATCCTGTCGTGCTTGTGGATGACTGCAGCCAGGTTCTCTGGTTCAACAGAGCTTATGACAGGGCTCTCAAATCGGCGTCTGAGAGATTGTCTGGTGCACCCACCGGGCCTTACATTGACCCTCTGGGTCACCCAACTCCGCTCGGCAGCTTTGCCCTCCCTTTCTACGGCAAGCACACAAGAGCAGTAAACGCCACTCTCTGGGGTTTCCTGAAGAAGCTCGTGATCCAGGAAGCCGAGCTACTCTTGAAAGACTTGAAATCTCCAGATGTGAAGGATAGCGATTCTTTAAGCCAGTTGTGTCTCAGTTTAGGGGAGAGGTTTTCTATGGAACCGATTGCCAGGATGGGTCCGGTGGCATGTGCCAACTCTTCCCGGCTAACAACAGTGACTCTGGAGAGTGTCACCGAGCTTCACATGGAAGCTCTTGCAATAACGGAGTGTGTAGAAACAGTGGAAGCCAGGCTAGCGGCGGGGAGCGTGCCGGCATTCATCACGGATTGCACAACCAGGGTGAGGTGGGTGAATGCGGCGTTTAGGCAGATGTTGGGTCATATCGATGGCAATGCATGGGGGGTCTTCACAGCGTATGGTGGTAATGGCGGCGGCGGCGGCGGCGGTGCTGTAAAGACTGATCTTCCCGAGTTGACCTTCGTTTGCTCCGCCGAGAAAATACCCCGCTCTGCATCGGCCTTCTCCGGCAGGGTGAATCTGGAATGGATGAAGGGAGGAAAGAGGCGCTCCATGACTGTGCCATGTGATGTGTGCCGCCTGGCCACCACCTCCAGGTCCATGGAAACGTGGGTGTGGCAATTCGATCTGGCCGTCAGCCTAAGCCTCCACTGCCCCATTTGAGATCAAGTTCACGAGGATACATCTCCATTTGCATGCACACTATCAATCAACAAACAGCATGCATTCGTAGCCACCTCATGTTGTCTAATACTTTTTACTCCCTACTCTTGTACATTCTGCGGCTCCTATTCTTTAATTGCATTCTTCTAACCACAGCATATGCTCTCTTGAGCCTTGATCCTTTTTCATTTTTTAAGTGCGGGCTTCAAATCACGGTCAAATTTTTTGATTAGCTTTTAGTTGAAGATAATAATCGCAATCATCGTTTTGCCCTTATGTGTCGTTATATTATTGGTGGTCTTTAATCGAGGAATCGATTCGGGAGAAAAAATGGATAAGTATGGCTATGCTTCTTTGATATTTTGTTGGAACTTTCATTAGCATACGATTCTGTCATTTTTGATGATACACGAGGGGATTCCTTTGTGTGGACAAGAACATTTCATATATAAATTTGTGAGAGGGACAAGAAAATTTCATATGTAAATTTATGGTTTCCAGAGAATGCATGATTTATATCTTCTATGGCGCATACGCATCCATGCTTTGCGTTTTAATTACGTGTCTACAATGATATAGGGTATTTTAGTTATGTGCTACAATAATATATATCGGGCAAGCAACTAAATCTTAATCCAGGCATCCATGCTGTGTGTATTTTAATAGTGCGTTTACAATGTTTTAAGGGTATGATAGTTATATGTCTACAATGTTTTGCGCAAGCAAGAACCGATTGCTATGTACAATATGCCCCGTTGTCTTCATAGATACATCATAGCATCGGTGTAGAGATGCAAGAACGCTATGTACAATATGCACCATTGTCTTCATAGATACATCATAGAATCGGTTAGAGGAGATAACTCATTGCAACAAAACATGACCCTCTCTTGCAACCAAAAGAACTCGAGCGGTTAGGGTGTTTTATTTCCCTAGTAAAAGGAACTAGGATTCAATCCTTGCGTGTTGTACGATAATAGAGGTCACGGCCATGTAGTCCAATGGCAAAGACTTTTACATTCTAGGCATGTGCCTAGGTTTAAGTTCAACTTCCTGTATCTAGACAACTCGTTGCATATAACTAGAATAAAAACTAATCTCTTTTAAAAAAGGGATCCGTTTGCAAGTAATATCTTTTCGTAGCAAGGAACATTTCATATATGTGCTTTAGGATCTGTCATACCTTGATTTCTTTCCATTCCAAGTGGTATAGCTCTAATAAGGAGAAAGTAATGAAAGTCTTAGTTAGTAAGCCCTACATGTCGAATCATGATTTTGTAAGAACTTTAATCATTTTCAAAGTTAAACACAATATATCAAACTTCCTTAGCATGTAGCCAAACAACTCGTTGCATATAACTAGAGGAAAAATTAATCTTAAAAAATAAGGGGTAAGTAGATTCTAGCCTTGGCATGAACTATCATCATATGAAGCTTGGATAACCTTTGCAAGGAAGATCTCTTTGCACCAAGGAGCATTTCATGTATGTGCTTTGGGATGTATCATACCTTGATTAGGTGCATGTGGGGTGTCGCATGGGTGAGAGAACATATTAAGATGATTTAGGGATTTAATAAAGATTATTATGGAGAGCAAAGTGGATCTACATGTCCTCTTGTTGAGCTATATATAAATTGATGTAATGCATTGCCATTGCCATTGTGAGAACTTGATTAGTGATGAAAATCACCATTAGTGTATCATTACTTAATATTCTCTTAATCTACGTTTTGTTATCTCGACATCTCAACAATGAAATTCATTACTAATTTGAGGTGAACAGTTGTGAGGCATCCCATGAGGTGGCAAATTACTGAGGTGATCAATCATGAGGCATGATAGTCTTGAGATCATGATATCGGATCGTGAAGTTAAATCGGGAGATCAGATCATGAGATGATCAATCCCAAGGCTATGGTCACCATATGTGAGGTGATTAGTTGTAAAAGCAATATGTGAGATTGGATCATGAAGTGAGATCATGAGGTGGCGATCCATGGAGCGTAATCGTACAATCAGACTATGAGATGATCTGTGAAGCCATGATTCGTGAGGTGATCAGGTGTCCTTATGAGGCGATCCATGAAGTCGCGAACCAATGATTGCAGTATGTTGGTTTATTAATAATTGGGAGGAAGAATTACAAAAGGTTACGTATTGCCACCCTCCTTCCACTGAATTAATAGCTAAAATGGATATCATTGATGAACCAGATGAAAGAATAATATAGAGCTAGCCCAAAAGGAGTAGGAAGTAGAAGCTAACATGACCTTGCTGCTTCTTTCAAAACTTGCTAGACTAGACCATACGTTGCTTCCAAATCATGTTCCCTATTCATGTCTTACTCTTCCTTAAACTAAACAAAACCCCCTTGATGAGATTCTACACCATTTTGTGAGGGCATCATATTCCCAATCCGTCAAAGTACTACAACCTTTCATGAGGGGGCCTCCTATTCTGAATCCATCAAAGTACACCCTTTAGGGCTTCTTATGAATTTTCTCATCATCCTAGCCAAATTTAGTCCCTTGGCTATTGCTGCACATTTAGAACATTCCATTGACAATGCATGAGAACATGAAAACAGGTGTTGACAATGTTATGCTAAATCCATGTGTCCACCATAGTGGGATGGATACGACCCCCTTGATGATGTCCACATAGACATTACATGCTCTACAAGAGTAGACAACTAGCATAAAAAATGCAGGGTACACAATCTAATTCACATGAGCAAGATCATTACAAGTGCTTTCAGAGTCAAGCATTCTAGAATAACTTGGTCATTTAAGTGTCATACTAACCAATTATGTGAGTAATTCTTGGTGTAAAGTACACTCAGGAGATTATAAGGCACTAACCAATTATGTGAGTACTACTTGGTGTAAAGTACACTCACGAGATTATAAGGTAATTAGGATTTTAAAAAAAATCACAAGTATTTGTAACTCCTCTCCTACTCTAGATGCAATGTATAAGACATCTTTGATTCAATTAGCATGTAATCTTGAAGCCTGGTTTGAGCCCACTATAATAGATCTGTTATTTTCTATTTGGTATCAAAGCACAAGATTCTTTTGCTACGCTTTAACACCAACTCAAGTCTAGAATTCTTTTCCCAATTTAACCAACTTTAGATCTATAGGGGTGTATTTTTTGTTGAGCTTCCAAGACAAAATAGTGAGCTTTTCTAGTTTTTCCTCTTTTTTCCCCCTCACTAAGAATGGTGTTTAGAAGCTCACCATTACTTTAAATTTTGAATATTTATTTTCATCATTTTTTCACGATAATAATGTGCTAAGCTCATGAAAAACTCATCACAAAGTAACTTTATAGATTTTAATTTTATATCATAATTAACTCAAATTTTGAGTGGTTTTCTTTTTCAAATTTGGTCATGTTTTGGTTAATCTGAGTATAAACATGATCATATTTGGGTAAGTTTGAGAAAAGTAAACTCATTTTGGTCTTTGGGCTCGTGGGCCTCATGTACCAAAAGGAAGACTCTTTAGTGTAATCTTGCTTTTGACATGTGAGACCCACGAATCTAAAATACTATGTCTAGAATCCTTAATTATTTTTAATTCAAAATTGTACAATGTTGACATGCTACATGATCTCGTCAGGCATGTTTTGCTTGAGTATGAACATGACCATGTATAGGCGAGTTTTGAGAAAGTTAAAGCTCATTTTGAGATTTTGGTATGTGCGCCTCAAGTGCCAATGCAAGATTAGCACAATCTTGCTTTTGGACTTGGGTTCCATAGGTCCAAAGCCTAAAAACAAGCTTAACTTTCTTAAATGTGGTCAAGTTTATACTCAAATCAACGGAAACATGCGATCATTCCATCTAAAAATTTGCACTAAAACAAAAGTAATTTTCAAGTGAATTTTGGAAAAAAGCTACCTACTTTCAAATTTACTAATGTGGCTTCCAAGCGACCAAAAAATATTCCCCAATCTAGAGTTAAAGCTAGAATCCTCTCTGAGTGCAAGCGCACAAGAGCAAAAGCCAAGAAAGGGCTAGAGTCCCATGGGGCTAGGTCAGGAAGAGCAAAAGCCTCTTGTCACACTGGGAAAAAAAAGGCTATAATAGCTAGCCAATCCTTGTAAGGTGTTTTGTATGGAACTAGCTTGTAAGAGTAAGTATTAAAGTTGCATAGAATTTTTTTTTTAAACATAGCTCCAAAGGTCTTAGGAGAATGGGATTGGTGGACAATGGCCACATAGGCATTGGAGTGAGTGGGAGGCAATCTCAATAATGGAAGTACGCTTTGAGAGGCTTGGACAAGACCATCATCAATCATGTGTGTACTTATAAGGGACTCTGGGAGAGGGGGGGGGGGCAGGGGACCTGTCTTTTTTGGATTGGCTATATGGCTTGCCACCTCAGCTCTAATGGGTCGGTCGCGTTTGTTGGTTTTGGTTGCTTTCCGTCCTGGCTTCAGAATCGCTCACCTTTTGTTGATTCATCGATTGGACCCCTTCATTTCAGACCTCACCATGGCAGTGGCCATGGGCGGCATGGGTTGGCACCAGCTCACCTTCGTCCTTGCCGGGCCCTGCCGTGCAACACCTTCGTTTCTTACCCCACCTGTAAAGCTCCGCCACCTTTTTAGTTCCCACCAATCAAATAAAAATTTCCACCCACCATTTGCTACTAAAAATTCTAAAGATTTTCAAAGTTAATTCCAAATTTTAAATACAACACTACCCATTCTTATTTTTGTTTGACAAATTCTTCCATTTTTTTGGTAGACCAATTCTTACATTTTTTTTGCATTTTGTTACATGATAATATCCACACATGATGACAACCATGGCATGGAAGGCCACTAACCAACACCAAGCACATGGAGATATACCAAGGCCATAGTGATGCGCTTAAGTACGTACAACATTTTCAGAGAATGGCTTCAGAGAGAAGGGAGACTATACAAAAGACACTCCCAATGTGTTTGGAAGGTATTATTCCTCGATTATGAAGAAGGATGGTTCTATCTTAGCTCACTAAGATTTCTACAGTCTAATTCAAAATTCTTGTGTTTATTCAATTTCTCTAAGTTTACAAACTAATTTGGTTACCTGTAACTCGAGTCCACCCTGCCTCTTTCTTTCCAATGGTTTTGTTATGAGAATGTTAAGCCCTCTTAAAAATATTAATCTACCACCTTAAATAATTTTGGGATTCTTGGTTATGTTTACGTCATAATAAATTATGTTGATATCATGGGTGATGCCATTTCAAATATTAATACAATTGGTGCACATTGCCATATGCTTGTGGCTTCCTATGTTTGTTGCAGTTGGTTTGTATGGCACAGTGATCCTTGGAGTACTTACGCTTGATGAACATGTGTGTGGTCACAATAGTTTGTATTCCTATGAAATAATTGTTTACTAATTTATTGTTGGATATTTTATAGGTGAAGAGGATTCGGAAGATTGAGGTGAAAGCTTTATTTTTGAAAGGCATTTGTAATTTTTGGACAAGCTTTGTATACATGTGCTAGCTTGCGCACATCCATTTATTTATTTCTACAAGCTTAGACTTGAAGCATAGACTTGCAAATATTTATTTTGTAAAGCTTAGAAGTTTTTTCCTAGCCCCAAGTAATTTAATATTTAGAGCTCTCTATTTTAAGCATCGTGCAAGAAAAAGCACAAACGTTTGTATTTTTGGAGGCTATGGCTTATTATTGGCAATTGAATGCTCAAGATACTCATGTGTGGGGAATAGGCCACACACGTGAGGCCCGGGGAAGATTGCACCCAATTTTTTATGTCATGCAAGGGCTAAGTATTTTCATGTGTTAATTCTTAAAGCTTGGTTTCTGTTAAATTTGTTGCAATAGCTTAAGTCGAATGGTTGAATAATTATTCTACTTGAGAAATTATTTCCATAAATTCCTACACATGGAACACAAAATTATTTTCCAATTTGTTGACTGACTCTATCAACCTGAGGGATTCTCTTCCATTTGTGTTATGGTTATGTTCTATCTTGGAGAGCATCCTACTTGCATAATAAATTGGCTGGTACCATCCTTCTTTTGATGTCTACTTAAGACATTGCACAATCACCATATCAAATGCACCTACCAGCCTTCTTTTGATGTCTACATTAAGACAATCACCATATCAAATGCATCTACGAACACATGAAATTGTTTATTCCAGTCTAGGGTGATGATCTATACATGTACTATAGTAGTTAGCATTTTCTTCAGCCAAGCAAATGCTTTGTCACATTTCTTTGACCATTTACGGATGTGCCTTTTATATCATCTACCATGATTAATATGTTTAATCAAGTTGTGTGCGATGGTATTATATCTACCAAGATTAATATGTTTAATCAAGTTGTGTGCGATGGTATTATATCTACCAAGATTAATATGTTTAATCAACTATGTGCGCTAGTATGATATGGCTAGGATTAATGTGTTTAATGATCTATGTACACTGACTAATATTATTTTGAATGAAGGCAATGATTTAGTGGTGGATTATGTGTTAATCGTAGGTGGAACATGTGTTGGGCCACTATGAGATATTTTGGAAGACATGTGAACATCTTTTATGGTTTCATATTTAGGCATCAATACTTTTGTAAGACTAAGGCCTCATACCTTTGTACATACCAAATAGTATTTTAAACTTTTGGTAGGTCCAAGACTTTATATTAATGCTTGTTATATTTTTGTAGAGCTTGCATGCTCATAAACTCAAAAGCACTTGATTGTGCTTTGTTTTTTGAAATTTTCTTTTTGAAAAGCAAGCGCTTTTCCTAATACATATAAATATGGGAGAGTGGTTCAAGGGCCACACTTTACCTAGGGGAGATTCCAACCCACTCTTATGTCGCGAGACGATGACCTCTACTCTATCTTTCTCTTGTTTATTTTATTTGGTTTATGCTTTAATTTGTGAGAATATATGTTATTCTCTTATTTTTGTGTTGAGAAATTAGAATTCCTTCCCCAAGTGTCTTAAAGGTCTTGATAGTGGCATCAGAGCTTTGGGGACCACTCACAGAGAAGGATTTTTGAAGAAAATTTTAAAAATCAAGGTTTACGCAATTTACTTGGTTCAAAGAAGGCCAAACATTTAATTTTTAGAGTTACTAAAGCTTCAAACAAATTAAGGAGAAATATCACGGGAAGAGGAAAGGCCTAACAAAAAGCTGCAACAAAGGTACAAGTGCTTGGAGAAAGAGAGGACACAAACAAAAATCCAAAGGATAAAGAGAAGAAGGCTATAAAACCTTTGGGTAAAGTTTGAATGGTTTATGGGAATCTTATAAGCCATTGGATCAAGATCAAGATCAAGATCAAGGGCTAGAGTTCAATACCAACCTTTTTTAAAACCACCTCTTCAAAACTAAAAAGCAGCTCTCTTCTTGCAAAACCACCTTGCAAAACCACCTTTCTTAATTCTTAATCCCTTAATAATCAAGCAGTATGGATGAAACCATCATGCCAAGAGATCCATCCCTTAATCTTCAAATTGTTAAACCCATCACAAGGCATAATTGCATAATCAAGGGCCCATAATCATTCCTTATTGATTTTTCAAAAAGAAAGAGAGAACAATTTCAAATCCCTGCAATGTTGTGCTAGAGACGCGGCCTCTTATTTTTCAAATTAGTGCTGCCTTTTCTTTTTAAAAAAACTAGTTACGCTGCTACCCAGTTTCAATCGCACTCTTCTTTCAAATTGCCATTTCGTTTTTATGTGTTAATGCACTGGCCGTCTTTCATAACCTTGGCCAAAGCTTTAAAAATCTTGAAATAAAGCTTCATATATATATATAATATATATATATATATATATATATATATAATCTATAGGCAGGCGCGAGATAGGCTGATTTTTCCTCTCTCTTTGCATGTGTTATCGCTAGTACTCTTTCTCCAAACGGCGGTAGCCTCATATTTGGAGACCCTCACCTTTGAACAAGTGGTGTGGCAGGAGAAACCAAAGTGGTGTGGCAGGAGAAAACAAAGCTGAGGGAATCTTGAAGTAGACAAGCAAAGACCCCAAGAAGAAAAAGAAGGAAGAAGAAACTTCCGAGTCGGATTTTGGAGAGGACACCTCATAATTAGATTTGAGTCAGGAGTCAGATGCTGAAGAGAAAAAGCCCTGGAAGAAGAAAGGCAAGAAGAAGTGGATATTCAAGAATAACTAAAGGTCGCCCTAGCCAAGCTTGCCGGAGGACACACAGGATCCAGACTGAGACTAGATATTTGGTGCACTAAGTGTAACAACCAAGGTCATACAAAGGAAGAGTGCTAGATAAAAAGCATGTAGCCATGTACTATTTGTGGCTGAAAGAGAAACCACACCCTAACATGCATTTTACAACACTCGAACAGGAACTCGAGAGTGGTGGAAAGGCAGCAGCGTCAGCTGCTGCTGACAGGTCCCAACTGTCAACCAAGTCGTCACAGTGGGCCTCAAAACAATAGACCCTATGGAAGAGGAGGTGGTAGATTTGGACAGAGGTGAGTTGGGCTCATATGCTACTACTGTAGTGGTCTAGGGCATTGACAAAATGACTGCCCCATATTACAATGCCATCAGTAGGAACTACAAGAGGCAAGGCTGCAAAGAGAGGCAAACCCAACACAAACTTATGCAGTAGTGAGATGGTGACAAGCAAGGATTTTGAGAGCCGGAACAGAAACAAAAGCCAGAATAGTGGGGCAACATAGAGTCCGAGAGAAAATCTTCAAGATGGTGCAGAGTGCACAAGGAATATGGTGCGGACAATGTAGGAAAGCCTGCTCCAAAGTGAGCATGCTGACATGGATCTAGACAAGACAACCATGGTCAAGAAGAGGGAAGAAATTACAGTAGGCAAGAAGCCATTATGCAATGATAAGATGACTCAACAAAGGATACTGAAGTGCCAACTGGAGCCCATTAATACCTAGATCAGTGCTGCATGCGTCCCACAAAAGGAAATGGAAAGAAATCCAGAGTATGTCAAGATAGGAAAACTGACAAGGGAAGATCAGAAAAAAGAAAGAGAAGCAAATGAGGAAGAAGGAAGAGTGTACAGAGGCCAGAGTATGCCAACAACCCCGTGAAAGAATACGACCTGTGGTGGTGGGAGGATGATGAACATCACATATTGGACCAAATGCTGAATTTGGTTCCCAATTATAAGAAAAAGCTGCTCTAGGCCATAGTGCGCCGAGTGAAAGATTGGCACAGATGCCCACGCACGAAATAGAAAATTCGGCTGTTAGAAAGCAGGAATGTGGAAATAGTCAAGGACTGTGACACAACCATTTTAGAGGTGACCATAAAAATCAGAGGGAAAACAATGTCAAGGGTTGTTTTGGGGATGGAGGATTATGAGTAAATATAATATTAGACAACCTAGCCAAAATGCTAGGAATCACAGATATGCAGCCTGCTTCGTTCCAGATTCAGATGGCTGATCAAAGAAGAGTCCAACCAATTGGAATCATCAGGGGAGAACAAATCAAGGTAGCAGGATGCATGTTCATCATCGTGCTCATAGTCCTGAAGATGACCGAGATGGCGGGTGCATATCCCATGCTCTTGGGAAGACTGTGGCTCAAAAGTGAAAAGCATAACTAGGTTATGGACATGATTACAATCCAAAGGGGGAAAAAGAAGGTATGCATCTCGGTTTGCAGGGAAAGATAAGCTCAATCTGGCCAGCTAACCATTGCATGCAAAAGGCCTAAATTACTTGGAAGGGGTAGAAGATGATGAGGAAGAGTAGATACTGAAAGAAAATCCAAACCTATTGTCACTCTTCGAGGTGGAGATTGAGCAGATTGTACTACAAAGATACGATCTAGAAGACACGATCTCTCATCCCAAAGTGCTCCATGAATGAAGAAAGTACAAAGGAATATGAGGAATACACTTAGGATAAGATAGCAAAAATATAGGCTGAGTAGGCAAAGGCCATGGTCACTCTCAAGCAAGAAGAAGACCAACTGAAGAGGTGGAATATCAGGGTCTAGGAAGATGAGCTTGAGGAGGTAAACCTAGGAGATGATCAAGAGACCAAAACAATCACAATCAGCATGAAATTGAATCAAGAATTCATAGGAAGACTCCTGGAGCTATTGAGATCCTAGAAGGATGTTTTTGCATGGAACTGCTCTGACGTGAAAGGAATTGATCCCAGCTTTTATCAACACAAGATCAATCTAAAGGAGGATGAAATTCCTATCACGCAGAGTAAGTATAGAATGAACCCTAACTATGCCAAGCATGTCAAAGAGGAGATAGATAAGCTGTTAAGAGTGGGGTTCATCTATATGGTTGAAAGATAAGCTGTTAAGAGTGGGGTTCATCTATATGTTAAGAGATAGATAAGCTGTTAAGAGTGGGGTTCATCTATATGGTTGAAAGAGTAGAATGGCTATCACCCATAGTCATTGTCCCAAAGAAGAACGAGAAGCCTAGAGTCTATATAGACTACCGCAAATTGAATGCCTCCACCATATTGGATCCATTTCCTCTACCATTCATAGATTCTCTACTAGATGCTATAGTAGGGCAGCATAAGATATACGCATTTCTGGATGGGTTCAGTGGGTACAACCAGGTGAGCATGGCTCCAAAGGATAAGGAGAAAACATCCTTTGTAACAAAATGGGGGGCTTTCGCCTCAAATGTGATGACTTTTGGGCTGAAGAATGCTCTAGCGACGTTCTAGAGGATGGTTCAATAAATATTCTACAAATATTTAACCACCTTCATGAGGGTTTTCGTGGATGATTCCAGTGTGTTTGGAAAGAAAAAAGACCACATAAATCACCTTATGATGTGTCTGGAGAAGTATGCAACAGTCAAATTGAGCCTCAATCCAGCCAAGTGCACCTTTGTTGTCTCACGACGAGTAGTGTCTTTAGAAGGCCTGGTGTAGTAGATCCGGCTAAGGTTGAGATTATTGTAAAACTACAGCCACCCATGAATGCCAAGGAACTAGCCAGAGTCTTGGGACTGATCAAATGGCATAGTAGATTCATGGGTTCTTGGTGAACGTGGCAATACCCCTATACAATTTGATCGAAAGATGCAGAATATGTTTGGTCAAGAGGCATTCTGAAATCTGAAGCGGATACTATCGTCAGCACCAATTCTTCAACACCCAAATTTTGATATGGTGTTTCATGTATTCATGGATGCTCTTGATTTTGCCATTGGAAGTGCTTTGATGCAAGAGTCACATGAGGGCTAGTTTTGACTGGTCTACTATGCAAGTAGAAGGCTGTTAAAGCTAGAAAAGAACTACTCCACCACATAAAAGAAATCATTGGGGATGATTTACTTGATTAAGAAATTTAGGCATTATATGTTAGGTAATGTATTTGAATTTCATGGGGACCACAAAGCACTCTTGTACCTAGTAAACAAACTAGACCTGGCAGGAAAGTTAGCCAGATGGATGCTAGTGTTACAAGAGTTTGAGTTCACTATCAAGAACACCCCAGTAAACAAGCATGCAACAGATTTCCTGTCTCCCCCAGGAGAAAATCTAGATGGGGTGTAAGATGACTTCCCAAATGCTCAGCTCTTTATCATAGATGGAGAGAGACCCAGCTGGTATGATAACATGTTGCAGTTCCTCTTTAACTTGTCCTTTCCAGATTATATGTCCAGAGATCAGAGGAAAAAGCTAACTCTTTGGAGCAAGCCGTTTATGGTGGTGACAGGATGACTTTACAAGATGGGCATTGACAAGATTATAAGAAGGTGTGTCCTTGAGCATGAACAACAACTTGTGTTGGCACAAGCACATCAATGGAGGCCACTTTTCCAAAGAGGTCACTGGACAAAAAGTGTTCGAGGTAGGATTATGGTGGTCAACGGCATTGAAAGATGCAAACAAGTTTGCAAAGGAGTGCAACATGTGCCAGAGGCTAGGCTAGCCAAATGATGTAGATAGAATTCCTCACACCCTGATACTATCACTTGAGTCATTCCAAAAATGAGTCTAGACTTTGTAGGCCCATTCAAGAAGCTAGTAGCTCAGAGAATAGGGAACATATACATACTAGTGGCTATAGATTACTACACAAAATGGGTAGAAGCTAAGGCTTTAAAGGAGTGTAAGGCATCGTTTGACAAAGTTTCCATACGAAACTATTATGAAAATATTCAGATGCCCGATAGAGATAGTCAACGATGATCAAGAGAGCCACTTCCTTAATGAAGTGATTAAGAAGATGATAGAGCAACACCACATGATCATGCATAAGAAATCAATAGTCTACTACCTACAGGCAAATGGTGAGGTAGAATCCACCAATAGAATCTTGAAAGGAATTCTGGTCAAGACGGTAAATGAAAACAAGACCGATTGGGACACGAAGTTGCATTTAGCATTATGGGAATTCAGAACAGCTTACAAGAATGCAACAGGAGTTACACCATTCAGAATGGTGTATGGATTGGAAGCAGTAGTGCCCATGGAGTTCCTCAAACAAAGACTCAGGATATCCATGGTAGAAAGACTCTCTCTGAAAGAGTCTGAAGTGCACAAAATTGAGTAACTCCTTCAATTGGATTAAAGGATGCCTTGGTAACCAATCCCGTTCTGAAATTGCCAGATTTCTCTCTACCCTTTGAGGTAGTAACTGATGCCAATCGTTTTGCCCTGGGAGGTGCACTCATGCAGGAAGGTCATGCAATGGCCTATGGATCTAGAAAACTCAGAACGCATGAGAGAAATTATGCTGTCCACCACGACCTGGAGCTACTTTCAGTAACATATGCATTGAAGTTGTGGAGACATTACCTACTGGGACAAAGATTCACTTTGATGACAGATCATCAGAGCTTAAAGTGGATCTTCACTCAGAAGGATCTCAACATGCGCCAAAGAAGGTGGATGCAGACCCTGCATGAATTTGATTTTGAAATCAAGTACCGCCTAGGCAAAGAAAATGTGAGCAAATGCCCTCAGCAGAGCAGAAAAGCCTCCTTGCTTGCATTCACAGTGGTGTCAAATCCATTGATTAATGAAGCAAGAGAGACGATCATGCAGGATAGATTCTTTGGCCCTATTGCTACCCTACTTATGTAGGAAAGCAAAACTCCTCAGGAGTTGAACCGAGTTCAAGGGTACAGCCTGGATGATGGAATTATGTATTACAATAGCAGGCTATGCATTCCCAAAATGATGAGGGAACTAAGGGTCAAATTTTGAATGAAGCCTATGACAGCCTTATTGCAGGACATCCAAGTTTCATCAAGACCTACATGTCTATAAAGAAAAGCTTCTTTTGACCTGGACTAAAAAAGGATGTACTTAATCATGTACGTCAATGCCTAATTTGTCAAAAAGTCAAAGCAGAGAGAGTAAAAATGCCTGGGAAGTTACATCCATTAGACATCTCCCAGATGAAGTGGGAATGTATCAGTATGGATTTTATTACTGGACTACCTTTAGTGCAATCAGGTTACAACTCCCTCTTCGTGGTAGTTGATCGACTAACCAAAGTTGCCTATCTGATTCCAGTAAAAGAAACCTACACTACTGCAGTGGATGTGGCCAGAGTGTTCCCTCAAGGAAATCTTCAGATTGCATGGCCTACCTAGGAGAATAGTAAGTGATCGAGATCCCAAGTTCACGTCAAGAACTTTCTTGGATCTCAGCACAACTTACCACCCCGAGACCGATGGTCAAACAGAAAGGGTGAACCAAGTAATCGAAGATATACTTCGGTCATGCTATGGCAGGGAACCCAAGAAGTGGCTAAGCTATTTGTACCTAGTCAAGTTCGCCTACAATGTCTCTTATCACTGAAGCATCGGGATGAGCCATTTCAAAGCTCTGTATGGACAAGACTGCCTAACACCATTAACTTGGTCCGACGACCCATTGATTAGGGTCAAGATGTCTAGACAGATGCTTGACGACATCATGGAGCGGCAGATGTAGTCAATCTGCAAAGATATAAAAGCTGCCCAGGATAGACAGAAGTAGTATGCAGATAAGAAGAGGTCAGACAGAAAGTTCGAAGAAGTAGATATGGTCTTCATTCGAGTACACCCCAAAAGAAGTTCTCTATCTCTTGGGAAGTACAAGAAGTTATCCCCTAGATACTGTGGGCCATATCTGATTATAAAGAAAGTAGGTGACTTAGCCTATGAACTTCTTCTACCTAATCATCTCAAAGTGCATAATGTATTTCATGTGAGCCTACTTAAGTAGTATGTATCGAGCCCGAATCATGTGCTTAATGATGAACTCTTAACTTCCATCAGCCCAAGGGCTGATGGAACTCCAACCTGAAGAAATCCTTGATGTTCAAGAGAAGGTTCTCAAGAACAAAATTCTAAGAGAATTATTAGTCAAATGGAAGTTCTATCCTTTTGAAGATGCCACCTGGGAGAAAGAAGCCGAACTGATGCGGGATTACCCCCAGTTTTTGCAAGATGAGGACATCTCGCATTTTTCAAGTGGGAGAGAATGTAAGATTCCTCCCCAGCCCCTCAAGATGTCCAGTTTCTTCCCTTGTAATCAATCCCCTTTTCAGAATAATAAAAGATCTTGTTTCTACCTGGCCTAGAGAGAGAAAATGTTCTAGAGAGAGGTAACTCAATTTTTAGATATCTTTGGATGGAAAAATATCCTTTCTTATGAAACTAAATTCACCTGAAACAGAAGTTTAAAAAGAATTACCTAAGGTGCATTAGAGATAAATTATAATCTGCTCAAAAGAAAGGGTCCAAATTTTTTGAAAATTTTAGATTAAGGTTCTGAGGGACCAATAAGATTAATCCAAATGTAGGGCGGAGATAAATTGAAGAAATAAAGAACCCCCCCCAAAAAATGAGTAAATACTCACATAAGATGAAGAGTGGACTATTAAAAAAATGAATTTTTGACACCTCAGAGTGGGGATTCCCCCTCATGAAGGAGGTGCCTTTTTTTTTCATCATTGCTTCCCATTTTAAATCAATAAAATGAGATATTTCATCTCTCCTCTCTCCTATTTCAAGTCTAGTTCCAAAAAGTAAGCTGAACTGACCCAAAAATGGTAAAACAATGACCAAACTGATCTGGAAAATTCTAGAATCAGTTTGCTTGGTTTGAGGCTGACTTTTTCCTATAAATAGAAGCATCTCCCTTTGTAAAAGCTTAATAGTGTTTATGCACTGTTACTCTACTCCTTCCCAGAGCCAAATACATTGAATTCACTTGACAATTCAATTGTTTTTGACTAAATCCTCTCCAAAAGAATTGGTGGCCACTCTTGATCCAAACAAGAGTAGAACCCTCAATCCCTCAAGCCAAAGGAAAGCTCACAAAACTCCATGTAAGCTAAAAGTTCTACTTTTTAATTTCTAATCTATGGTTTTTTGATTTCTTTGCTTTTTTTAGTTGATTAAAGTGAATCTTGATGTTATGCCTTGATGAAAAGGTTACCCCCTTCTCTTCCTTAAGAATTCAGTCTTTCTTTATCCTAAAATGAGTAACAAATAAATTGATTTAAACTTTTCTTATTGTTTACTCTTTAGAAAGTGAAAATTGAGTAGATTAGAGTACTTTACTTCAAATTGGGATTAATTTTAAATTGATGTTAGAATGTAAAAATTGAGAAATGGTCAGCCATACAAAGAGGTTATGGTAAAATTTTCTTAAATTTTGTGGAAAATAAAGTTTATCTTTATGTTATTCTAAAAGAGTAATTCCCACCGTTTGTGCATTCTAAAAGAAATATTTTTATTTACTCCATGTACATATTCATCTATGAATATGCATGGATATCATTGATATTAATTATTGAAATTAATTTCTATGCATAGAAAATGCATATTGGAAGTTTTTTTATTATAAAAGTGTTATTTTCATTGAAGTTAATTTCTATGCATGGAAAGATGCATAATAGGAATTTTTTAATTATAAAAGTGTTATTTTCATTGAATTTAATTTATATGCATAAAAAGATGCATAATGAAAATTTTTTTATTATAAAAGTGTTATTTTCATTGAATTTAATTTCTATGCATGGAAAGATGCATAATAGAAATTTTTTAGTTATAAAAGTGTTATTTTCATTGAATTCAATTTCTAAGGATGGAAAGATGCATAATAGAAAATTTTTTATTATAAAAGTGTTAATTTCATTGAGTTGAATTTCTATGCGTGGAAAGATGCATAATAGAAATTTTTTTATTATAAAAGTGTTATTTTCATTAGATTTAATTTCTATGCATAAAAAGATGCATAAAGAAATTCTTTTTATTTTAAAAGTGTTAATTCCTATTAAATTGATTTTATGCATAAATAGATGCACAAAAGGATTTTTTTTTATATAAAAGTGTTATTTCCATTGAAGTTGGATTTTATGCATAAATAGATGCATAAAGAATTGTTATATCAAAATTAGATTCTCTTTAATTCTATGTTTAATTTCCATGAATATTTGATAAATGAATAAGTAAATACTCTGAGAGAGAAATTTCTATCGTTTTATATTCACTCGGATTGTAAAGAGAAAATTCAGAAAATCTATCAAAGTCGAAACATTCAGATAAATGATTAATTTATTCCTCATCAAAATTCGTGATTAATTTAGAAATCAATTAAGTGAATGAATGAAATTCAGTAAAATAATAACTGAAATATCATCCCCTTTTTTGAGAAAGATAGTTCAAGAAAAACCTTATCAGACTCGAACCCTGAATCAGATTATGACCAAGACCAAAACTCTTTCGTCAGTTTCGAGGAAAGAAGATGTGACCGATTCAGGAAAATACACTCAAATCTCCCACCAAATTAGAAACTAAGTTAAGACCCTTCGAATCGATCTGAAGATCAAGGTTACGGAATTCGAGGAATTCTGTTTTGCAATTCAGTATTACGATTATGAAGTTTTGGGGATACCGATTTAAGATTTACTCATTGTATTCAAAAAAAAATCAAACTGAAAACTTGCATAGAAACCCTGTTTTCTTAAAGGACTGTCTTACGCCAGAATGCTGGAGGGAGCATTTGGTATATGTGTTTTTCTAAGGAAAGTTCGGTGCAACAGTTGGTGGGGACTGTTCAAAGGACAATTGGTGGGGAGTGTTCAAAGGACAACTCACACGGTAAAGCCTGCCCAGGTCTTGAGACCAGCCTCAGTACAGTTAAAATGGTGCGCTTTCGGTACGATGGACGAGGGCCGACAAAGCGGTCCCTGAGTGAAGTGCGAGGACACCTAAGGAGGATCCTGGAGGGTTTTGACCAAGCGATGCACGGGCTCACGGTGCCTAGGACGCCCATGCGTATGTCATGGAAGACATTGTATGATGGACCAATGATTATTGTAATCTGTTACTGGATCTCGATGCTGACCAGCTGGTCTCAACAGAGAGTCTAGAGTGATACTGTTTTTTTTAAGAAACAAGGATTGGATGAAAATTTTGAGTTATGACATCTGTAATCAATAATTGTTTGTCAATGGATTGTTTTATAAGTTAAAGTTTAAAGAGGAGTGTGTGCATATGTATATTCGAAAAAGCAAAAGTTAAGAAAGGCATTCAATTATGGGTAAGTGAGTAATTTGTCTGGTTCTACCAATTCCAGTGGTTGGGCAGTGGCTATAACCTATGGGCCGGATGGGGTTAGGCTGGAATCAGTAGAGTTTTAATAATGAAATTGAATAATAGGAATACGCTTAAAACTCGAGTAGTTAAATAAAAGCCTGAAGACTTCTCAAATGAATAGATCAACGGCTCTGCCTGATTGAGTTAAGAAAAAAGCATTGATTTCTTCAAGTTAAGTCTATAATAGTTTTCCTTCTATCTAGTTTAATCAGGTGAAGGTTAGTTTAGTCTCTTGACCCTGTTAGAAAATTCGTTAAGGAAATCAAAAAGGTGGAATCATCCCCATTTTTCGGGCAAGGGAAATTTTCCCCGTTTCGATTTCGGAATGACCACCAGATTAGTCTCGTGTCCGGACATTCGAGGGCGAGGCCCCGAGTGGGAAACCCTGTCCCGCGCAAGAAGAAGCTACTTCTGCTGCTATCAATCGGGAATCCAGTGCGCGGAGGGGGCAGTGGGATCTCACATCACTCACCTTCCTTAAGCAAGCCAGATGGTTTGTCCACCATCGAGAGTATGCACATAGATCATCAATGAATACCTCCAATCACTTCTGCAAGTAGTCTTTAAAGGCTGCACATTACTCATTGGAATGTTGTTGGGGCATTGGTGAGACCAAAAGGCAAGACTTTGTAAGCAAACGTCCCCCAACCACATTGTATTGAAGGTTGTCTTATGCTGGTCTTCTGGTGCTATAGACACCTGATTATAACCTGAAAATCCGTCCAAGAAGCTGTAAGCTTCTTCACCAGTTACTCTCTCCAAAACGTGTTCCGTATATGGCAATGGATAATGGTCCTTCCTAGTAGCTGCATTGACCTTTTTAAGATTGACACATACCCTAAGTTTCCCATTCTTCTTTGGCACTATTATGATTGGTGACAACCAATCTATATGTTCTATCTCATAGATGAAATCCATAGCAACAATGAGTTAACGATTTCCTCCTTTACAATTGTCGCATATTTAGGATTTATCTGGTATGGTTTTTGCTTGGTTGGTCTTGATCCTTCCATGATTGGGATCATATGTTGCACCACCTCAGGTGGTACACCCTTCATCTCTTTGTAGTTCTAAGCAAAAAAATCCTTAAACTCCTTAAGGAGACTAACGAGCTCATTTTCTTCAACTGAAGTCAAAGCCTTAGCGATATAAATAGGTTTGGCTTCCTCCCCTGGTCCCGTAATATCAACTTCCTTGACTTCAGCAAGGCTATCATATGATGTGGACAACTCATCTTCCTTAGCTCTTTTTGCTGTCAGTCAGACCACCTTTTGTTCGTCAACTGTGTAGGTTTTGAAATGGTCTGGTACTGAACGTAAGTCTGGTTTATCCTCATTCTCGCTTTTTGTTTTAGCCATAACTTTCCTAGCCTCTCACTCAGCTTCTGCCAAATCTTTGTTTCATTTTCGACGCCCAACTTTTGTAAGCTTAGGCATTTTTGGTTCTTGAAGGATGGCTTCCTTCTTATGTTTCCCTTCAAGTGATATCTTAATTCCTCACCCCAATCCTTAGAAAACTCATCATGTACCTTAGTGGCTTCGGGGTATCTCAACCACTGGGCATCCATGGGTATTCTTTGTAGTAGGGCATTTCGTCGAGCAATATATCGTTTCTACTTTTGCTATCTTCTAAGGCATTGGGCGTTGTGGTTACAGCCTTGTGATCCAGTCCCTTCTATTCTAGAGACCTCCTCTTCTAATTCCTTATCAATGCTTTGCCAATTGACCATATAGACATAGGTAGTGGGAACAATTCCAGATTCCACATATTGGGTTCCTTGGGGTTGCATCACATCTATGGTGTTGCGGCATTAACCGCACACACCACAACCGCATTCTGGTAACCGCATTGGGTAAATTGTAATGCACAATAGTCAGTCAAGAATTCCAGGGGATGTCGTAGGAATATATGTCTATTCGGATCACAGGATACTATTCCTGTATATGGATGTAACTGTATGCACGAATCAATCAATCAAATCTGCTATGATGTTCTATGTAAATTTTCCATACTTGTCTTAAATCTATCATGCTGTTATCTTAATCTTTATCAATTTGTAAGATAAGTATGCTAAGATAAGTATGCTGTGTTGAAGGTAACTAGTCTCGTAATCACTTACTGTCTGCTCAAGAAGTAAATGCGATTACACTTGGCGACCACGATGTTCGCGAATGCGCACGCGTTCTCAGGGGCCTCCTGAGTTGGTGGTCCCAGCAACAACTGGGCGGCGGAGCCACAGTCTATTTGACGAAGCTTGTAATGGTTCGACGAGTAGCCCGCCTCTTTCCCCGGCAAGGCCAGAGCTCGGGTTGCGGCGTCGGAGCCGTTCCTATCCTTCTATCCACACTCCAAATGCGGGTGGGCGCTCTTTGACACCCCCAACCTCTCCTCGGACGGCTGCACGACAGTGTTTCCTTCACCACCGATGGTTACACACATGTAACCTATAGTGATTGCCAGCCAACAATATCAAGTATTCTAAGGGGAAACAAGGAGAAGATCCGGATGCACATGTGTGGCAGTTTGACAACTCTTATGGCCTGAATGTGCCTCCACCCCTTGTTCCTCTGCATAAGAAATCAATTTTCAAGGCAAAGCATCCAGATGGTGGCTGGCAGAGTACCCTGTCGAGCATTTTCAGGATTATGATGCGGTACGTTTGTCATTTTTGCATAGGTTTCGTGTGGAGAAGACAGTAGCCCAAACTGTGGAGCGGCTATGGGTCCTCAAGCAAGGCAAGTGCACAACAGAGGATTATGCTGCGAAGTTCCGAGTGCTATTGCAGCGGGTTCCGCTGGCGCAGCGGCCAGCACAGGAGGTCTTGAATGACTATTTCTTGAAAGGGTTAGCAAAGGATTTGCGCACGGCCCTAGCCACTGTTGTGGACAAAGTGAACACGCCGCTGGCGGATGTCATTTCTCAGTCTATTCTCGTAGGGGAATCGTTGGAGGATAACGATTCCACCACTATGAAGCGATCCAAGAAGAAATCTAGCAGCACATCACGGAGATGCCGTTGACACAGTTTGGAGGAGGATTTGGACATACGGAGCTCGGACAGTGAATCGGAGGATAGTATCAGTACAGATTTTGATGAGGCACTAGTGCGGGAGACCAAGAAATCTCACAAAAGTGGGAAGGTCAACATGGTTCCCACGGGGGAGTCTTCGGCTGCTAAGTCCACGAAGGAAGTTTGGTGTTCTCGTTGCCGCGTAATCCTGGCCATCCAGCATGTGCGATGAACAACAAGTGGTGTGCTATCTGTATCAGCAATTCCCATAACACGTCGGAGTGTTACTACAATGGTGGGAGGGGGCACAAGGCTCGCCCCAGCAACCTGGTCACTAACATTGGGAAAGACAAGGAAATGCCAGAACTCTCCGCCGCATGGGTGTAGGTTGGGAGCACTTCTGAGCAACCCTATAGCAACAACAGTGGTGGTAGGGGTGGCAGTCGTGGTCATGGTCATGGAGGCCGTCGTCCAAAAATTTATCTTTTCTGCACAGAGGAAGGACATTGGTGCCAAGATTGCCCAGAAGCACATGAGTATGATCGGAAGAAAGCTGAAAAACAAGCAAAAGCTATAGGAAAACAACCGGCGATGGCTATGGTTTAGATTGAGTCGATGGAGGAGACTGTGGATCCGGAGTTGCATGTGGTCACGTGTTCTGGTCACAAATTGAAGTCCCCCAACAGGCGCACAATGCAACCACTTTTGGACTGGCCAGCACAAGAAGCTGTTCGCCAGCAAGTTACTTCCTGGGTGGACAAGTAAACCCCAGAATGCGTTCCAGCACCAGGGCCTAGTAAAGTGCAGTTTCAGCATGCTCTGACTCTCATAGAAGACATATCTCAGTCGGGGCAGCCTCTGCCGCAAGTCCAGAAGGATCTTTCGGAACAACCATCCCAATAGCCCAGTTCGGATGAGAGTGAAGGATGGGATGGACTGCTAGATGCCCCTCTACAAATCAAATTGGGTCAGCTTCTTAAACTGGTTCCGAATTTTCATAAAGCACTGCTTTCGTTGGAGAAGATGGGCAAGGCGATCACACCGGCTACGGTGTTATCCATGCAAGCAGTACACCTGGAGCCCGTGGCGACAGTACTCATGGGCTGATATAAGAATTCCTGAAATTTTCGTAGGCTTTCGAGGCCTTACGATTGATCAAGTGCTGATTGATGGTGGGGCTGGTGTCAATATTGCAACGGAATCCACTTGTAAGCGCATGGGTTGGCAAGCATGGAATCCTGCACCATTTCTGGTACGCATGGCTAATCAAAGGAGAGTCTGACCCTTGGGCATCTTGAAGGGCATGGTGATTGAGGTGGCTGGCATATCCTTCGTCATGTCCTTTGTAGTGCTGAGCATGGAGGATTCTAACGGTGGCAGTTCTTGCAGCAGAGATGGAGTCAAAATTTGGTCCCAAAATCAATGGGGAACATAAACTCTCTGGCTGCACAGATTTGGCAACAAAGGAATGTTACAGATGGTTTTTAGAAGATATTTGTCTCCAAGCAAAAACTTACACAATGTCAGTGAAAGTGAAACAGCTGATCAAAACCTCTGAGTTCGGACCTGTTTCATGGGCTCGCATTTTAAAAGATAGAATTAGATTTGAGGCTCAGAGGGTGTGTTCGGAGATGCAGAAAGGGAAAGTAGTGCACTCTAAGGTGGGGCAGATACTGCAGATTCTGTTCCCCTTGTCCGCTAATTTTATGGTTTCTCTTCGGCCTACCTGCCATTTTTCGGCACCATTCTCTACAAGTGCTTCAGTAACTGTTATTGTTTTTGATGGAGTGCTAGTTGTAAGTAGCAGTTCTAGAGGCCAAAAGCGCTCTCGTGCAGAAGTGGCCAGTGATGCTGAAAGAGTTGATGGCACTGTTTCTATAAGTGTCACTACGATTGTGCCAGTGGGTACTCTTGTGTGCCCTACGGTCGCAATGTCACCGCAGGGGGTTTCTGCTGCTTTGCATAGGTGGTGCCAACAGATTCAGGATCGGTCATTGGTAAGCACGACACCGGTAGTTGCGCCGAGTCCTACTCTTCCAGTACTGATGCCTGTGGGGATTGAGCAGTTTTTAGCGCCTGCGGTTTCAACTTCTGGGGTGGGAACCGCAGTCTTAACTGATGTGGTAGTTACCACGGTTCTCCCTTTTCCTTGGGAAACCCCGCAGTATGAGGTTCAGCCAGCACATCTAGATAGTATTGTGCAGTTGCTCCAGCGCACTTTAGATTTTTGTAGAAATGTTCCTCAAGCTAATGCCCAAACTAATTGAATAACTGCTCTTGAAGCACATGTGGCACAGCTTCAGTCTCAAAATGATATTTTATTGCGTGAATCTAATAGGATTCCAGGACTTCAAAATAGAATTTGTGCTCTTGAGCAGCGGTTGCAGGTAGCTAAGAGAAGTGAGGAGGCAACAAGAGAAAATCATAAAGTATTTTGCAGAGCTGTCAATGAAGAACTTGCCAGACACCGCACTAATGAGGCATTAGCTAATTATTTGCAGCAGCGTCCAGGGGATGTCTTGATTAATATGGAGGATTTAGAGTCATTAGTCTTCTCTAGCCACTTCATTCTCGAATGGCTCATCACATTAGCCGCCTCTATACGCCTTTGCACAATTAAGAGTTCCATGTCCTATAGGAACGTGGGATGATTGATCATCTGCTCGATGTCCTTTTTGGTGTACATGTGGTCTTCCACTTCACCCACTTCTCTTGGTAGATTATCCCCTTCATCGGTTACAAACCCTTCCTCTACTCTGGGCTCTTCATTAATGGGTTCTAAGTTTGGAATTTCTCCCTCACTCCTACCCATGACTATTTTTGGCTCTTCACCCCATGATTGAAGTAAGTTTACACTTCCCATCTCCTTTTTTTTTTTTGGCTCTAGCCCTTCGAGTATCAAGCTCTTGTTTCCATAAGCTCAATTCTCGTAGTTGTCATTCTACCTCAATCCTTTTCAAATCTAATTCTACTTCTCTGAGGTTGGAAAGAATACTTGACCACCAGTCCTGGCTGCGCTTTCCATGTCTCTTTGGGGGGTGCCAGTGTTTGACAACCTCAAATTTAAATTTTGGATAGGTACTTCTTGCCTTGGACCAAGTCCAATGCTAGTTGACGAACCCATGCCCGCAGATTGCACTTCTTCATCATTGCTGGTTTGGAGACCAAAAAATCCCCGAGCTATACCAATGATACTGCTAGATTTGGTAGGGGAGGGTGGTTTCTCCTCTTTCCCAAACCTACAGTATTGCAACACTTCTTCTTCCATGGATTCTTCACTACTAGCATCGGACGGTGGTCAGATTCTTTAAGACACTCAACTGAGTGCTTACTGAGTGGCCTAAACCCACACTCTTTTGATAGGAAGATCCTGGGTGATTTGATGCACTATCATCAGGAGTGAGGTCGTCTTCGATGAGTGCTTACTGACACTCAACTGAGTGCTTACTGAGTGGCCTAAACCCACACTCTTTTGATAGGAAGATCCTGGGTGATTTGATGCACTATCATCAGGCGTGAGGTCATCTTCGATGAGCTTTCTAGTCCTCAAGTGCATGTGAATGTGATTTGATAAGCTATTTTGCTGCCCCAATTAAATTTTGGTCTGATTATGTTGACTCATTTCTGAGGCTGTGAGATGGAAGAGAATAGTTCACGGCATGAAGTGTCAGAAAACTATTCACATCATGAACGATTTTTGCACTTTCACGTGTTTAAAATTTTTGCTTTGGAATCAAAATTCCACGTTACCTTGTTATGATTTTCAATGGTCTCAAGACTTCCTTAGCCTTAATTTGATAATACCAGGTTCATGAGTTGGATTTGATTAAGGCAAATAGTTCACGTTGTGAACGTTTTCTTCTAATTTACGATTCTTAATTTTGTTAGATCCGTGGTGTTAGAGATGTCAGAATAAGGCTACCTATTTTTGGCAAAGGTAATCGTGTGAGTTGTGGTTCTAATCGCGGCGTTGATGCTAGGAGTGTTTCATGGCGAGAAGTTGCAAAAAATGATTCACGTTGTTAATGATTTTCCTGCAGTTTCACGTGGGACTTCCCGCGTCGCTGAGGTGATTTTGGGTGCAAAATCCTTATCCAACTACTTCCAAGATAATTGTGCCACACCTAAGGAATGTAATACGAGTTCAAGGCACAATCAATGGCTCCTTATTTTTACAATTTTTGTAAATTTTTGAAAAATAAAGAAAAACATAACACCACACTTCTCGTTCATGTTGACGATTCTAGTAATGCAAACATCAAAATTGACTAGAAAAAATAGTGGAGCTCTCTTCCAAGATCACTCCACCACACAAATACACAACAAACACAACTAATTTCTCACAATTTTTCACTTCCACTTAAATCTTATCCATTCATTTCCTAGACAATGCACTACCAAAATGCAAAGGCAATGATGAATCTTATGTAATGGGAGCTAAAACTCAAAGAGGATGGAAGAAACAAAGGTGTTTCCCCGGTAACGGTGCCAAAAATGTTATAGGCTACCACACCCAAGAGGGAACTCAATGCATTCACCTTAAGGAAGAGAAATAGAGCACAACTGTCGTAGGGCACTTACCAATGCTTCGAACTTGTGTCCCTTGAGGTTTCCAAGCTCACTTGAGAAGCTCCAATCCTCCCAGCTCCACCTCCATCATGCTGTCATCGTAAAGTTGCTCGCACCACCACATAAGACAATCACTCCCTCTCACTCGTCAACACAAGCATGCAACATACAAGTATAGAAGACCCACAAGTGCCAGAATGCTCTCTCTCAAGACACAAACAAGAGCTCTCAATAGCACAAAGGGGGATTGTGTCCATTCATTATGAGAAAATGCCTTATATACAATTGGCCCTTATTCACACTTAGACACCCAAAACTTACTTAACTAAGGCCTTGGGTGGCCAATATCTCATAATGTACAACTTTTATAGTGCCTTTGCATGACCCTTATTAATGTCCTCAAATGGAAGAGCATATTTGTTAATCCAAACTGGGATTAACACCTTATCATGGAAGGATGCCATAACAAGAAGGGACCCAAGAAGGAAAAGCACATCTAGATCCAAAGAATCTCCAAGAAGTAAAATCTGACTCTCCCAGGAAGTGGAAGTGGGACAAGATTATGGAAAGAGCAAAAATGAAAAAGAAGAGAATCTAAAAATAGAAACTGTCTATGTAAATATGATCTTCGTGTGTGCATAGAGAACGAGGAGCTAGTTGGCAACAACATGGAGGTGGTAGGAAAATTGATGTTGCCACCCCAAAAAAGGATACATGGATGGAAAGGGAGAGGCGTTATATCACTTTCTCCCCACCCGAACCCGCAACTCGAACCCGCAACCCGGCCATTAATGACCTCGCAGCTTGTGCAGTAGTAGGCACTCACAGAAAAAAGTTAAAAAGGATTAGGGAGAATCATGGCGATATCATGCAGTTAGGCCGTACATAGGCGTGCACCATAACAACGCCTAGAAATCATGGCACTTCCTCTATCGAACACCTAATTTGCATGTCAAATTATGCAAAAACTCTTTACTACGCTACGCTTCCAACACTCTCTTTTCTAAGCTATGTTGTCACCCTTGCCTTCTTTTTCTCAACCCTAGCTATCTCGTGTTTTATAGGATGGTCGAATTTGAGTTCTCTCATCCACCCTATATAAGGAGGCAGATAAGCATGCAGAATGGTTGGAAAATATGGGCCTGAAGCACTTTGCGAAGCTGCCCTAGGAGGAG
Organism: Cibotium barometz; assembly: GCF_041138505.1. NCBI lineage: Eukaryota > Viridiplantae > Streptophyta > Polypodiopsida > Cyatheales > Cibotiaceae > Cibotium > Cibotium barometz. Next base: position 41,817,996 of record NC_141063.1, read on the forward strand.
CTCCAACATAATTTCAGAGCTAGGGAGTCGTTGGAACAGCTCTAGAAATCAAATATTATTACACCCTCAAAGAGAAGAGGGAATGTAGTCCTCTCTATGTAGTCGAGGTGTTCCAATTGGTTTTGGTAGAGGGAGAAGTGGAAATCAAGCCAACAAAGGATAACGCCTTGATCAAAGAATTTTGCCCACCGTGGAGGGAAGAGCCAAGGAGTACAAAATAACGGGCACAGTAGATGAAGACATGCATAAGTTGATGCGGTTCATGGGTGAGATTTATCATCGTCTCCACCACAAACTGCATCCGTTTTTGCTTGTCTGCATGTGCTTTGGCCATATCTGGATGCTTTGTATAAAGGCCCAATCAGGAGGCTGAGAAGGATATAAGGACAAGGGCCCCAAGGAGAATACACCAAGGAAGCCAAAAAGCTCACCCTGCACAGAAAACCTAAGGATTAGGTCACCTCAGGACATGGAAAGAAAAGATTATTTAAATTTAGAGAGAAGAAGGCCAATAGCAAAAAGGGGAAGACTTCTAAAGGAGGGGGACTAGTAGGGCGATGGAAGTACCAAGTGGCGACGACAACTAAAGGAGAACTTGGCCGACCTAGGTAAATCGCTATTATCCCACAGGCTAGAGCAGTAGTAGCAGGAGGCTACCTCCACTCCCAACCTACAGTTGGAGAAGTAGCCTCCACAACCAAGACTCTCCGCATCCATGCCAGCATAGACATTGCAAGCCTAGGCAAGCTTTCCGGACACTATTGAGATGGAATGGGTGTAGGGAGCCCTACATTATTTACAAACGATGCATAAATGATGGGCTGAGAGAAATGATGAAACTACAACGCATCATCAAAGAGAAGGATGCTGCCCTTCAGAATATGATGAACTATCATGAATCCTTGTAGGAGGAGCTGCGCAAGAGAAGGTCAAAAGCAAAACGACTGGATGACATGCAGAGATAGATCAAGGAGCACCAGTAGGCAAATAAAGAAATAAAGAAGGAGATGGAGGAAATGAAGGAGAATATGGCTATGAAGAACAAAGAAATGATGTAGATGCAAGAGGATCTAGATTAGGCCATAGAAAATCAAGCTAGGATGGAAGGACAAGTCACCATGACCTAAGGAGCACATCAAGATCATAAGGGACATCCAAGACAAGGCCAACAAAGATAAAGCGGAGCTGGTGAAAGCAAAGTTGAGATTGGCAGTATTGGATGCATAGAAATTCCCAAAAGTTTACGAGTTGGATGTGGAAAGAATGGAGCAGTGGGAGGGTCATGTAGTGGATGACCTTAAGGAGGTATGAGGAGCTTATTTGGAAAAGCTAATAGCAGTAATGCAAGAACCCACACCTTCCTATAAACAATTAGCTCCTCCCCACCATTCAAGAGACGAAAATCTAGATGGAGGGTCCAAAAATCCAGATTTGCTTAGGCCCAGAACCAACAAAGACCTTGGAAGTAGCATCCCATTGGTGGGGTAGAAAAAGAAGCTAGTAGTAGCAGAGAAAGTGCTAGCAACAAAGAAGAGGAGTTGCACAAGGAACATGAGCAGCCTGCTGGTGCCGGGTAGGAAATATGAACTTGCAAAAGAGGTTTGTTGTCCTTGAAAGGAGAAGGGAAAAATCCAGCTGCTCAACCACAAGGGAAAGGGAAAGAGATTGTATTATTGATCGGATTAGCATTGGATCTCATCCCTAAAAATGAGGTAAAGAAGCATGCATGGGCAGCCCCGAAGAACTTGGAAGAGAAAGCTAATAAGGCTACTCTTAGGGTCCACATAGAAGAGCTGGAAGAATTCAAAGAACAACAAAAGCAAGATGGCAAGACCATCAAAGATTTTAAGAAGATGAAAACAGCTACACCCACAAGGGTGATCAGAGGAA